>NW_026534339.1:601159-693825 GCF_026225885.1 Hylaeus anthracinus
GCTTCGGACAACATTTTCGCTAAGGAAAAAGTTGTTTCAAATCACCTTCCGAACCACCTCTTTCAATGTGTTTTTGGGACACTCTATACATTGTTTCCTATAGCTACAGCACTGCGCGCTGAGTTTTTTTTACGCGCATGCTCGACTGGGAGCCAAATATGACATTATAGTGTCTACCTTCTCCCTATTACATTGTATTACGTTAATCAGTAGTAAAACAAACCTCTGTGTTAAATTAATTCTACAAATTTATTCTGTACGTGCAAACGTTAAATAAAAAAAACGTAGAAAATGGATAATGAAAACCAAAAGTTTGTGTATCTCGTGTTTTCCTTAACTTGAGTACTTTCGAGGATATCCAAGTGGAGGTTGATGTAATGTAAATTGAAAAAAATTTATTTGAATGGCCATGATTCCCCCGGATCCAAAATATATTTTTCGCGGCGATATGGGTTGCGTTCATTGCATTCTTTTTCAAGTTGCTCACGGTGTAGAACAGCTTTTCGTGGGTACTGCCACAGGCAATGTTCACATTTGGAATTTAAAAGTAAATAAAACTGTATGACGTTTCTTATAAATAAGTGTCATTTATGTTTACTTTTTAAATTGATTAGATCTTTTGTAATTTTGGGCGAGACATCTATAAAGGCAAATTATATAGGTATAACATAGACATAGGTATAAAAAATAGCTCTATGTTGCTTGATTTAAGATGTACAATCGAAGAATTCATTTATTTTTATTCTCACAAATAAATCTGGAATTTTTATTCTTTGTTTAGTACAAAATTTGTCTGAATCTAATCTAATTAAATTTACATTAAAATGGTAGTTAAAAAATTGGTATGCTCTCTTACTGATAGTTCACTACAAACATCAATAATACTGTCACATCAGTAATATTTACTTAGCAGATTGTGTTCTAAATATGGTACTATCAATCTTTTAACCAGTTACTTGGAACTAATTACAGATAAATCTCTGTCTGTAAATAAATTCCATTCCAAGATATTTGTCATATGTTTTGATTCATTACGTTTATTACACATTTCTAATCTTATAAAATTATCAATTGGTTTATTTTAAACAGTGCATAGACCAAGCAGGTCTAGAACACTTTTTTCTATAATATTTGTTTTACCACTTACAAAACATTGTAGCTTGATGATTTTGTTACTATTCTTTGCAGACATATTTACATACTCTTTTTCTTTTTTATATGATATATATTGTTATCCCTGCTAGGAATGCCAGTAGTCAAGGCCTTATTAAAAGTCCAATAGTCCTGTAGGAAGCTCAAGTACTTCTGATTCACCAAACCTATACTGTACCTATTTTCTTCAAAAATCTTATTATAGCATGTTAAAAGGTCGTAAACACCTCTTTTACTTTTGCAACTACTTCTGTACTTGCAATTAGCAGAATCAAAACAAAACGTAACAATATTGATCTTTGTACTAAAAATATTACTTAGTATATAAAAAAGAATTTTTTTTTAATATATTAAGGATTTTTAAAAAGTAAACAACTTCTTTGAAAAGCCTTACTAAAACTTATTACCATTTAAGTATTATTAGTGAATTTACAAAATTGTAAATTGACGATATGAACTTTTACTAACATAAAGTAATTATTTTTTGTGTTAAAGACAAATCGAGAATTATGTCAGATTAGATCAGGACAGGATTCTTGTTTAAATTTGCTAAGTTTAAGGAATGAGAATTTGTTTGTACAACATAAGTGTGGCTTAATAAAGACATATAAGAAAACAGAATCTGAGTGGAGCTTGTACAAATCTATCGATATAGACTTTTATCACTATTGCAGGTATTTTTACCTATATCTACGTATAGAGATGATTTATTTTGTACATATGTAATAGAACATTTTACAAGGAAAGAATTAACATATACTATTCAGAATTACAAATCATACAAGTGGAATACGATTCATCTTATTGTTTCTTTTTAATTTGAATAATACATTTAAAATGTCCATGGCAGGTTTCAAGAATTTTCTGAAAATGAAATATTTGTACCACTTAAGGAATCCAATGTTGGAATATTGTCGTCGAGTACATTTAATGTAGAACTAAAATTAAATCCTTCAAATTTTAAAAAATTAGGAGAGGTAATGTTCATTAAGCCATTGAAAAATGAAAAATTAGTGTTAGTTGGCTATGAAGGAGGCAAGTTAATTCTATGGGATGTAAGACAAAAGAGTGTATTGAGTTTCTTGGCAATTCAAACATGTCCAATGGCTTTGGATTTTGATACTGTCTTAATGAAGGGAATTATTGGTAGCCCTTCTGATCAGTTACAGGTAAAATATTTGTTAAAATAATGGGAAAACCTAGGAAGTGAGATAACGATTGGAAAAATATTTAGTTTTAATAAAATATAAATGTTAATAATTTATACTGGCATGATTTGGTTGTTTTAAAATAAATATCTGTTAACATAATGCTCATTTTAATTAATAGGTATTCACTTTATCAGAAAGTCAGGTACTGCGTAATAAAACTAAAATTACATTGAAAAATTCTGGTACATCTGTGATTGTTATAAGACCTGATAGCAAGATTGTAGCAGTTGGAGGATGGGACAGCAGAGTCAGAATATATTCATGGAAAAGTCTAAAACCTCTGGCTGTTTTAGATCAGCACAGAGACACAGTACACGACATTGCTTATTCTTTAATGAGGTTAGACACACGTAATGATAAATATGTGATGGCCACAGCTGCAAAAGATGGATATATTGCATTGTGGGATATTTACAATTAAACGTTGTTGTAAAATTACTAAAAGAAAAATGATTGAGTAAATTTATATAAATAAACAAAAATTCAATCCTGACATCGGCAATGTTACTTTGAAATTTTACACTAAAAAAGTACAAGAAAAAATAACAATAGCACTAATTATCCTTAAACAATTTGTTAAATGGAACGCTAATAACTGTATCCACACACAGCATCACCAACAGCTGTAAAAATAAAAATATTTTTGGATTTTTTAATTTAATTTATTAATCGGTACCTGTCTATGTACAAGCCTGCACCTGCTAAACAATCCTTTCTATGATACAAGACAGACGTCCATTCACGAATAGAACAGCATCTCATCATCAAACTCGCTACATACATTGTAATCAAATTTTTTAATCACAACCGATTAAAAAAAAGGAGGCAAATCAAAAGGAAAACATTAAATTACTATTTACAAAAACAATTTATCAATTATCGATAGATTAATTACCAATCAATTAATTTCATATTGTATAAAACTGAAAGGTATATGATTGAGTTTTACATTTAAAAACTAACTGTATTCATAATTGAATTATTTATATTCTAATTTACTAATAATTGTTTTTCAATTAATTAATTTTTTGTCAATGCACTAGAGATAATCTACAAATTAGATCATTGTCAATTCATTGTTAAATTATTTACAAAAAATGAATTGCTGACTAAAAATTGATTAAATGGTTGAAAGTATGTTCTTTTTGTCAGTCGAACGATTCGATAATCAAACGATAACACTGTCCAACACGATTTTTTTTCCGCAATATCCACTAGGTGATTTTTATAGGATTCCTCGTCCTAAATACGGTCGATTTTGAGAGAAAACGTAGTACTACTTAAAAACTACGAACGCTAGAAAGTTCTATTTAGTCTTAAAAGATAGAGGAGTGTTTTCTGAATAGAAAGACATATTCCTTTAGAATTATCTGCTCCTTTGAATGCCTGTAAATGAACACCGAAGTTCAAAATGTTGCCGATGCGAGTACTTTTCACGAAATACTTTTGTATTTTTATAAAAAGTTATTCGTCTAGGTCGAATTTACTATGCATTATAGGTATCTGCAAACATTTCTGAAGAGAAAACCACCCGCGGCAAATGTTGGAACGGTTTCTAATCCATACGGTTTGACAAAACGTTAACTCGGAACCCATGAACGGTGTTTTGCCGCTGCACAGCCATTACTCGCTATGTTTCGGTCAATCGGGGCGGTCGCTACGGGATTCGTCTAATCGGTGCCACACGCTATCAGTTTTTGTATTAGATTTACATGTTCCAGATAAGTAATTCTTCATTTCTAATATTTCATTTATACTGGAACTCAACAAAACGGAGACAATTTTCCACTGTTTAAAATTTAATCATTAATTTCCTGTTTTTGTATCTTCAATTATTCGACTTTTGTTAAATTGATATTGAGCAAACTTTATTTAAATCTAAATTGAATTATTTAACAATTAATTAAATCTATAATTGTATATTTTGTTGTTAATTTTTAATGAAAACTGCTACCTAACAAATTTCTCTTTAGAACAGAGGTTATCCCCCAAGCACTAACTTAAATAAAAAAATATTATCAAAAAGTAGAAACATTAAGCTTTAAAATGGGTTTCTATTCGTCAATGTGGGGCGAATTTTAACAAAGGTACGAGAATTTGATGGTTATTATTCAAGCGCGTGGCGACGATTGTGTAGAACGCATGACGACGGCCCTGATTCACCTATATAAAGCGAGCGAAGCCTGCGCGCCGGCAAACAGAATTCGTGCGTTCTAAATTAATATTTTCTGGATCTGTACGAACTAGAAAACGTTCCAACATTTGCCGCGGGTGGTTTTCTCTTCAAAAATGTTTGCAGATACCTATAATGCATAATAAATTCGACCTAGACGAATAACTTTTCATAAAAATACAAAAGTATTTCGTGAAAAGTACTCGCATCGGCAACTTTTTGAACTTCGGTGTTCATTTACAGGCATTCAAAAGAAATATTCAGAAAACACTCCTCTATCTATGAAGACTAAATAGAACTTTTTAGCGTTCGTACTTCTCAAGTAGTACTTCGTTTTCTTTCAAAATCGACCGTATTTACAAAATCGCGAATTTTTCAAAAAAGGGTGATGGAGCAATTTCACTTTCAAATTCGTATTTAGGACGAGGAACCCTATAAGAATCACCTAGTGGATATCGCGGAATTTAAAAAAAGTTTAAATTTGTTGGACAGTATAATTAATTAATTACTTGTACTAACTGTAGGGTCTCTTGTAAGAGATCGACAGTAGTCACTCAATTAAATAATTCATCTAAAGCATAGTAACTAAATAATTTGCGATCTCCTAATGTAAATAAAACAGAATTGTTTAACTTAAAGCACCTTACATGTTCTACCTCTAAAAATTGTGCTTCGACTTACAACATTCGATGCGACCTTTTTCAATAATTTTAATATTTGACGAACATATTTTCTCTTGATCAATTTGTATTACTTTGATTATAAATTAATTTATACTAATTATGGTTGACTGTATGGTCCGATCCCATTTATTTGCTTTTTCGTGCATTATTAATGTTGCATTCTTTTTTGGTAAGCTTTTTTCATTATTTGTGGATACTTTATCCTTCATTATTTGTGGTATATTAATGTAATATTGACCAAATTATTCCATGCTAAATGATTAATCCTTGGACTTTCTTAACAATGACCTCTAACGTAAAATAATGTATAATAACAATAACATTAAACATTTTCGCGTAAAAGAGGTCACTTGCATTCTGTGATAACAAAATATGTCACTAGTATCCATAAAAATTGCGCTGAATAAATTGTAGCATTTCATAATTACATGACTGCAGCATTCTACGTGATTGTAAGTATCAATTACTATTATAATATTCTCTATACAATGTAAATTAATTTACATAATACATTTTTCTAACTCCCACTTTGTGTGTGTACATATATATATAAACAAACAACTTCAAATTATTTATTCTTGTGTTCCTGGATTGATCATCAATGATCGATGAGTGCTAAAAACGATGATTAACAAGTGTTTTATCTGCTTTTCTCTATGCAATTCTACTAAATGTTTCCATTTCTTTATTTTCAAATATAAATTAATTATTTGCAATAAATCATTTTAAAAATGAACTACTTAATGTAAAATAGCTGCATTTCAAAAATGAAATTAACGAAGGGGGTTTTAGTCTTTTTACAATTGCAGATCGTCGAAGCGTTGAGAAATTGTTAGTTTAAAAAATTGTACACTTATATTTGTGTATTTAAACATAATACTGGAAATATTGTTATTTCACTTAATATTGAACTACTTTCATGCCGCAAAAAAATATCTATAATGTTTTTAAAGCAAATGCAGATATGTAATATATATTTAATTATAACTCCATATTTAATTAAAAATAATACTTAAAACATTCTCTAGCAATTCAGCATATAGTAAAATGATTTAATAATAAAGGCTTAAAAAAATGAGTAATATCATAGGAATGTTCAACCACTAGTATGTGTGCTAGTTTATGTACTGATATTTTCGAATAGGAAGTATAAACGGTCTGTAAAATAAGAACACATTCACTTTTTAAAAAATGTTAAAAACAGATTTCAAAAATATTGTGATATAAGTAAATACACAGTAAAGTGTAATAGCAATTCCATACTTTGCATCTTATGCATTTTGTATAATACGACGGTTCGTTGTACTTTTCTTGGTTTGCTAATAATGTCAATTTTTGATCATTTTTGGTACAGCAAAAATGTACAATTAAAAAATAATAATTTGCACTTTATCCTGAAGAATTGTAAAATAGTCTAACAGAGATAGTTATATATACCACTTTCTCATCACTCCGACAATCTTTCGTTACCACCTCTTAGAATCCCATCAATCCTGATCGCCATAGTAATTTACTTAGTGCGCAACAAACAGTGATCTCAGAGTAATCCACCCTTTCGTCCAAACAAAAGCGAACTAATAGTTCCTAAAGCAGACTGTGCAGGTGATTCTTTTGTAACCGTGACAGGTATCGCAGGTGTAACCTGTCCCAGGTCAGGTCTTGTAGCTCTAGCACCAGTTCTTCTGTGTCTATTTGACTCCCTGGTTAGCATGGATTCATCTTGCTTCTTTTCATCGAATTTCCGTTTTGTTGACGAGGAATCGCTTGTAGTGGAAGAAGGTGAAAGTTTATCCTGACTTCCACTCGACGACATGGAGCCTTTTAGGAAAGTTAACTGAGCCATGGGACTTTCGATAGCACGCCTGGTATACAAAGAACCTTGAAGTGTTAGCGGAGAAATCGATGAACCGGTTGTTGTAGCCATTATAGTATCGATGCCAATTCGTTCAAGCTTTTCAACTAAACGGATACTAGTAAGAGCTTTCTTGTCGGATCTGGAGAGTACAGTTCGCTTCCTCTTCACCTATTCAGAAATATAATATAATGAGACTTAACGAAATCTATAGAAATCTTCGTCTGTTGATGAGTACACCATTTTGCTTTACACGTAACTAATTCATTTTTATCGCGAGCTTTTCATTCCACACAAGAATAATAGATGCATGAGAAAATACTAGCATTTAAATGTTGCCGGATTATTCCCTTGAGAAAAATTGTTTCCAATATAATTTTCAATCTACAATGCATGGACGTTGTTTTACGTACTTCTGTATCTCCGCCAAACGTTCTCTTCAACAATTCTGCCCCAGTAGACAATAATCCCATAGAAAGTCCACTCTCCGAAGTTGGTGAACTAGATCGACTTTCTGGAGGACTAGCATCTGGACTATTGCAAGGGGTGGCAGTAGGTGTATAATTCCTCTCTCCACTTGGAGTTCCAACGCAGGAAGGCGTGACGGCTTTTATACCTATTTTTATATAACATTTATATATATCTTTTGGTGAAAAAAATAATAGGTTTCGAGACCAATTAATAAATACCTCTTTCATTTAGCATCTTCGCAAGCCCAAGCGTTGTCGAAAATGTTGAAGTCGAATTTCTCCTGCTCAAAGTTCTTGGAGTACTCATTCCTGAATTTAAAGCACTGCTAGGTGCAGTTGCAACTCTACTGCCCACAAGACTTGAAGTTACATTTGTGTGATCATCAGGATGCAGAACAGTACTATTGGTGAAAGTATATATGGAGCCCGTGTCTTGAAAGAGTTTTCCAGGATTGGTATATTCTTCGTCTTCTTCGAGATCGCTTAAAGTAAAAGTGACTAGGCCTAAATCTTCCAGCCCACGGCCTCCTCGTGTTTTTACTCCTGGCCGTTCCTCCAAAAGACCACCTAAAATATAAAGTAGTAAAATAAGTAAGTACTTGTTTTGAACTTACGAAAATCACATACATGCAAAATATATTGTTACTCGAAATTAAAACTGTTTAACATATTTATAGTTAGATCTTTGATGTATACACCCAGATAGCACAGGGACGTCTTATATACGTCCATAAGACGTACTGGACGTTCGGGACGTCCAGATAACGTCCAAACGTCCTGTGAACGTCCCTGGGACGTCCGGCGTGGACATTCCCAGAACGTTCTCTGTACGTCCCTGGGACGTTCGGTGTGGACATTTCCAAAACATTTTCCGAACGATCGAAATGAACGTTAAAATGAAATTTATCTTTATAAGATGTGTGTATTGAATATTTGGACAATGTTGAATACATTTTGAAAATTGAGATTTAAAAAAAAATTAAATTTTAATTTTATATATTTTCTGTTATTTGTTGGTAGACTTTAGTTAACTGTATTTATTTCTTGTAACTGGATTCCATGAAAACGACGAACAATCCTTCAATTTTTATTTACCTCCGGCGGGATTCGAACTCACGATTTTCGAACTACAACGCAACCTGCTTCCTCACTTACCCATAAATGCCTTTGCTAACCCGACTCATATTTTAGGCTTATACAGTGACTCGCATTAATATTCGAACACTTTTTAAATGACAATTCCTTCTTCTGAAATTGGTCTAAATGACTTGAACTTTTTTTTGGAAAGTTAGAAGAATTAATTTACTAGGTAATTCTGAGTAGTTCTAAATATACATACATATCACATCTCATATGTACAAAAAATATTGTATTCCTAATATTGAATAAATATTTTGTTTTACATGTTCAAACATATATTCTATTGCGAATATTAAATAATGACTGTATACCCAGTTAGCACAGGAACAGGAGCGTCTTATGTACGTCCATGGAACGTCCGGTGCTGGACATTCCCAGAACGTTTTCTGTACGTCCATGGGATGTCTGGTGCTGGACATTCCCAGAACGTTGTCTGTACGTCCATGGGACGTCCGGTACTGGACATTTCCAGAACGTTTTCTGTACGTTCTCTGTACGTCCATGGGACGTCCGGTGCTATCTGGGATAATAATATTAATTAATTAATTAATTAATTAATATTAATTTACAATTGTAAATAGTGTATTTTATATTCGGAAAAATATTCTGTTCTACATATTGAATAAATATTATATTATAAATAATATTAATAAATAATATTTATTTTGTTTAAAAAAAAGTATTTTTCCCTAAATCTAGAAAGTTCAGAGCGGACATCCCTGGGACGTACAAAATTTAGGTCTCATGGACGTTCGTAGGACGTTCCGGGCGGACGTCCTTGGGACGTACAAAATTTAAGTCCCATGGACGTTCGTAGGACGTTCCGACAACGGACGTCGGACGTTTAGACGTAAACTGGACATAAAATGGACGTCCATGGAACGTCCGGTGCTATCTGGGCAGGTTCCATTGATAACATTTAAAGGTTGTAAATGAATGTATTAGAATTTTATAAAATATTTATTTGCATTATTTGAAGCAAATAACGGGTTCAGTGTTGGCATACAAAATTCGCGAAACATTACCTAATGTCGGTGTTGCTAGTTGCGTCCAATGATGTAAAGTTTGCGAGCCTTCAATAGGCTTCACAATTTGCAATTTCTCAGGAAGTCTCCAAGCATTTCCGCCATAACCACTTAAATTTCCAGAACTTCCAGTAGACATGATACTATCTGGAGTTCTACAACCGAGAGGCACAAAAGTCGAAGGTGAATGAGGTCCAGCATCGTAATCGTAACTGTATCCTGTACCAGTGCTAAGACAAGCACGCCTTGCAAGGACTTCTGCTGGTGTTAGTCTGCGAAGAGCCGCTTCGAGGTCCGCTGCTCCGGGAGCACCTGGTACTCCCGTCTGTTGTGGACCCCTAAAAGTTCATATGAATCCATTTAATTTAATTTTGTCTCCTCGCGATCAACTTCTATTTTATTTAATACAACAAATAAAACTCACGGATAATCCTCAGAATCTGTGATAAGAGAACCTTCCGAATCGCTGTGTCCACCAGAATCCAGACTAGGAAACGTTGATGTCACGGGTCGAAATTGTCCGCAGCTCATACGCGGTCCGTTAGAGCCACTCGATAAAGTTGATGTAGTCATCGAACCTATTCTTGGGAACTGGTTACTATCAATCATCCCATAAGAATTTCTTGAAGCGCTTCGAACCGTTTCGAAAACTTTCTTGTAAGTAGGTCTGTGTGATATTAAAAAAGCAAATTAGAATAGCATCGAAATTAGTAATAATAAATAACAAACGTTAATGCTCTTATTCCCCTATCAATTCTATCGTACTCATGACAACGCTATATCTCGCGATCAGATATCGTTTGTTTAACATTTTCAACTAAATATTTAAAAATTTTACGTTATTAGTAAAACAGTGTAATCGCAACATTTTCCAATATCTTGTGTATTTATGTATCATTAGTATAAATTATATATATGTTCTATTTATGTTTCATTTTCTATATGCGATAGGAGAATGTAACTTACATTCTATCAGCGCTAATACCAGAATCTAAACTGAGTTCAGAATAGAGAGAAGATTCAAGTTCTGAAGCAATAGAATCTGGTTGAGGGACAACACCCATCGAGGGAAACAGAGATCCTCCTCTGACTGTTGGCATTCCTTTTTTTCTTTGTTTTCGTAATTGTTCTTGAGTATCCGCTAATAAATTCACCACCTTGTAACATAAATAATCATAATAGTCATAATAGTCATTTATTCTGTATTACGTGAAACATTTGACTCAACGCTTATCATATCTAATAAAATGGTAATTTGTTTTAATTTGAGAACACACCTCTGCGTATCTATCCTTAAATTCGGCTAGTTCACTTGCAAGAGTATTTTGATTATCTCGAGTGATATGCAAAGTAGCTCCAACTTCATCGTGTTCGGCCATCAACCGTGCCAATCTCAACTCCGTTTCAGCTAATTTTGCTGTCAAACTGATGATCTGTTCATGTTGCAGTCGATTTTCTTCTTTTTGCCTATCAAGTTCGTCTGCAATCCCGTCCACCTCCATATTTGCACTTGCTATATAAAAAATTTCTTTGAATTTCTAACTCGAGTATCCATTACTATTAAATGAAACTTATTATTTAATACATTGTCAATTTGCAAATCAGTTTGCAATGACTATGTATTATTATTCATTTCTATCTGCATTGTTCAATCTTGGTTTCTCTGAATTTTCACATTTCAAATTTATTTATAAGTTAATGTCTATTCTTCTGGATCTTATTTCTCAAGAGATTGTTACGTTAAATCTAATTTAATCCACAATTATTTTTACTTTCTTGAACAAATAACAATTTCTGTACTGGCTGGCAATGAGTTAATAGAAAAACTATCGGTTTTGAATACGCATAACTAAAAAAAGATTAAAACAATTTTGTAGTAACTTTATTCAAAATAAACTGTAAGGCTTTCACAGACTAACCAAGTTGAGCAGCGATATCTTTGACAAGTTTAGCCTCTTGCTCTTCCGAATTATCAGCATCGTGTATCAATTTCGAAAATTCAACCCTCAAATGTTTATTTTCGACTTCAAGGGTACTAATTTTTGTCTGCATCATTTCAAGGCTGATGCCACGAAGTCCGGTGGGCGTACTGGTTTCAGAGCTTGTTTCTTCAGTATCATTGGTGAGGATTTGAATTAATTCCGTTTTCTTCGCGAGTTCGTGTGTCAGTTGGGTGATTGTTTCATTAGCTTCCTTTAGATCGGACTCTAAACTGGTAACTGTGGCTTCAAGTTTTTGATTGTGCGATAACAGTTCCTTGCCGATACGTGCGGTCAGTTCCAAATCTTTTTCCTTCTGAATTTGGAAAAATTCATTTTTAAATGAATTAAAAGTTAATGAAAATGGCTATTTCTATGGTATTTAACACATTATCTACCAGGAAGAATGGTAAAATTTTGGACACAGACAAGATTTTTGATATGCAATATGGAAAAATCACTGTTAGGTTAAATTGACGTATAACAATATAGAAAATCCTCTTGTAAGGTGTAAACTCTTTCTATTAAATAAGAAGTAAGTAAAGTGTTGAAAATCTTTTTGATGTTACACTTCAACAGTTGAAATTATTTTACATTTAATGAAGTTGAAAATGTTGTATACGCAATATTTACCTCCTCCAGAAGCCTTGTAACTGCTTCTATATCATTATAAGTCTTGGTCATTTGGCTCACCCGGTTGCTACAGAGAACTGAAATCCAAAACAAGTAATCTTCATAATAGTCTGTAATAAGAATACCATTTTACAATAAACAAATAAAAACAGTATTATATAAAACAAGAGACAAGATCATATTTTGCAACAGAAAATAAATAATTCAGTAACAAAACGAGATTATAAAAGAAAGAATATTGCATAAATGTTTCATAAATGGTTATGGTATCACCATAGTATTTGGAACTACATAGTATTTGTTTAAATCATACATGGTGCAATTACTACATTATACATACAATTCTTCGCATCAATAAATAAGTTATGTTTTGATATTTATGTTAAATGTTACCAGTCCATTATTAATCTATTTCAATATAAACCAAATGTGCCTGTCTGTTTCTGCATTACGAGAATTCAACGAGTAGTCAAATGTGCCCATAAATCAAATTCGACTCGCGATGGTCCATTCGTTTAGGGTCACATTTAACCCCTTTGTCCGGCTGTGACATTTCTTTTGGAAATTAAGTTTGTGGAGGACATTGAAAAAATGACTGTACTTTCAATTATAGTTGTTTGTGTAGCAAAAATAAATATATCATGTATAAAATAAAAATATATGTAATTAATGCTGATCTGGAATTTTTCAACATTTAATATTTGCCCTACAATAAATTCAAGTTACATACTAATAATGTATTGTAACTCTTACAATTAGACTTAATAATTTCTGATATATTTACACCCCAACTTTAAGGGCTATATCTACCACTGCAACATAAACACTATCGATACAAAGAAGTAAGTGTTAAACAATTGTTATAAGAACAACATCCTATAAATGTTTCACTAAAGATGGCTCTTGTCAATCGAGCAGTCAACTATTTTAATTTTAGCCGCGTGTACATACAGTATGGCTTACAAATAAAAACCACAATAGAGATGTTACCCTCTGAAACTAAAATCACTGCAAGAATTTGCAGAACATGTACATAAGTTATACATAAGTTTCAATAATTGTTTCAATATCTAAGATCGCATTGGAGAAAGATATACTTTGTTTGTAGATTAAACTTTGATCAAAGTAAAAATATTGACAGAATCAATTTGATAAATGTAATGTGTAACACTCCACTGAATCTGTATATCAAACATACTCAAAACTCAAAAGAATTGAGATCATACTTTTTATTCTAAACGTTAAAGAATTAACGTTTATTATTATACATAATATACATTATGTTTATCTTATTTATATATCATATATGTAAACATAATAATATTTAATATATTATTATATCCATAATAACAAACACCATGTATATTCATTCTCCAGTGTTTAATAAGTTACAGACCATTATTGACAATCATTACTAAGCCTCATCAATTGAATAGGACTTTCCTTACAATTCATAGCTTTTTTATTTTGATAAATTACTGTACAGGAACTTTAATGCTTTACTCGCACGATTATAGATTACGGAGAGGTTTTTTACTAAACGAAAGGGAATATTACACACAAAAAGTTTTATTAAAAATAGATTTTCAAGATTTTGTTGTGCAATAAGGCAGCTGAATAACGAAGAATTTAATCGAATAGAGCCTGAGTCAGGCGAGCGTCTTTAACTTTACGTTTCTACGGGCGAATAAATAGCCGTACACTAATTTTACGTTGCATACCTAACCCAGACCTAGTCCAGTCTCTCTATATTAGGACTACAGAAAACTCGAATGTTTCGAGTTGCTCGCGAGCCGAGTCGAACTGAGATCCAGTTTTCGATCCGAGTCGAGTAGCTCGGACAGAAGCGAACGGCTCGAAAGGACCGAGTAGCTCGGGCAGAAGCGAGTTGCTCGAAAGAACCGAGTAAAGGTCGATTCAGACTATACGATACTACGGACCGTCACGTTTTGGTAACGTGAATCCGCCTCCTCCGAGGCGCTCGCTTCGGTCCGAGTTACTCGGTTCTTTCGAGCTACTCGCTTCTCTCCGAGCTACTCGGTTTGGTCCGAGCTACTCGACTCGGACCGGCCATTCGAGCCGAGTTTTACTCGGCTCGCCTTTTCGGAGTACTCGAACAGCTCTGCTCTATATTGGGTCGAGAAACAAGTTCGTAGCATTTTAGTTCAACTTGATATCGTTCTAACTAGATTACTTGATTTTGGTGTGCCATTATATACAATCGAGAGCTCTGTCCTTCTTTTTATAGCTTGAGTTTTAACATTTTTCTTACTGGAGCTAATGGTAATCACTTTTCAGGTTCAAGAAAACCGCTGCTAAACACCTGCCAACGTTGCGAAGGTTACTCAATCAATTTGTGACGTTTACGGTGTTGACTTTATTGACGATTTAATTATTAGAAAATGACAATAAATATTAAATGATAAGACCATGTATATTCATACATTGTGTTGTCTTTTAAGGTACCTGTGCTCATATCATGCTTCACTGATTTCATCAATCAGTTAGTTCATGATGCATTTCATTGGCTATCAATTGACGTTGTTATGATTGCTCGATGAAATAATAAAGAAAACTGGGAGGAGCATGGCCCAGATAGGAATTAAATTATAGATGTGACCTTACTAATATTGTCAGATTTAATGTTGCTTTAAAATAAAAATTACTCGCTTATTGACACATGATCGCATACTTTATAATAAACAAAGAATATGTCCATGAAAATGTCTTGAAACAGGGATAAATCGTTGAGCTATCTGATAATCAAACAGATTAATTTGATTGCTTATGTGAGATAAATAAATTGCTTTGTTGAATTGCAATAATTGAATCTTCAACAGTATTATCAATTGATACCTAACGGAGCAAACAGAAATTCAATTTTTATTATAAACGCCTAGTTTTAATAAACTTCGTACCTAAATACAGTGATACACAATTACACAGGGTGTCCCACGCAACTGGAACAGGCTGTACCTCCTAAACGGTTGGGAGTAGAAAAAAAATATTATAGGTGAAAGTTATGTTAAGTGGTTTAAGATGGTGGATAACATGCAACTAATTTTATGTACTTTTGTGCATCAGAAAAATGCAGTCGCGCTTTTTTTTAAAATGGAAATATATTAACTTATATTAACTTTTAACATTTTCAGCCGCTAGCTTAATATTAAGCTAGCAGCGTCACGATTTTTTCGAAAACGGCACAAGGTACAAAATTATTGTTGGTGGTACAAATTAGTACAAAATAAGTACTACATATTCCACTAAGTCCGATATGATTCTGCTGATTTAGTCCTGCCAGCTTAAGAGAGGTTTCCTTATGTCCCTATGAGTAATTTTGCATATTTCTTGCTGAATGCGTTGATGGAGCTCCTCAAGATTAGTAAAGAGGTGGGAATACACTCTATCTTTCACAAACCCCCATAAAAAGAAGTCGAGGGGTGTGATATCCAGTGATTGCGGTGAGATCTTTAAAAAATAGAGTGTATTCGCACCCCTTCACTAATCTTGAGGAGCTTCAACAACGCATTCAGCAAAAACTATGCAAAATTACGTAAGGGGACATAAGGAATGTATTGCGCAATGGCAAGAAGAGGATGGAAAAGTGCTTGGACTGCAATGGAGGAACGTTCGAACACTTGTTGTAACGTAGGTATTGGCCGAGGGACAGAAATAGTTCGGATAATTTTCACCATTAATAACTTCTTAACGAACAAGTTTAAGTATGTTAGTACTTTTTTGCAGAGCACTAAAAATTGCATCGACCTATGTCATCAAAAATATAGGTCTCCATTAAAAAAAAAAAGTGTGATTGCATTTTTCCAATGCACAAAAATGCATAAAATTAGTTGCATGTTATTCACCATCCGAAACCGTTTAACTGTCACCTGTAACATTTTTTTTCTACTCTCAACCGTTTAGAAGGTACAGCCTGTTCCAGTTGCGTGGGACACACTGTATATGCTGTGCATCTGTACATTCCACTAGCTATGTAAACTTGGCACGCGACTTTTCCAAAATTAATTTTTTTTTTTTACAAAAAACGATAGTATTTCGTTTGTACCTGATTGTACCTCCAATAGTTTTGTTGGTACCTCGACCAATTAATAATTAAACAAAATTTTTTAAATGGTCAGCACCCGACATCGAGATTTTTGAAATCGGTTTTTCCCGATTCTTTAGAATCGTTTGTACCCGTTTGTACCGCTTTTCGTTTCGTTTGTACCTCAATAGTTTAAATTTTACAAGCAATTGTTGATCCGCGTAAGAGTGAAGTTCGTTAATTTTCAAAACATTTAAAATTTGTTTTTTCACGATACTTTAGAATCGTTTGTACCCGCCGGAAACGTCTTTCTTTTCGTTTGTACCTTAATAGTTTAAATTTTATAGCAATTGATGTTCCGCGTAAGAGTGAAGTTCGTTAATTTTCAACTACTAAGGTACAAACGAAAAGAAAGACGTTTCCGGCGGGTACAAACGATTCTAAAGTATCGTGAAAAAACAAATTTTAAATGTTTTGAAAATTAACGAATTTCACTCTTACGCGGATCAACAATTGCTTGTAAAATTTAAACTATTGAGGTACAAACGAAACGAAAAGCGGTACAAACGGGTACAAACGATTCTAAAGAATCGGGAAAAACCGATTTCAAAAATCTCGATGTCGGGTGCTGACCATTTAAAAAATTTTGTTTAATTATTAATTGGTCGAGGTACCAACAAAACTATTGGAGGTACAATCAGGTACAAACGAAATACTATCGTTTTTTGTAAAAAAAAATTAATTTTTGAAAAGTCGGGTGCCAAGTTCACATATCTCATCCCACTGCATATAATAAATATCTTATGAGGGGTAAAGCTATCGAAAAAATATTTGTATAAAAGTTATGCAGTTATACAGTGTATTTGTTTTAAGTGAGTAAAGCAGGATATCTCGGAAGTTGTTATAGTTATTAAAAATCTGTTCGTATAAAAGTTGTTGGGTATGACGGGGTGCACCATGTAGTAATAATTGTACTCTTGTAGGTGGAGTAATAGAAGAGTTCTGGAGGTCAATCTAATTTTTTTTAATGGAATGCTATATTTTTTATACAAGAATATGTACAGTATTGAAATTTAAATAAAAAAATATTGACCTTTATTAGCCCAAAACCTAATAGGTAACGAGTAATTTTACCTTATTACTTGATAATTTTCCTAACTTAACACTTTATCCACCGGTAGTCAATTAATCAGCTTATAGTCCCCAACGGTCACCAACCGGTTAATGTTGAATCGGTTGCTATGGTAACTAGCAAGTATTTGTTACTTTCTGTAACAAGTTTCTGTGCCAAGGAAGATCTGCAGTGTTAATATCAAGTCTGTCGCCAGTCAAACAACGGGGAAACAACTGGTCCAAATCAGAGGAAATTTTAAAAGCGGTTGAGAAATAATTTTTAAAAAAATTACAAATGTGTATTTCCAATGATGGTGAGCATATAGAAGGATAAAAAATTATTGAACTAGTAAGTGAAACTTTAATTGATACTTAATAGCTTTAGCAAAAATATTTAATTTCTGTTTATAATATTATAATTGCAGTAACTTGATACGGACACAACCGACGCTGCTCACCAGCGGTTGCTAGTTTTCAGCTGTTAGCCGATGAAGAACGTAAACATTACTGTAATGCGGAAATCTGTGATAAGGTTGAATCTCCATCTTGATATTACGTTAAGAAAATTTTCAAGCAATCAAGTGAAATTACTTGGTACCTATTAGGTTTAGAGCTAATAAAAGTCAATACTTTTTTATTTAGAATTCGATACTCTACCATATTCTTGTATAAAAAAATATAGCATTCCATCTAAAAAAATTAGATTGACCTGCAGATCTCTTCTATTACTTTACCCACAAGAAAACAATTATTACTACATGATGCAGCCCGCCATACCAAACCACTTTTGTACGAATAGATTTTTAATAACTACAACAACTTCCGAGATATCCTGCTGTACTCGCTTAAAACAAACACCCTGTATAAGGGGCAAATTATATGGAATGAATAATTTTGTTGAAAATAAAGTGGTGAAGAGGATTTAAATAAGAAATTATTTTTTTAAATGGAGCCTTATACAAATAATTTATTCCATATAATTTACACCTTTGTACCAAATAACTTTTGCAAAAACATTTTTTTGATAGTATCATAAATATACAGGTTGTCCCAAAAATGTTGGAAGTCCTTGAAAGGTGTGGTCTGGGGGGTGATATGAAATTTCAAGAGAAATTAAGAAGAGAAAATAAAAAAAGTGGTCTACTATTTGCAACACATAATTTATTGTATTAGAACACTTATTCTTATTGCACAATGTTTCTTATTTGCACAAAATGAACATTTACTGAAATTTGTATTATGAACTGCACACTCAAACACCAAATTTATATATTTCTTTCCACAACGACAAGGTAGATATTTCGTCACTTGTAACCATATACTTCCCAATACAATATCACTTCACGTAGCCTTTAAAATAAGTATTCAATTTGCGGCGTCCAAATGTCACAAATACAAACTGACAGGTTATACAGGTTAGAAATGAACGAGCGGCGTGAGCGGCAGCCATATTACAATTCCGGTCGACGAGCCCTGCCGACTGATTCCGAGAGTCGACGAATCGACGAACAGCCTTAGCTCCTTTTGGCTAACGAGGCAAGGTCGCGATTCGGACGAGGGCTTTTTGAACGAGACCCGGCTCATATGATGAGGTCTGACGGGCATAAAAAAAGTACAAAACACATATTTATAAAAAATGGGGTATTTTTATAAAAAATGGCTTCAAACATTTACAGGTCACTAGATATACGAAAATATTCAAGTTCTCAACAGAAGCTATTGCAGCTGCGAGCGTTACCCCGCAGGTTCATGTTCTAGAGTTTGTGGATTCGAGACTCGCCAATGGAAATTTTTTTTTTCTCCAATTGCATTTCTATTTCTTATTCCTTTTCTTACTGCTATATAAATAATATATAAGAATTATAAAGTATAGGATGTGAACTACAATTTTTAATAACACGTATTTTATTAATTATCTTATTTTTTATTAATAACAAATGTGGCTAAAGCGTTTATTAAAATAAAATTCGTTTTTTAATAATTATATATTTGGCTACATTTTAGCCACATTTTTTATTAATAAAAAATAATTTAATTAATAAAATACGTGTTATTAAAAATTGTAGTTTACATCCTATATTTTATAATTCTTATATATTATTTATATAGCAGTAAGTAAGAAAAGGAATAAGAAATAGAAATGCAGTTGAAGAAAAAAAAATTCTCCATTGCCGAGTCTCAAACCCACGAGCTCTAGAACATGAATCTGCAGCGTAACGCTCGCAGCTACAACAGCTTCTGTTGAGAACTTGAATGTTTTCGTATATTTAGTGACCTGTAAATGTTTAAAGCCATTCTTTATAAAAATGGCTGACCAGATACTCCTAAGGTTTTGTACTTTTTTTTGTGCCCATCAGTCCCCATCATTTGAGTCCGGTCTCGTTCATAAAGCGCTCGCCCGGATCGCGACCTTCCCTTGTAAGTGTTGACGAAAAGAAGAAAAATCAGAATCAGAAGAAAAATCTACAATTTCTGACAGATTGATGACATGATATTACGATATCTCAGTTGTACATGGACCGATTTTATTGATTTTGGTTTTATTCGAAAGCTTATATCCGATTTACATTAGAAAAATGCCTTTGGATTTAGAAAATACAGCAGGCATGACGATATATTAATGACAGAAGTTTCGGGTTAGGTTGGAATCGCAGTTTTACGAGTAAAAGATACGTATTAGCACTAGCGCCAGTATATACGGTGGCGCATAATTTTTCATGTACTTGGCGTCGAGACGCTACCGCGTCTAGATATTAACAGAAAACCCTGACCAATCAGAGCGCGAGTATGCCGGTGGAGCGCCCGCGGTAGCGTAGGCTACGCGCTAGGCAGTCGGGTTCTGATTGGTCAGGGTTTTCTGTTAATATCTCCTTAACGAATCCTCAGACAACATTTTCGCTAAGGAAAAAGTTGTTTCAAATCACCCCTCGAACCACACCTTTCAAGAACTTCCAACATTTTTAGGACACCCTGTATATAATCATTCCCCTTTAAACGACCCGGCTACTATCAAAACATAACATTACACCAAAACCAAACAATTCAATTAGGATAATATCGAAGCTGAAACATTAATTTCTTTCTCGAGACGCTACGCATACGAAGATGATAATCGATTGCTAAATATGTTATGCATTAGCACGGGAAAACCCAATGCGCAATAAATGCTCGTCTAATTGTGGTCTAACTCGGCGGATCTAATAAATTCGACTGGTGTGTCGCACGACTATACGTTAACAACACGAAAACGTGAAAGAAGCTGAAGCAATAGTATAAAAGCTAGTAACGTTGCGAAAAAGTGAACGTTAGGTTGACTAGTTTTTTGATATTTTCTTCCTGATCGAAGATAGGTAACTCGCCTATTCTCTCCGGAACATGAATTGGTCTGGCTCCTAATTAAATTACCGAATTTTTTGTCTGCTAAATTTATATTATATTCTTTGATTACTCCACTATATCATATTAAAATTTCAGCTAATCTAAAATGGTTTGAAAATGATTCATTTTTAATTACTAAAATTGTATCTTGTCTAGCAACTATACATTTTTATTGCTAAAACAAAAACCATAGAAAATTATGAAAAAAAATTTCGTCTTAAAATTATTGCAAAATGTGCAATTTTTACCTGTACATAAGGAATGCGTGCAGGTAAACACAATCTATTATTACTAAATAAGGAAGGAAATATCAAAAAACCAATCGACGTAAAATTCTTTTTCGAATAGGTTGCTAGCTTTTGTAGTACGATAAATAAAATCGAAACGTAAAGAAGCTTAAACATTTCCAGTTGGTCCTGACAATTAGATAATTACTGACAGGAGAGACACGTGCAAGGTGGCTCCGTGGGGGAAGTAGCCAGCAGGAAAATCGGCGTGTGTAACCGTCTATAGTCACTGCATCCCCAGCAGGGCGGAGGTATCCTTGAGGAGCTGGGACAATTTGTTTCCAGAAAACCCACGTTTTCCGGTGAATCTTCGTTCGAGGGTCGGATGTCTTCATCGTACTCGTAAGGATCATCCTCCTGGAGGTCCAGTTGCTCCTGGGCGGAAGATTCTTCCGGTTCCAGGAGCGTATTATTCGAGGTGTCTTTTTCTTCCTCCGCCAGTATCGGCCGGGAACCCAGGGAGGAACGGGAACAACGGCTGATTCGTTAACTGTATTTATAAATTACTGCTACTTATCTCCAAGGCCTTCATTTTCTAATTGTTCCCTAATACATTTTATATATTACTCTTACTGTATATATACACAGTTTCATTTCTGCTGTTAGCTTAAAGGCTCGCAAACTCGCAGTGTCCTTCTGTAATTATTATATTGTATAAATTATAAATGCGTGGGTTAAATAATGGTCGAATAATAAAGTAATGCCTTTGATATTATAACTTACAAGCAAAGACATTACGCTACCGTCAAGCCACAATCACACTTACAAGCAAGCTTTACAAAATCATTATTTGGGGGGGGGGGGGGGACTCGAGTCTAGAACGTTCAAAATATCAATTTCTTTTGCATTTTCTCAAACAGTAGATCTTTAAAAATATATCTGCCAAAGGATATTGCTAAATTTGGAAAATTAACGAAATTAAGGACGTCTAGAGAGAATGGTGTCCGCAACGACGTTATCATCTTCAATTCATTTGGATACTGCATTTTAAATTTCTTTGCAGTTTTTACTATAATTTCTTCGTTAGTAATGTAAAAAAATGTGCAAAAGTGACATTCATTTTCAACAAGAATGTAAGCGAGAATTGGGTTTATAATCATAATTATCACCTATTACGAGCCGGAGGGGGCGGCTGCGTAGCCGGGGCTTTATAGTAGAATATAGTTTTTTGTTAGTAGCTTGGCCAGAGTTGTTAGGTAACATTAGGTGCCTTGAGGATACAGACGCAGAGACGAACCTACGTATGGCTAACATACGGAACCTCAAGCGAGTGATATGCGGACGAACCTATGAATGGCTAACGTAGGGACCCGCACGAAAAATTAGTAAGTATTAGTTTCAATATACTTCGAGCGGTGAAGGTAGACCTTATAAGGGAAAGCTTACGAATTGATACACTCTGCTTTTAATAAAACTTTGCGTAAATATTTATTAGACCTATCTAAGAAGACAGGTATAATTCGTTCGTGTCCGTTTTTCACTTTGAGGAACAAACTACCCCTTCTTTCCGACCCGCCCCGTTTACTTATGCGCTTATAACTCGAAAATGGTAAGCGACGTCGAAAAAATGTTCGAATAAATATTGCACTGTTTTTAGAGGCTTATAAACCAGTGCCAAAGAATTTTCAAACTAGATGTCGTAGTTGCTCGTTCGCTTCGCGAGCTCGCGAGTAGGGTTGTTCTTACTCGCTTAATTCAAATAGTTATTCATGTTTATTTTGTGTGCGACCCTTAACGGGTCACACAAGAAACTTCCCGATTTCCGATTACAGCGCAAATAAAAGAAATATTTGAAATTAGTGTTTTGAAAATGTCTCATAGCCAGCTTTCACAGTGCATGATAAAAAATGAGGTATTCCATTAAAAAAATCACATTGACCTTGACGTGACTTTGATCGGTCCTTTGAAGGTCAAATGGACACGATCGTTCAATAGAATTTTTGAAACCCTAAAACATTTCTCTAAACCATTTTTCTCACAAATGTTCCATTTTGGAAATATTTGACTGTTTCATACTTTTGGAGCACCCTTTATGTATATGTATATGTGTTATACATATGCATACAAATGTAATAATAGTAATATATGTATATATATTATTTATTTCCGTTTAGTTATTCACTCATAAATTTATATTCTCCCATTTAGATTGCGTTATTGAGTTAAGTTTTCTTAAAAAAACTAAAAAACTACTAGACTGGAGATTGATACATATCGATTGCATCATCGATCATTTTGATCTCGCTATTAGTTTTTAAGAAAACGTTAACGAAAAATTTCTGTATATACATACATACATACGCACATACACATACACGCGCACGCGCGCGTAAACAATTTGTTAAAAATAGGCTAAAATTACTCCAATGACCTTGAAACATGGAGATCTGCTAAAAAATTGATTTATTTCTAGATTAATAAAAGCGTTTTTTATTCTGACTCCAACTGTGTGTATTAGTTTATAATTATCATAATGACAAATGATGTAATATTGTAAAATTGTCGTTCTAATAGTTGATTTTGCAACGGAAAATGTAACGTTTGTGATGAAATTCGTTAGTATCAATACTCTGGTAGATATTTACATATAATATATGAATATACTATACGTATTTACTGTGACGTGGCAGATTGCCGCGCCACCAGGGTAACCCAGGGTTAGGACTAATTTGCGTATTTAAATGGCAATAGCGTTGGGCTAACGACGACAACATCCAGCGATGCGGTTTAGAGGCTAGCGATCCCGTTCAACCCGGCACCGACTGCACGGACTGGCCAGATGAAGCTCAAATGGACAGGGGCTGGAGGATCTTGGTAACAGCCCCTGGACTCCGCTACAACCTTCAGGGGGCAGGAGGCCGTTTAGGATAGCGAAGTCAGCCGGGTTCTCGAGTGCACCGAGACCCGGCCCGCTCCAGAGTCTTCGAGGGATGCCAGCACCGACACGCCACCAAAGTCGCCGAGGGACGAGACTGGACGACTGCCGATGACGAGCGCGCCGATAACGCGATTTGAATTTGGCCGCCATAGAGTGCCGCGTGCCGCCGACCATTGAGGTGAGGCTGGGGGAAAGCGGGTGATCCAACGCGTGCGACGAGCTCGCGTATCTCGTCCTATTTCGTCAGCGACGGACGTGCGGAACGGTACGGTAAGCGCTTCCTCCTTTACCTCACGCTCGTGGATAGGATATCGTAAATTGGTCGGGTTTTCTGGTGGCTGCCGAGCACCCCGTCGGGCGAAATAACGTAATCAGTTTCAATCGCGTTTTCGTAGGTTATCTAGACGGAATAACGAACATCTAGTCGCGAATCCATTGTAACGCGCACGTGTTTAGATCGCTGCCGGTTAACGTTCTAGTCGAAGAGGTCGAGCCCACCGCGACCGCGTCAAGACTGTCCGAATATCGTTTCTAAAGTCCCTTTTGTGCGAATCGCGACGGAATTTGGGCTAACGTGAACGAAATCAGCACGTGTTATCGAAACGTAGTTCTCGTGTCGGTTACCGGTCGTCCCGGTGACCTTTGACGCTACGACAGCTCGGCAGTGTACACCGAATTTTGTAACATCTTTCGCGTACAATACATTCTATATTATTTTAAACGAGTGCTGTGTTAATCCGCCCCGTCTTGCCGTGAAGACGGCTTTCTCAGACTTCCTTTCCTCGGCGACGATCCACTCCCTTCTCCGCGATCCGGATCGCTAGCCGTGGTAATTTTCGCGAAGTTCGGCTTCTCACGCCGATATCTCCTGATACCTGGCGCTCGGGTTTTCCCGTAAAGGCGTGAGGAGTCGGAAAGCTCTCATTTTGCACACTTTCCGACGCGGATCGCGGACCGTGTCGGGAAATCACGTTGCATTACATATACACACACGCACAAGCGCAAGCATACATGACTATATTGATAATTACGATTTTTTACTTTGAACACTTATTGTATTTTTCTCTATTTTCGTTATTAATAAGAGTATTTTAAACAAAACTTGTACATCTCGATAAGATATGAAATTGTTGTTAAATATATTTTTCGAGGAAAGAATATTTTCTGGGGAAACTCGCGAATTCGTTTACTCTGATTGTGATGAATCTTTGTAGAATTGTTTGTGGGACCATTATAGGAACTACGTCGTTTTCAGTTTTTGCCGGATTTGCGTTGTAAGGGAGAAAGCACCCCTTTCGTCCGAACTGCTCCTTTTACTTGTGCACTTACAGTGCCGGACAAAATGATAGGACGTTTGATGAATTTGTATATTTTATATAACAATAGGATATCTGATTATACGTTTGATGAATTTGTATATTTTATATAACAATAGGATATCGGATTACTCACCCTATATATTAGATATGTCCTTCAAAGTATCCACATAGAATTGCATGTTTATATCTAGTATACGAAAGAAAGTAGAGGAAGAAGTGTAAACATGGGCGGACTTTGTTCGGTCAAAATGATAGGACGCATGTAGTATTTTTAGTTAATATGTCCTCTGGCAGTAATGTATCAGCAATGACTAGAAGAAGACGAGTAAATCTTTCATTTATCTATAACATTTGTGACATTAAAATTAAAATGGGTCGAGGAAAACAATTAGACAAAAGTGAAATCGACCGAATTTTGTTATTGCGGTCACAAAATCAAACAATCACAAAAATTGCGAAATTATTAGATAGAAGCCGTAACGTTGTGTATAACTTCTTAAAAAATCCGAAAATGTATGGAAAAAGGAAAAGTATCGGCAGACCTCGTGCTACAACAGAACACGACAGACGGGCAATATTACGCGTAGCTTCTAATTTCAAGGGAACTACAAGGAAAATCGCTGAAGAAGCAGGTGTTTCAGCTAACGTAAGAACTGTGCGACGTATTTTCTAAAGCAGTAAACAAATTAAGCGAAGAAAACTGAAAAGAAAACCTCCTCTAAGTGAACAACATAAGAAAGCTCGATTACAGTTTGCTCGCGAACATATATGGTGGAAAAAGAAGTGAAGACGTGTGATATTTACTGATGAAAAGAAATTTAATTTGGACGGACCTAATGGCTGGAATTATTATTTCCACGATTTAAGGAAAGAAGAACAGTATTAAAGCCGTCGACAAATGGGTGGCGGAAGTGTCATGGTGTGGATCGGTATTGGATATCGGGGAAAAACTGATATAAATTTTTTACCAGGACGTGTAAATAGCAAAAAATACATTGAATTAATAGACTATCAATTAAATAAGCACGCAACTCATATTGCAGCCAATAAGTTTATTTTTTAACAGGATAACGCTGCAATACATACCGCAAGATCTGTTAAAACTTATTTTAGTTCTAAAAATGTGACATGTCTCGAGTGGCCGGCCCGGTCACCCGACCTGAATATTATTGAAAATATATGGCAGAACTTTCTAGAAACGTTTATGCAAATAGAAAACAATACAAAGATGTAATGGAGTTAAAACAAATTGTTGTTATTGTTATTGTTACAAATTGGAGTCTTTTAAGACAAAAACATATTAAAAAATTGTTTAAATCAATTCCTAATCGCTTAGTAGATGTTATACAGCGTAAAGGTGGTTTTACTAAATATTAATTTGGAATTGATTAAAATATTTCTGTTCAAACAATTATATTTTTTAATGAAGTCCTATCATTTTGTCCAACTCAAATCAATACATGTTTATTTTATTTTCTTTAATTTCTTTCCTGTACAAGAGACAAACTTACAATTCTATGTGGATACTTTGAAGGACCTATCTAATATATGGGGTGAGTAATACAACCATATATCCTATTATGTTACATGAAATATACAAATTTATCAAATGTCCTATCATTTTGTCCAGCACTGTATAACTCGAAAATGATGAGATATATCGAAAAAAATGTGAAACACAAAATTTAATGGTTTCAAAAATTCTATAAAACCGTAGTAGGAAATTAAAAAAAATTAATTTGTAAACATATGTAAAAAGTTGCCAAATCTTAACAAATTTGTAGCTCTCTTAATAATGAGCATTTTACATTGAAACTTCATTTCGTCGTAGATTCCATGGAACCCTATAAAAAAACATACAGAAAGCTTTTTTCTTAAGAAAATCCAATTTTTAACAATGAAAGAAAGTTTTTTTTAAGATTTCGCAACGGTGTTTTCCGTATATTTTGGTCAAAATTTCCCATCAAAATTATTTTCCACATTCTTAGAAAAAATGAAGCGTATTTTGTTAAATAACATATAGGAGAAACTTATATCATTTATGAGAAAAAAATTCCTAATGAAAAGTGAAAGATGTTCACATCTTCCGGCGATGTGTGGTGTTACGTATTTTCTATAAAGATCGGGACTTCCCCAACAGTCCTTTTGTCACTCTTTCGATTCAAATGTATGCATGACGCAGAATGCGTTTTTCTATTTCAAAGTGTTTATATATTAATACTGTATAAGTTTACTAAATATTAGTTTATTCTTATTCAATAAAATATGTGTTTGTATAAAGCCATATCATTTTATTACTTCAAAAAGAATAATAATGGTTTGAGTAAAGCGATCCTCGGAAAATATTCTTCTTTCGATTTAACAACAATTTTATATCTTATCGAGATGTACAAGTTTTGTTTAAAATACTTTTATTAATAACGAAAATAGAGACAATAAATATGCATTCAAAATAAAAAATCGCAATTATCAATATAATCATGTATGTTTGCGCATGTGCGTATGTGTGTGTGTATGTAAATACGTATAGTATATTCATATACTATGTGCAAAGTATTGAAACTAACGAATTTCATTACAAACGTAACATTCTTCGTTCGAAAATCGACTACTAGCGCGACAATTTTACAAAATATTACATCATTTGTCATTACGATAATTATAAACTAATACACACCGTTGGAGTCAGAATAAAAAAACGCTTTTATTAATCTAGAAATAAATCAAAATTTTTAAAAATGTCGAGGAAAGGAGTAATTATTGGAAAAAAGGATGATTTTTTGAAAATTATTTGGCATTGGTTTATACTAGAGATCCCAACTTCACGTGTATCGAAATACTCGGGTACACGGGTAATTAATGGATTCGTGTTTTAATCCGTGTATTTTTAATACACGGGTACCCGGGTATCGAAATACACGCATATCCAGGTACGTACACGTGCATCGAAATACACGGGTACAGTATCCCATTATTTTTATATACAAACTTTTATGTAAAAAACGCTATTATTCTAAAATAATGATCCTTATTAATTTTGAAAGAATTAATAAGTAATAAAACAAATAAATAAAAAAAAATATAAACATAAGAATAAATATCACAGAATAAATTTTTTAGTGTAATTTGTAAAACTTTATTTATTAGTTAAAATAAATGTTCAAGTCACGGATAACAATAGACAATACATTGTTTCATAATAAAATTTAATCAATTAAATCACTGTTTTGATATAAGAAAACTAAAGTGTCGACATTTTTTGGTGACAAACGAGTTCTTTTTGTATTAATAATATTTCCAGCTGTTGAGAAACATTGCTCCGAAGTATCTGATGTTGCCGGTACTGCCAAATACTTAATTGCGAGTTCCGCAATAGTGGAATATTTGGTTGCCCTAGTCTTCCACCACTCAAAAGGACACAAATCAAATCGTAATTGCGGTTCGACTAAATACATTTGAAACTCTAAATTTAAATCGGAACTTTCATCGATTTCGTCGTTATACAAAAATTGTAGAGCTGTTTTTTCGGCCGATTGTTGGTGGTTTCTGCTTAATGGTTCTTGAGGTACAGCTTTAAGTAATGCTTTCACTTCAATACGAATTTTGTCCCGTACATGAAGAGGTTAATTTATTTAATAATGGTCTCACCATTGACAATGGTGAATGTCTTTGTCCATGAAACAAGGTGGTTGTAATTTGTAGTGGTTTCAAAATTCGTATTAAAGATTCTATTTTTCCCCATTGGAATTCTGTTAATTCTAAATTTCGGGCTGTTTTTGTACTTGTTACTGTTCTATCTGCGATAACGTTTGTTATACAACATCTATTTAGGTACAATAATTAGGGGATTATAGATTATGAATTATTTGTAGATGTCTATTTAGGGAACCTGTTGATTTACAAGCGCAAGAAAATTCGTTATTATCTACAGCTTCAAGTACAGCTTTAAGTAATTCAACTTCGTGTTGCTTGTCCTGTTTACGCGTTACCGATGGTAACAGGCCATTCTTTTATTTTCTAATTAGTTGGTTTGTTAATGTTCAAGCTGCCATTAAATCAAGCTGGTTTGATTTTCATTTCCAAATGTATAAACGTGAAAGTTGGGCGTGGAAATACGCAACGCGTGTTAGTGACAAAGCCATATGTAATATCGAATAGATAATATCGAATTTTCTTGGGTTGGTGGATCAGCAGGTTCCCTAAATAGACATTTACAAATAATTCATAATCTAAAACCCCCTAATTATCGAGTAGAAAATTCATTTCAATCGACACCTAGTACTTGTAGTACATCTCATAGCGTAGAAAGTAACGAGAGTGTAAATGTAGATGAAAGTAACGAAAATTCATAAACGGAAGAAAATGAAAATATACATCTCGAAACTGTACGTTCAAAAAAACGTAGACGTCAATCACAATTTCGTTATTCTGATACTGCAGCTGCGAGTAGTCGTTTATGCGACCGTACTAGAAACGAAGAAATAAACGAAGCACTTGCTAAATTAATAGTTATGAACCAATTACCATTTTCCTTTTGTTCGAGCAAGGGTTTTAAAAAGTTCATGCCCATTATTGAACCGAAATGTAAAATTTATCAAAAAGAAGCAATTAAAAAAAGAATAAATGTTTTAAAAACCACTGTTAAAGGAAAAATTAAAGAAAAACTGATAGCTGCTAAAAGTATTACATGCACTACAGACTGCTGGTCTTCCTTGACACAGGACACATACATTACGGTAACCATACATTTTCTGGACACTCAATGGTCTACACAATTATACTCTTTGACCACTCATGAAATGGAGGAACGTCACACTGCCGAAAATCTAGCCGATGAATTAGAAACTACACTGACCGATTGGGAAATAGACAACAAAGTACTCGCTATAGTAACCGATAATGCTCGTAATATGGTAAATGCGATCTCCTCACTAAGCCTAAGAATTCAAAATGTGACATGTGCAGCTCTTAGTCTCCAGCTATCAATTAATAAAGCACTAACAGAAGAGAGTTTTGAACATTTAATTCGTCAGTGCAGTAAGGTGGTAGGACATTTCAAACATTCAAACATAGCAAAGAAGGCTTTGGAATTGAAACAACAACAGCTTGGGATGACAAAAAGGACGAAATTACAATGTTATTCCACTGGATGGAATTCCACGTTTCTCATGCTTGAACGATTGTATCTAAATAGATGTTGTATAACAAACGTTATCGCAAGTAGGCAGTAACAAGTACAAAAACAGCTCGAAATTTAGAATTAACAGAATCCCAAAAGGGGAAAAATAGAATCTTTAACACAAATTTTGAAACCACTACAAATTACAACCACCTTGTTTTGTGGACAAAGATATTCACCATTGTCAATGGTGAGACCATTATTAAATAAATTATTAGAAAAGCATCTGAAGATACATGACAATGATGATCAAATTATTTATATGTTCAAACAAACCATAATTTCTGAAATTTCACGACGTTTTAAACTAGAATTTAATATGAACGATACTATATCTGTAAATTTACATCATATTTGTTGTTTCTTCGACCCCAGATATAAAGATCTCGAACATGAACCTCTTCATGTACGGGACAAAATTCGTATTGAAGTGAAAGCATTACTTAAAGCTGTACCTCAAGAACCATTAAGCAGAAACCACCAACAATCGGCCGAAAAAACAGCTCTACAATTTTTGTATAACGACGAAATCGATGAAAGTTCCGATTTAAATTTAGAGTTTCAAATGTATTTAGTCGAACCGCAATTACGATTTGATTTGTGTCCTTTTGAGTGGTGGAAGACTAGGGCAACCAAATATTCCACTATTGCGGAACTCGCAATTAAGTATTTGGCAGTACCGGCAACATCAGATACTTCGGAGCAATGTTTCTCAACAGCTGGAAATATTATTAATACAAAAAGAACTCGTTTGTCACCAAAAAATGTCGACACTTTAGTTTTCTTATATCAAAACAGTGATTTAATTGATTAAATTTTATTATGAAACAATGTATTGTCTATTGTTATCCGTGACTTGAACATTTATTTTAACTAATAAATGAAGTTTTACAAATTACACTAAAAAATTTATTCTGTGATATTTATTCTTATGTTTATATTTTTTTTTATTTATTTGTTTTATTACTTATTAATTCTTTCAAAATTAATAAGGATCATTATTTTAGAATAATAGCGTTTTTTACATAAAAGTTTGTATATAAAAATAATGGGATACTGTACCCGTGTATTAACCCCTTAACCTACAATTTACGTTCCAACAACCTGGGGCCAAAACGTAAACAAGATCGCTCAGCCTTCGAGCTATTCCACGGTACGGCATACCGGACTTAAGTTGTACCAATCGCGCACTACTGTATGTATAATATACAATTGGTTTAATTTTTTGAAATATTTGATAAGTAATTACAACCTGATGTATAATAATGATTGTGGTAGATATAATACTACAAAAGGTTTATTATCTATGAATAAAATATAACATAAATCAAAAACATAATTAGAATTTATATAAAAATCAGTAATAAAAAATTAGCGACCAAGAATAATATGTAACTGATTGTGATCACATTACAAATCGTGACCGTTGTACTACGGGCCATGCCCGTAATGTTTACGATTGGCGCGACCGATGTACTACGGGGCAAGCCCGTAGTATTTACAATGGCCCAAATACAAGACTACAAGTCTCGCACGTACTTATAGGTTAAAGGGTTAAGATATCCGCTCGCCAGCGTGTTTCGATACTCGGGTACCCGTGTTCTTAATTCTTTAATACACGCTACACGTGTTCCGTGTACCCGTGTATTTTAATACCTGTTCAAAACCGTGATCTCTAGTTTATATGCCTCTAAGAACGGTGCAATATTTATTTTAACATTTTTTCGATGTTGCTTACCATTTTCGAGTTAAAAGCGCATAAGTAAACGGGGCGGGTCGGAAAGAAGGGGTAGTTTGTTCCTGAAAGTGAAAAACGGACACGAACGAATTATACCTGTCATCTTAGATAGATCTAATAAATATTGTAGAGTTGCGTTTGAATTTCGCGCTTTCGTTGTGCACCGGTAGGCGGTAGCGTGGACCCGGTTTACATTTGACCAGTTTAGTCCTGCGTAGATCTAGGGCGGTGCTTGCTTGCTTGCGAGACTTCTGTTTAACGTAAACTTACGTTGTTGTAACCAAATAAAATATTATAACCAAATAAATGTTTATGCAAAGTTTCATGAAAATCAAAGTGTATTAGTTCGCAAGCTTCTCTTCTTAGTGGGTGTTGGACTGGTTATTATAATTGATCAACATTAATTTAAAATGATACTATTACAGAGAGTCCCAAAAATGTTGTAACACCTTAAAAGGGGTGGTTCGGGAGGTGATTTGAAACAACTTTTTCCTTAGCGAAAATGTTGTCCGAGGCTTCGTTAAGGAGATATTAACAGAAACCCCCGACCAATCAGAGTGCGAGTACGCCGAGGGACCGCCCGCGGTAGCGTACGAGAGCGGCCGCTTAGCGCTTAGCCTTCGCTATCGCGGCGGTCCAACGCTATACGCGCGCTCTGATTGGTCAGTGTTTTTCATTTATATCTCCTCAACGAAGCCTTAGACAACATTTTTGTTAAGGAAAAAGTTGTTTCAAATCACCTCCCGAACCACGCCTTTCAAGGTGTTACAACATTTTTGAAACACCCTGTATATTAAAATGGAAAATGAAATAAGGAATATACATATTAAGATAAAAATATAAATCAAGACAGTTGAGGATTACCTTTAGTGTAGATAGAAAAACAGATTATGAACGTCTTCGAAACTAAGAGTCGGAGTTTAACTTAAGCTAATTATAAGTCTAAGTTAAGTCTAAGTATACCGAAAAAAAGAAAGAAAAGAAAAAGTGAAAAGGAAGGGAGTGTAAAACAAAAAAGTTCACCCACCCATTGTGAGATCCTTTTTCCTCCTTTCAGCTGATTTAAACCTGAGGTTTATGTTGTATAGTTTATTCTTAATAAGTAACAAATAGCAAACAACGATTAGGATTAAGATTACATGTAGAAGTTAATAAGAAAAGTGAAAGTGATTAATAAACTCTATACAAAAACAGAATTAATATTAAAAAGTTTATTATTATGATTAGATAATAGATATAAGGTAAACTATGTAAACAATAAATGAGTAGAGATAAAATAGTCAAGTAAGGAAAGATGATAATTTGTAACGATAAGAAACTACAATAAAATAATTTTTGGAAAAAAAATATAACCTACTTCGAAAAAATACTAAAATTGCACTAAAAAGTATGAAATAATTTCTATTTCATTTATAATAAATGATATTCAATAAACTTCAAAAAAGTAAAAAAATTACGCCAAGTACATGAAAAAGTGGAGGACTTAAAGAGTAATCATAGAATAATAGAAGATCCCCCTAAAAAAATTCAAGAAAGAAAAAAAAGGAGTGAAATTGAAATGAGCTGCCAGTACATGAAGGTGTTTTCCAGCAAAGTGCAAAGGCGATACTGTATAACACAATGAAAAGTTCGCTTAGATGTCCGTGGCCTGGAAGTCAAATGCTTGGCGTGGCCAGGCAAGGTCAAGGTTTTGTTGAATAAGCATTATTTTAAAATGTAAAATAATGAAAATGTACTCATATTGTCAGCGTTTTAAACTGACAAATTATCTGAATGCCTGTGAGACAAGAGGTATCTGCGTCAATGAGTGTCCTTAGAAATATTTTAAAACACAATAAAATGCAAATGTACTCATATTGTCAAAGTTTTAAATTGACAAATTATGTGAAAGTTGCGAGAGAGAAAGTATGGGTATTGATGATCTGAGAATGCTTTGCCTGGCCACGCCAAGCATTTGACTTCCAGGGCACAGACATCTAGGCAAGTGTCTAAAGTCTAAACAGTCTCAGTTTGTGGTTGATACACTTCTTCATTTCATCGCCAAAGTGCGGAGCAGTCACTTTACATGAGTTGTCATTAGGGTCTGAACGTCTGCACTGTTGAACACAGCATTTTAGCTGCGCATAGTTGGAAAGGACCAAATTTGATATTATGTTACACAGTGTCACCTTGCACTTTACTGGAAAGAACCTTCATGTACTGGCTGCTTATTTCGATTTCACATCTTTTTCTACTTTCTTGATTTTTTTAGGGGGATCTTCTATTTTTCTATAATTACTCTTTAAGTCCTTCACTTTTTCATGTACTTGGTGTAATTTTTTTACTTTTTTGAAGTTTTTATGGGTAGACTATACAGGGTGTCCCAAAAATGTTGTAACACCCTGAAAGGAGTGGTTCGAGAGGTGAACAACTTTTAAACAACTTTTACCTTAGCAAAAATGTTGTCCGAGGCTTCGTTAAGGAGATATTACCAGAAAACTCTGACCAATCAGAGCGTGCGTATGCCGGTGGAGCGGCCGTGGTACCGAAGGCTATGCGCTAGATGGCCGCTCTCGTACGCTACCGCAGGCACTCCACCGGCATACTCGGTGTAACTAAAAGAACGTTTGCTATCTTCATTTTATTGTTTATAAAGTTTTAAGGCCCAAATTGGAAAATCAGGCCTTGGAGTCGCATCCGCCAAAGTGTAACGAATATATTAAAACCAGAATTATTAGAAAATATTGCTTCTTTGCTTTAATATCCTGAAAAAAAATTCATGGTAGCCTAATTGCCCTGTCCTCGTCTCTCTTGCAATTGTTGTATCGCCCTCTCTGTCCTTGTCCCGGAGTTTCTTACTTTTTCCGCAATTGTCGCTAAAGTCAACTCGGAATTTGGCTCTGGCTCCTGCGGCCCCCTAATGCAGCCACCTTATAGTCCGAACCGGGCACCAAGCGATTATCATCTTTTTTCATCCTAACAAAACTTCCTTAGTGATAAGAAATCGGCATCAAGAGAAGATTGGGAAAATCGCTTAATCGAGTTTTTCGTCAATAGGGACTAGGGCTTCTATGAAAGGCATTATAAGGTTACCTTTAAAATGACAATAAATTATCGAACAAAACGGCGCATACGAGACCCAAATCGGACAATCCAAACCATGCTAAATAAAGTCTTGAAATAAAGGTAAAAATAATAGATTACTTTTTCCCCAACCTAATATATAGGAGCGCGTATTTTAATTAGAAAAAACAATTTCGATTTAAATGAAAAGAATATAAGAGGCCTTGTAGTCTTGAAAAACGCATCGACCATAAGAAAATAATTATTGATATGTTACGCTCCTCTCGGTACTGTGCAATATGTTCAAGTAAGGTTTTGTCGTATATCTAAAAATAAAGAAGACAATTAAGGTGATCAAAGTTAATGGTTTAACTAATAAATAAATACATTTATATAATCTACATGATATATTCGTAAAATATTTGTTTACGTTTATTAAATTTATATCAATTAATATAGAAGGAAAAAATAGAAGAAAGAGAAGTAAAAAGATGAAAACAATAAATTAGAGAAATGTTTTCCCCGTTCATTTAGTAAACAGTGGAAGAAGCAAGAGCGACACTGCGAAGCGAGCGATGGCCCAGCAGTAAAAGAGATAATAAGTGGCTATTAAGAGTTGTATTTGGAGGTGGAAGACGTAACGAGAATGCGAATTCGTACATTATAGTGCGAAAAGACACACTAAATTAATTATTATTTTCTGAATACATTGGCAATTTCTATTTATAAGGGGTGAATACAATTTTATTCGTTACTTAAAAAGAAGTATTGTATTCCTAAATATTTTCTAAAAAAATTGCATCTTTATGAAGAAAGGAAGCTGAATCGTATTTCATAAAAATTGGCAAGTGTTGTTTAAATTATGTCGCAGAATAAACTTCTAGCAGAATTTTCTAATGTAGAATTATTATAATAATATGTGAAGGCCCTGGAAGTGTACTGTAAAATATACTTGGACGAATGGTACATTAATTTGGGCATTTAATTAATTGGATACAGGAGAATTTGTTACATTTGTTTCGTCGTCCACAAAATTTAGATAAACCCATGTGTTCCATTATTGAACGTATAATTTTATTTTAATTGGATCAGTTAATGTAATTGTTAACAATTTGTTTGGATATACATTTTTGAAATATTTGTTGATAATGAAAATAAACTAAAGAAGAAAGGAATATCAAAAACACTTGGAATAGTTATTTTATTTTAATTTATGTATTATTCGTGTCTAACAAAATACAGTTTTTCGAAATTTTAGCGAATAAACTGAAAGCAAATTAAAATAAACAACATATTTTAAAATAAAGCCCCACTACTTTCAGTATCCTTATAAATAATATAAAGAAACATACATAAGCTATTTTATAAATATGGTTCTCGAGAACATATTGTACAAACGTTTCTCTTAAAGAAATACTTATCATGTACTCAAACGAACGATACTGATAAATGCCATAATTCTCGAGAACACTCGAGGCGCGTGTAATACGTATATTATTTTATCAATGTTGTAGCTAAGTTTTAATGAAAATAAACAAAGTCTGCAGACAAATAAAATTGAATAAGATACCAAGAATAATAAACCAAAATAATTTGATAATATTAATATTTTAAAGATAATAATAATCTTATGATGGGATACAATTTTTAAAATGTCTCCAAGAAAAACAATAATACTTACATTAAAATATTCGTTAAAATAATTAAAAAGTGGGAGCTAAAAGATCAGCAAGTATAATTACCACTATAGCTCAAGGGATTAATGCAATATTTAATTTATTTTGGCATACCAACATTTCGTTTTTGCAATATTTGTTTCTGAGGTACATCTAGGACAATTTAAGATTTGTTTCTAATTTTACTCCTTCAAAAATGATTATTAGTTTGATCATTTATTTTATTTAAAAATTCTAATAGCTTTTCTTGATTATATTTAATTCCAGTAATTGTGAGTTTTTCAACTTTATAGATATGTCGTGTATGTAAACAAGCGATTTTCCATTTTATTTGTATACGTACAATAATATTTGACTTCACGTGAATCACAGCCACAACTCTTTTCTTTCTGTTATTGATATTTTATCTGAATCGTGTTTTAAACGTGTGTTTACGTTCACTATTTGTGAATCATTTCAGTGGTAAACTTTATAATTAAATTGATTCCACATCACGGATACAGTTTTTAAAATGTAAACGGTGTTAATGTTTGGCAAATATTGTATACTTTTATTAGAATAATAAAATTCAGAACTTCTTGCATTTATAAGGAGTAGCAAAAACAAAGAAGGGTTTCGATAAAAATCAAAACTGATATCATCAATTAACATTCCAGATAATATATAATTGTAATAATAGCGAAGATGAAATACTCATATATTTTTATTTTCCCACTATGTAATATTTCATGTTATAAATTATTTTGAAAATTTGGAATTCAACAAGTAACGCATAAAACGTTGGTTATCTATTACTCATTTATGAAAGTGTTTATCTCGATAAGGCTGTTGCCAACGTTCTACTATATTATCAATAGTGAATCAACAATCTCAAATCTAATATTTAAAAAAAAGAGGCTACCGCTCCCTCGTCAATGATGTAATCGTCTTGACCCTATTCCAGGGATGGCGAAGCTATAGCACGTATGAAAATTTTGCTGGCACGTCAATGATTTACAGGTGGTATCATTAATAAGTGTATATTAAATATGTGTTTTATTCGTCATGGCCATTGCACGGATTTAAAATTTGATGATTTCAGCTTATGCTACCGCTCGTCTGTTTACAATGTAGTGGACGCGACTTCCCAAAACGAACATCGCGCGGGATTTGTTTCTTTTCTCATACTTCGAAAAAGACACAAATATCACGTGTTGCTACGCGTCGGTCAGTACAAAATCGCGTTCACACAGGTTTCCGCTAGGACGCACAGTGGTAAAAACGGCCTACTTAGGTGGACATTCGGTAAAAATTTCATATCAACTGATCGAGGAATGGACGTAGCACTGTCATTAAGGATGTTTGACAAGATAAAAACTGCATTCAGGATTAAATTGTATCAACTGACACTTGATCAAACATACTCTTTACAGCCATTAGGTAATTATCTCGTTCCAGATCACATTTAGTGTCAGCTCTCTAAGTCTGTTTGATTTTTTTTCATCTTCATATAATTATTAAAGGTAAGCACAACGTAATATATACCAGTTAACAGATTTTAAGAGGTCTTAAATAATTTGGTAGAGATAAGACAAGTTAAAATCTAAATTTTCAAGAAACTTAGTTTTGAAATGCTGTAATTTTTTTGCATCAACTTGCATCACCTTCCGAGTGACATACCTTTAAAGTGCAACAGCTACAGAGTACGCACAAAAAGGAATTACACCCATCCTGACCCATAGTGCTTATACAATCACCTCTCTTAATAGGGCCGGTCCACTATGCAGAAATTAAATTTAAATACTGGTCATTAATCAGTATTCTAAAATACGGATTTGTCTAAAAATCTTTTATACTTGAAACAGTATAATATTCCCCGAAACAAAAGATAGTCGCTTTTTTCACTTGTTAAATTTCAGGCATTTGTCACGCGATTCTAACAATTAAAAATTAGCATTTGCTCTCAGTCGAGTCGCACATCATTGAGATCTAGTTTGTAAAACTCCTATTACCAATTATTTAGAACCAGTGTGACGGGGCAGACTTTTCCTGCCCGTCACGAAAGCACCTTGACCCCCGAAAGGGCCTCGCTCCCTCCTCGCCGGACACCCCCGGCCGGAGGTGGTCCGCGAGAGTGGAAAGATGTCAGGACCGCGGTCAGCAGGGACCCCCCTTTTCGCGCCCCCTCACCCTCGTCGATAGAGCCGCGTCTTCGCGCGAGCGCGGCAAGTCGCCGGTCGCGGTGTCCTTCACCCTAGGACCCCGGTGTAGCCACCACCAAGAGGGCTGACCACCCTCGGAAACATGTATACTGCTGCCATCGCCCCTCGACGATACCACGAGGAGAAACCGGAAGATGCCATGGTGGTGGCACACCGTGAGGAGCCCCTACAGCTCTGGGTGGGGAGGGCCATGAGCCGGCGGCGAGAAGAGCGCGACGATCGAGACGGGATCGATCGAAAATCAATTAACGGTTATCCGCGAACCGGGACGGATGTGTACCGAGTAAGCGAGCCACCCGGATCATTAGAACCGCGAGTTCCCTTTTGTCTCTTTGTGATTTCGCGCGAGTGTGTTGGGTGAGCCTCCCCGCCATACCCTGCTGAGGACGTCTTCTCCGCCGAGGGTCTTTGGAAGGATATTGGGATCTCGAGGCCGACGAGCCAGGTAGGGCCCACTGGTTGGGTTTTCCCTTTGTAGCGTGCGTGAGTGCGAGAGTGCGGATTGTGTGTGTCCGCGAGCGTGCTCCGGAGCACCCCTTTTCGTCCGCGACAGGACCACCACCGGAGGGAACTCCGTTAGACTTCCCTCCGTCCGTTTCGCGAATCTCCCACGTGACCTTGCGCGGTTTGAGAACGCGCCGCGTTTCGAAGGGGCCCTCTCCTTCGAAACGTGAAACCGTTAATTCCCGGCGTCATCATCTTTCCGATTGTATTTAATTCTAGGGCGGACTATTTGTTTGCGAGGCCCCCCTATAGAGTTAAGTCGCGCCGGTTAGATATTCGTTTTCTGTCCTTCGGACACTATTCTTTGAATGTCGGGAATTCCGCGCCGCGTATCCTTTTCGGCACGTAGTCGCCACACCCTTTTCCCCAACGGTGTGTGTACCGCGGAATTCCCCCGCGTCGGTTTCGATTGAATAAAGAAATCCGATCAAACGTACGCGGATCAAAGTTTATTTCCCCCTTTCGACCTCCCCTGAATTTCGCTCTCCGTAGAGCAGCCGGAAGGACGAAAGTAACGGACGTGTGCACTTGGCACTGGCGCCCAATTCTTCTAAATAAATTCGTCCGTGGGAATAGTGCGACCGAACGTGTCGATTAGCGGCTTTCCCGGCTGCCCACTCGAGGTACGTCACACCAGATATTTGCATTTTCAATATTACTTAAAAAAGCACCATTAAATAATAGTAATTATAATCTTTGCCATTTTCATTACACATTTTTGGTATTTTAATGTACTTCTAAACTTTTCGATGTACTTCTTGACAATTCAGATTAATGAACATTGCTCACTAAACAGAACTGTTAAGGAATTTGTAGTGGAATAACGCAGATGTATGTTTTGATTTCAATACTTTTTCTACGCACATATGTTATAAAGCCATTTAAAGGACATTCAATACTTTGGGAACATAGACAATAAGGTTTGAATGTAACTTTCGGTTCGCGACTCTATTGAGAGAGGACCTATTAAGAGAGGACCTATTAAGAGAGATGACTGTATATTGCATTTTTTCTAGAAAATGTCCATCTCTAAACGTCAGATTTGTTATGTGCGAAAAAAAGCTGAGGTAAAACGATATATCAGCCAGCAACTAACGTTGGAAAGAATCAGCGATGATGACATCAAGGACTCAATAATGAATAAAGTAGAAACTTTTTAAATTAATTTGCGGGCCAAGTGAGTGAAAAGTCGATGGAGCCAACATAATTTTTTGAAAAAATATTCCAAGTGGCTGGAGGGGAATATTGTGGAGAATTTAAAAACATTTTCTTGTGGCTCAACAAGAAGTAAAACTTGTAGCAGCAAACCATTTTCAGAGCTGGGAGAAAAATAAAAAAAAAAACAGCGGATTCAATACTTGTTGGACAATTATTCTCACAAAGAACTTTCATATGTTGCACGTCTCAGCTTGTATGCTTCTGGACAGCGGGATGGATCGGCATTGGTGAAAGATGTTACAGAAAATTCTCCAGATATTGCTACTGCCATAAAAAAAGCCTACAAAACTCCAATTTCTTTGCCCGAACGTTATTCTCCTGAAGAAGCACTAGCTCTTTTTATTCAGGGACGTTTTACCAAATTTTCATATACAGCTATGCAAATTGATGCCAAAAATCATTCGGCCCCCATTTATCCATCCTACCCCTTAGTGTTGAAAATAAAAAAGCAATGTTATCCTGCCGATGAGTCGATACTCATTACAGAAACATCAGCAGAAGTCACCTTGTAGGATCACCTGGACCATACCAGTCAACGGTTAATTATGTATTTGGAAGAGGTTCTGAAAAGCAGTTTTAATTCTACTGAGCTAACATTGTATTGCAAATGGGGCTGCGATGGTAGTTCCGGCCATTCCAACTATAAACAGCGATATGTGGAAGATGGACAACTACCATCAGACTGCGAAGAAGATGGCGAAGACAAAAATGTTGAACAACCCCCACAAAGTATTTTCAGCCCTACTGATTCAACTCTCTATTCCATTTACCTAGTTCCTTTACAATTGAAAACAAATGATAGCAAGAAGATAATTTGGCACAACAAAAAATCGTCATCCCCAAGGTTTTGTAGGCCAATCAAAATTGTGTTTGAAAAAGAGGCCACCGACCAGACTAGGTGGGAAATTTTAGTAATTGAAACAAAAGTTTTTATTTTTGACTTTTTGGAAGTGAAAATTGTACTGTTGTATTTGTGTTCGTTTTTTAAGTAAAATGATACCAAATACGGCATAATTTAATGCATATGTGCGTATTTTTCGGGGCAAAGGAAACAAACCATAATCATTTTTAAAATAAACAAATATGCACTAAATTATATCATGTTTGGTGTTATTTTAATAAGAAGAATGCCACAAATACGACGGTATAATTTTCATATCCAAAAAATAAAAAATAAAAAACTTTTGTTGTTGCGTTAGTGTGTCTCGCCGGCATATGACCCTTTGATTCCTGCCGCACCAGGTCGTTGTTCAATTTTTATCTTCTTTGCCACGATTCGCTGTTACAGTGTCGTTTGTTGTATAAAGGTGGAACCAAATTTTCAACATCATAGTATGGCAAGGGTCAGAGAGGCAAGAGGAATGGATTGTGGTAGGGATGGTTTCCAGCGAATTATGTAGAGATCTTTCAACAAATTATAGATAATCTACTGTATCATGCCAGGATTCAGTGCAAGAAAATTTTCGGCAAGACATAGCCAATAGGAGCCAAGTATCCGGTCGTCGACTCTCGGAAACATTCAGCAGAGCTCGTTGGTCTCATCTATTACGTATATACACCCATTTTTTTCGAAGCTCACGTCTATTATTTTATCTACCCTTCGGAATTTGGAGCCAGGTCTCACTGGAGTGCATCCTGCAGCTGCATCATAAATTGCTCTTCTTAAAATCATTTCTAACTCGCGTTGCGTGGGAAAGCTCCTTATCTACTCTTTCCCAGCGGATGTAGCTGCTCACCTCGGAGCAACGAAAACCCAAACCATCAAATTTCCAAATATGGAAATCATTGATGAATCCCCACCAACATTCAGCGGTATATAAACCCACGATTTTCGTTGCTCGGGGGATTAGTACGAAAGAGTTGGTTGTTAGAGTCACGTCGATCGTCTGCAGAGTTGCGCTTTAGTGTTTAGTTCTCTTTCGATCAACGTTAACCATATAGATCCGCGAAGACGGTTTAAAATTTATTACGGCCATAGAAGCACTCTCGACCCCCGCATCGCCAATGCGTCAACACCGCACAATGTTTCGGTAAATAACTTTACACACTTGTGGTGGCACCCTCCGTTCCTCACCACTAGAGGGAAACATTCGTATATAAGCCCTTTCCGACCGAACTCCAAATATCCCGGCGTCTAAGGCACGGGTCTGCTAGCAAGCCTTACTGATGAATCCACTAGCAGGTCCAGGACGAAACGCTCCCTTCCTTTTCTCCCCTCTCTCGCTCTCCCTCCACAGGCACGAGAACCACCACACACTCACCGTGACAACACGACACTTCACCTCTGTAACTAGTACAGTTATTATTGAATATATACTCTTTTTATTTAAACTGGAAAGGTCTGTTGAATCTATTATAAACCCTCTAGTATTCGAATAAGCAATACTAGTTAGTGTAACGATCCCACAAAATAATAACTTTACCACTCGAGTTATTATTCAATTAAATTGATAGTTGCGAGGCATTATTAGCGACACGTGTTATACTTCAACAGTACAATTCAGAAAACGTGTATTCAAACCGAACTACTTAACTTCACCTATCTTACGGTTACCCTTCACTGGGAGGTACCGATTTCTACTAGCTATCTGACTTCGCGTCAGAGTCGCTGCATTTGACTTCAAACAACCAAACACCTAACCTACGGTTACCCTTTACTGGTGTCGCGTATACCTGACTTCCTCGCCCAGGAATGTTCACCGTACACATGAATTCACCTTTTCCTGTCAATCCCTTGATTCCTATCACGGCCTTTTTCCGAGCAATAGACCTAATTCTTGAACAGACCTTCTTCCAGATATCCCAATACTGAGCCCTTCTTGAAACAAGACATATCCTTCTAATTTAGAAAACTTTCTCTTTTTTCCAAGGTACACATATCAACTCCCACCTTTTGGCCCTTTAAAACACGAGCTCCAAGCGAGGAGAAAAGACTCTCGAAGTGAATTTTGTAAAGTGAGGAACGAAGTGCTGTACTTTTATCAATAAAAACCTTCAAAAGTAAAAACTCAGCGTAGTCTCTCGACATACACTAGCCGTAAAAAAAAAAACAGGCCATTATTTTAAAACGTCATAACTCCGAGAGTTTTCAACCGATCTTCGGGAAACTTCGTGAGGTTTAGTTTTGAAGTGTCCTCTGGGTGTGTGCAAAGTTGCATTGACGAGGGTTGATGATAAAGGGTTAATTCACCCTCCTAAAGGGGTAATGCAGAAAAACGGCACTTCAGAAGGGTCCAGGGGTGACGGCAGGTGGTCAAAAAATAAAAAAAAAAACCTTTGGGGCGACTCTGTTTGATGCCCCTTACAAAATGCACTCCTTGAAATCGCTCTTGGACAAACCCACCCTTCAAAACATCCCGCCCCCCCTAAAATCTACAATTTTTTGACGACAGTCTCAATTTTGAGCTCAATGCATTCTCTGGACTCCCCTGATCCAGGAAATGCCATCACCCATACCGTGCACCCCATAGGCACCCTTTGGGGGGGTGAAACAGCTCGCAAATTTTCAACCCCCCTCGTTACGGAGCACTTCCACAGATCGGAGGGCGATGAAATGCACCATGTTTGTTCTCGATACGTTAAGGATGAATACCGAAAAGGTCCTGTTTTGAAAACTGCCCCCAGAGCTGAAGAGAAAGGGGCAGAAGTAGGGGAAGTCCACCCCCAAGTGTAAGGGTTGGAACGTTGTTTCGTTGCGTGGCTCACATGTCCAACAGTCCAGGGCTTCGGTGCGACACAGTTTTCATGTCTTTTTCCCACGTGAATGGCAATAAAATTCGAAAATGTCGATTTTTTAAAAACTCGCTTTCAACTTCAGGCCCATCTGCAGAGTGAACGAGTAACCCCACGTCAACACCGTTCGCGGATTCGGACGCGCGAATGCTTTATTAACAGATCCCCAAAAAATCAGATTGTTTTAATCACGCTTTCGTTGTCAAATCGGCACAGATTTGAAAGAGTAGTAAATGGGTGCGACCAAGCCTTCGCGAGGCGGGACCGGCGCGCCACCCTGACTAAGAGGCACCATTGCACAAAACTTCACACCACACTAACACAACACACTACACTGACACCTTTTGCATACACCTACACATACAGTTTTATTTACAGGGACGAGGAGAGGTCGTTCCCGGGTGGTGGCCCTCTGGGAGTGCTCCCCCGTGGGTTGGCTTTGCTTTCGGTCGCCCACGTGTGTGTGTGTGTGTGTGGGGGGGGGGGGGCTGATGTGCACTTGCGCTGCCAAAGAGGTAGCGCCGCCCGGGATCAGGAGCCAGCCCCTTCGGGATTCCGACCGGGTAGTGCGCGGTGAGGTACAGGTGGCGGAGCCTGCACCTGCTACGGGCAGGTCCCCCCTGTGCGGTATTCGGGGGGGGGGGGGGGGGAGGCATATAGGACGGGCCCCGGGGACCTGGGGTAGAGGGTCCTGTCTTTCGTTAGGCAGACCCCTCCAGGGTACATCCGTTCCCGTCCTGCGGCCCGCCCCGCCGCGCACAATGCGCTGGTGAAACCTTTATTATGTCTACTTCAATTCACAAAACAGCGAGCCAGGTTGGCCGGCGAGAATGGGGGTGGCCGCACCCCTGTTGGAGCAGTGGGGGAGATGTTCTCCATTCCTGCCCTTACTAAGGGGGGCAGGAGGTGGATGGTCCCCGCGGGCAGGGTGGCCAGGGCGTGCGCCGCTGCCAGTGACACGCCTGGCGAAAAGGCGTTTACGCCCACGCGACGAAACACCCTGTCCCTGGGTGAAAGGTTGACGGATATCACCATTTTCAGGAAGGGAGGGCTGGTGGCTAGGTCTCCACCGGGAGGGGACAGGAGGACTCCTCCTTCAGTCACCCCTCTGCTGGTGGAGATAGGGGATAGCCCGCGGAAAAACCGCGAAGCAAAAGCCCCAACAGAGGGAGCGGAGATGGCCCTCACGGGCTCAGGTGACGTGAGTGCAGGGGCAGAATCCCCCGGGGGCTGGGCTGTGCCGGCTGAGCTGCTGGCGGTTGGCTCCGATATGGAGGTACTGGTAGCGAAGCTGGCCGCCCGCCTGTCCGGGGATCCAGAGATCAGGGCCCTGGAACTCAAGTGTAGGGAGAGTTTGAGGGCCCTGAAGAAAGCGGGGGAACGCAAGAGACAGGCCGATGGGGGTGCGCATGAACAACGGGGGTGCGTGCGCACGCGACCGTGACCGTTGCTGAGGTAGCCGTTCAGACGGAGCCTTCCGAGGAGAGAGTGGGGCGGGTCCCCTTGAAACAACGGGGGGGGGGGGGGGGCCCCCCCCCCCGGCCCCCCCCCCCCCCCCCGGGGGGGGGGCCCCCAACCCCGCCCTCGGACTGCGCCACCAGCACCGGGCTGATGGCCAGGAAGAGGGTAGCTTTACCGGGGGAAGAATGGAGTACTGTCACCCCGCGTAAAGGCAAGGGCAGAGGCAGAAAAAACAAGAGTAAAAAGTTTGCAGACGGACAGATGGTCCCGGCGCCCCCACCTGAAGAGAACGCCTGGGCCAAGAGGGCACTCGAGAGAAGAGAGGCAATGCCGGTTGGTCCGCCAGTGCCTGTACCGGTGGCTGTAATGCTTCCCCGACCGGCCCCGCGGAAGGTGGCTAGAGGAAGCGATGGGACCGGCGCTGGCGCCGTCGCTAAGGCGAAGAGTCCGCGCAGGGGCAGGGCGAGAAGCGAGGCTGTTATAGTCTCTGCTACCGGCGTCCAGTACGAGGACTTGGTGCGGCAGGTGGCTGGACATATGGAGGAACGGGTCGGGGGGTATCCCGGATTAGGCGAACCCGTAAGGGGGAGGTCCTCCTCGAGGTAACGAAGGAGAGCGGAGCGGCGGAGATGCGGGAATCCCTGGCCAGTAAGCTAAGGGCTTCCGCTTCGGCTCGGACAGTGCTCCCGAGGGTCGAAGTGGACGTGCGGGACCTCGACCCCGTTATCGGCAGGGCTGAGGTGGTCACCACATTTTGTGCCCTCCTTGGCATCGAGTCCCTCGGGGAGGTTAGGCTGAAGGTACTTCGGTCTACCTCTTGGGGGACGCAGATAGCGGTGGTTGAGGTGCCGCAAAAATGGGCAAGCAGAGTCACCGACGGTTCGACTATTCGTATAGGATACGTGTCGGCACAGATCCGTGCCGTCGATGACACGATACTATAAGTGCCACGCCCCTGGGCACATGAGCGGATCATGTAAGATCGGGGAGGGCCTCTGCCGCAAGTGCGGCCAGCCGGGGCACGATATGGCGGATTGCAAGGCAGCGGCTCTTGTATGCCAGCTTTGCGTCGCCAGCGGGGTCCTGGTTGTTAAGACGGCCATCTGGGTCACCGGGTTCGGCGGCCTCCAGGAGGTCACCATCGGGGGGGGGGGGGGGGGGGGGCTTGGCGACGGATATATCCTCACATGGGTTGAGGATGTACTCGTCGCCAGTTAATATTTCACCCCGCGGTTGGACCACGAGGGTCTGGCCTGTAAACTTGAAGCGTTAAAGGCCGCGTGTCGCGACGGGCCTAGGAAGCGAATAGTGGCTGGTGACTTCAACGCGAAGTCACCGGCCTAAGGGTCGCGTCCTGCTGGAGGTCTTCGAAAGACTGGGGCTGGCGCCCTCGGATAATGCCGGTCCGTTCTCATTCCAGAGAAACGGGCGCACTTCCAAGATTGACGTGCTGGCGTGTGACGCCGTGCTTCTCCAGGGGTTGCAATCCAGCAGCATCCTGCAGGAGTACACAGCGTCGGACAACCAATACTTGTGGCACGTGTTCGGCAGGGTTGGCGGGGGCATGACCGAGCCCCGCTGCATACTGGGGTGGAGGGTGGAGACGTTAGATCCGGACGTCCTGATTAGCGCCATTAGGCGCGAGTCGCACGTGTTGATCTCTCGTCCCCCCTCAGGCCCGCGGATACAGATGAGGCCCTGGACGGCATCGAACGGGCAAGCTCGTTGAGTATGGCGCTCAGGAGGCCCCCTCCCTGTCGGGGCACGGTCAAGTGTTGGCGGCCCCCGGAGATCGCGCTGGCGCGTCGGCGGATGCATGCCAGTCGGAGGAGACTCCAGCGGGCGTGCAAGAGGCGGCGTCCCGAGATACCGGTGCTCCTCGAAGAGCACCGGGCGGCTCGTTGGGAGCTCCGCATCCTTATCCTTAGGGGCAAGGAGAGGGCTTGGCGCGAGCTGTGTGGCCTGGTTGAAAGAGACGTGTGGGGGAAACCTTACCGGGTTGTCATGAACATGGTAACCCGGCGTCTCCCCCCTCCTCTGATGCCGGCCGCACAGATGGATGGGGTGTTGGCCGAGCTCTTTCCGGCCCCACCGGATGCGGAGAACGCGGCCACGGAAGCTTACAGGCCTGGCCGCGACCTGGAGGAATTCCTGCGGCGGCCGGTCCTGCCGGTTACCGAGGACGAGGTGACACGGGCGCTTGGGGCCACACACCTGGAGAAGGCCCCCGAACGCGACGGCGTCTCGGGCAGAGTCATCACCGAGGTGGCAAAGGGGGGCGGCTGGTATTGCTGAGGAAGGCGGGGAAGAACCCTGCCTCTCCCTCCGTATACCGCCCCCTATGCCTGATAGGCCACCTAGCGAAGGTGTGGGAAAATGTCGTTAAGGTGAGGATGGAGCATGCGTTAGGCCCGCACGGGTTGTCTCCGTTGCAATACGGGTTCCGTGCGGGCCAAAACACGTCCCAGGCGATGAGGCACATGCAGAGCATCGTGGAGACGGCTAAGTGCCACCAGCGGTTCTGCGTCCTAATCGCCTTGGACATGAAAGACGCTTTTAACTCCCTGGACTGGGAGATTATGATGCAGAGGCTAGTTGAGAGAGGAATTCCCACATATTTTCGCCGGGTTGTGGAGGCGTACCTCACAAGGAGGTACATCTATTATGACACAGCGGAGGGAGAGAGGCGCCGTAAAGTGGTCTCCGGTGTCCCACAGGGGTCGGTGCTCGGCCCGCTGTTATGGAATATTTTCTGTGACGGCGTGCTGGGCCTCCGCCTTCCACGGGGGTGAACAATCATCGGGTACGCCGACGACATCCTCGTCGTGGTGACTTGCACGGACCGTGACGCACTGGATACTCGTATTCAGAGCTGTATGCGGTCCGTGGAAGTCTGGATGGCGTCGGCGAAGCTCAGGACCGTCCCGGAAAAAAACTGAGGTGTTCCTGGGCAACCGAAAGTGGTTGCCCCCCCCCTGCGGGTGCCAGTCGGGAGTCAGCTGGTCTCTCCGGCCGATAGTATTAAGTATTTTGGGGTGACCTTCGATCGGTCGCACAATTTCAAAGTGTATATCGAGAGGGTCACCTCCAAAGCCACCAAGGTAATGTACGCGCTGGCCAGGCTTATGCCGAATGTCGGCAGACCGGGCCAACGGGCCAGCGCGTTGTACTACAGCGTGATGGAGTCGGTGCTGCTATACGTGACCCCCATATGGGGTGGGGCCATGAGTGTAGCAACCCGACGCCAGAAGGTTGTCTCTGCCCAGCGGGCGGGCTAATCCGGGTGTGTAAGGCCTACCGGAACGTGCCCAATGAGGTTCTTCTGGTGATTGCCGGGATACCGCCTATCCTCCTGAGGATCGAGGAGAGTTGTCGATTGTTCGAGGTCCTCGAGGGCCATAGAGCGGAACCACGTCCGACGAGCTCCGACTGGCCATCAGGCGTATCCGTCAGGACACGCTCGACAGATGGCAGTCGGAGTGGGATGAGGTGGGCGCCCGCCGTGTCGCTCATGAGTGGATCCCGGTTATCCGGGACTGGATCCAGAGCCCTTACAGTCAGGTGACGTATTACGTCACCCAGGCGTTGACGGGGCACGGGGTCTTCAACGTATACCGTTATCGGTTGCAGAAGACCTCGTCCCGTTGTGCTGGTATGGCTGTTGGGTCTCCGACACGATGGAGCACACCTTTATCGAGTGCGGTCGGTGGGCCGCGGAGAGGCTCGCCCTTGAGGGCGAAATGAGCGGGGACGCCTCCCTCTCCCTGGGACGGTTTATGGTCAGCGGCCGGGCCGGCTGGTTGGCGGTGGAGGCCTTCATTACGAGGGTCATTACCGCCAAGGCCGGCTATGAGCGCGACCTCGATCGGGAGGCTCGGGCGCGGGGCGATGCACCGCGAGCCCGGTATTTGCGCGGAGCTGGGGCGGGCTTGCCTGTCCGCCCAAGCGATACTGAGGAGGGGCCCGGGGACTTGGCGGGGTAACCCGTTGGGTACCTATTACTCTCCGGGTCGGCCCACGTGGTGGAGAGCCTCCAGCAATATATACACATATATAGGACATCTTAACTTTTATTTTATATTTTATTTTTTATTTCTAACTTTTATTGACTGTTTTTTACCCTTTGATTGGTTTTTCCTTTTCTTTCATGTTTATTTTACTTTATGTTCTCTACTGTGGTGTTTTGTTTTGACTGACTGATTTGTTTGTTTAATTTATTTATTGCCTTTTTGGTATTTCATTTTTCAGACGTTGAGGCCCAAGGAAACGTGGGTGGAGCGGGGACCCGGAATGTATCCGGGTCTAAAGGTAGACGGCCCCTGGAGTCGTAAAACGGATGGGGCGGTACGAAGGCGCTGGGGAGCCTTTGGGTGTAGACGCACCCAATAGGGTAGCGGTCTGTGACCACCCGCACCCAGAGGCAGTACCCCGCCCCTCTGCTAGGGGGGCGGATGAGGGCCCTAGCCGTTTCCCCAGGGGGGGGGGGTCCGCCCCTGGCTGGTGTTGGCCAGGGATTTGCGGGTAAGGTGAGGGGGCAGAGTGGTGGCCCGGTGGCAGGGGCCGGCCGCCGCAGTGGCGGTTGGACGCGGGAGTTCTCCCCTCCCCTCTGGGCAATTTGGGTAGGATCCACTACCCCCAATGCTCAGACGGGAGGGATGGCCCAGTCTAGGGCCGGATGTACCCGCCGCGTATACGGCGAGTCCGACTGGGGAGTGGTGGCCATTAGGGCCGTGCGAGAGTATGCGGTCGCCGGATAAGGCGATCCCCACGGGGCGATGTATTACCTACGGTATAGTTCCGCACCGAGGGGCCGAGGTAGAGGTTTTATTCAGTAGAAATCTGACACTACCCCCCAACAACATCTGAGGGGTGTCTTTTGAAGATTTCCTCTACCTCGGTAATAATAATAATAATAATAAAATAAAAAAAATAAAAAAAAAAAGGTGTTCGGAGACTGCCTGAGCCTGTGCGTAAGTGTGCACGGTACGACCCTCCCACTCGTCCCGCCGTCGAAGTGCTCGCTCGGGTATACGGAGACTGCCCGTGCTCGAGTTCAGCGCATTGCACTCGTGTTCCCCCCCACTAGCGTGTACTCGACGTCGGCGATCGGAGATTGCCCGAGTCGACGCGAGGAACTCCGCTGACCGTCTCCGCCCCGCCGTCACCACTCTACGGATTCAAGACCAGTACCGTAGTAAATATACTTTAGTTCGTAGTTAATAAGCAACAAGCAATAATCAATCATAGCCATAAGCCGTGTATATATATATATTTCTGACTCTAGCGAAAGCTGAAGAATAAAACCTATTTATTTCAGTACACCAATGAACATTTATTCTCCGCCTAACTCCCGAACCCGGCGTAACGATTGAGCTCGGCACTCCCACCGAGTAACCGTCACAAGGGTTTAGTTAGACCTTGCGAGTGTGTAGACGATAACCCAGATAATCCTCCTGAACCATCTTTCTCCTTCAAACCCCTGCCAAAACCAATTACAGTCAGTGTAATAAGTATTCGTACAGGAACCATTCGTTTTGAATAGGTTGCTGTACGAATACTTCTTACACTGACTGTACGTCCAGCAAAGCCCAAGAACCCTCGGTACGATCTGAGGTAAAGATCACCCAAGGCTTTTCGAAAGGATTCCCAACAATAATATACAGGGTGTCTTAAAAATGCTGTAACACCTTGAATGGGGTGGTTCGTGAGGTGATTTGAAACAACTTTCTCCTTAGCGAAATTGTTGTCTGAAGCTTTGTTATGGAGATATTAACAAAAAATCCCAACCAATCAGAGCGCGAGTATGCCGGTGGAGTGTCTGCGGTAGCGTAGGCTACGCGCTAGGCGGCCGCAGGCTCTCCAACGGCATACTCGCGATATGATTGGTCGGAGTTTTCTGTTCATACGTTTGAGGATGCAGCAGCCTTAGTGCGTATATTTAACATAAAATTAAGCATAATAATATATTAGCGAAGTTGCAAATTTCATCAACACAACTGTACAGGATGTAACAAAATTAATGGTCACCACTTTCGGAGAATATTGTACACATCTGGATCGGTGGAAATTTGCAAAAAAAAACCGTCCGCAAAATCCATTATGACCTCGAAATTTAAGGTGAATGTTTTTTTTAATTTTAAAAAATTCTACTCGAGGAGTAGGTAAAAAGCTTCAAAGGGGTCACGTACCGGAGACGACACGTTTTCGCGTAAAAAATTGTTAAAGTTTTCGCGAATTTTCGATAGCACGGAGCAACTCACCGGGGCGCCGCTAATTAATTTTTTTACACCTTGTACATAATAAAAAACACACTGCTCGAATGTGTAAATACTCTTAGATGACGTTGTATGTCCAAATATTACAAGAAGACAATTTTTCAGTTATACATAAGCTAGTGTAAATATTTATTTATATTTCAATATAATTTTTTGTTTTAGACTTATTCTTGAAATTTATACTGATATAACTAGACTGACATGTAATCCCATGATTCCCATACTATGAGCTGCAATATATTGTAAATACTAAAGGTTGATATGAGCCGTTTATTATGAAAATGGGGCAAGTCCACATAATGAAAAAATGGAGTTAATGATGGGTAAACTTTTATTCTGGCATTGTCTTCATAATTTCATTCAATTTAGAGATCCGTAAAGAGAAAAATATAAGGATCCAGAAAATTTTGATGATACCGAGTTTTTAATAAAATTGGCATATTTATGCGATATTTTTGGCAAACTGAATTCCCTTAATCTCACTTTGCAAGAAAGAAACATCCACATTTTGAAATCAACAGAAAAAATATGAGCTTTTTTTAAAAAGAAAATTGGAATTATCGATAAAGACGAAGAAGAATAAATATTGGTCAAGTTTAATAATACAAAAATTAAGTCTTATGAAATAGTCACACTTATATTTAGTTAATTTGTGCCAGTTAATGTAGTCTGTCTAACATATTTCAGATTAGTCCCATATTGATTGGTATTAAAGGAGCCGCCGAAAATAAGCCGTACACTAAGGGAACCGCGGGTCTAATCATTACTTTCAACTATGTAGAAAAAAAAGTGAAAACCAAGAAATGTTTTTTAAATTTGAGAATAAAATGGGCGAAGTCAATTATTAAGATATTATTAATAATAATACTTGTATGTAAATTGTTTCGCTTTAATTACAAAAATAAAATTGTTTAAAGACATACCATTTGAATAATTAAGCCCCAAGAAAACAAAATTGTATTAAGAATGGAAAGGTGCATTATGAAATATTACCATTTTCTTCCAAAATCAATAAACACATTTTTTTTGTGGTAAGAAACCTAAATTTGGTCAACTGCTTCGAATAATTAAAAGTGACGTAGTCACTGTTGCCACGGAAGAACAATATTTCAGGTTGGCACGATTCAACCTCCTCTATTAATAATATTAAAAAAAAATCTATCCAAATACGTTTGTCTTTTAAATAAACAAATGAATACCTATCTAAAAGTTTAACTTCTTACGTTTTAGTGTTTTTCATATGGAAAATTTCTAAATTCAATCAAAAAATTAATTTTAAAAAAGAGAATACTCTCGTCACGAACGAAATAGTTAATGGACAAATGGTCATCGATGGACAATGTGAAAACTCAAATTAAAACTGCAAATGATTCTGACGTTACGTATCAAGCAGAGACGTTGCAGGTGATTATTGATTTTCCTACAAGCTGAAGCTTGTGTAAGAGCATGCAGTAGAGTATTAAGGCTAAGGTTCGTGTCTTTCACTCCAAGGGGCGTTTATGTACGTCCAAAATAAACAGACGCTTATTCTAGAAGGTCACACGCATTGCCTTCCAAGATTTATGATCCAAACATAAGATACAAAATTCTAAGATTTGGTATAAAATTTTTACATCGTAATGAATAAGCCATTAATAAACATGGATTTGTAAATTAAACATTCCAAGTTACAAGGAAAATTTATATTTTACTGTAACAGCTATTTCGTATATGATTTATTTTAACGAAAATTTTGACTAATATGTTAAAACAGTAAATAAAATTTAAACTTGCAACTTAGAAACTGTTGATTACTATTAAATTCATGCTTACTCATCCGAAGTTCGGACTGTTAATTTTATAACACTGTATATACGTCTTTGTTAATGTGACTACTGTTAACAATACTTTATATTTTTATTTAATCAATAAAATCTTATTGTCGATAATGCACGTGACACAACATTGCCTAAAACAATCCAATATCGAAAATCAGTATTTCTGCTAGAGAAAGGCGAGATTCTTATCTAGATACAAAATTCGAATAACGAATATAATGTAAACAACTTTATATCCTCGTAGAATAAAAATTAAAGTTTCATTTATAGAATGAAATATTGTACAATGGGTAAATAAAAATCTGTCTATCGATTTATCTTAACGTATCTAAGGCTAAGGCTGCGTTTCGTTTATTAATTTTAACTGTTAATTTGTAATATAGGTAAATATTATTCGAATATTATAAAACGTGATTATACATTTAATGTATTTATATTTTATATCTACCTATACGTTAAGTTTATTCGTTATTTATTATATGAATGAAACTGTCCTCATCTTTGTTTTAATCTAGCGTTGTTCTTCTGTCGTACAGCATGAGCTGTTTCCGTATCCGCGCGCCATAGTGAAATGCTAATCTTTTATTTAAAAGAACAAAGATACAATTACGTAACAACCCTGATTAATTCGAATGACTAACCTACCATACCTTTTACTAGAACTCTTGACATCTTTAAATACTAATACCAAATGAGGACCCACTTTCACAGTCTCAACTTTTACAATAAAGTAGACTTAATTTTTATTACATAATACTATAGAATAGAAGCAGCATCCATTAGAAAGCCACATAATTATGGACAAACAATATAAAGATATGAAAATATAATAGAAACATAGTCTACTTTATTATTTAAGATTCCAAGTAAATAAAAGAATGTGGTTTACTTCTAATTTTAATATTTTAGAAGTTATAAAAATTCTGCGTTTCGCTTATTAATTTTAACTGTTAATTTGTAATATAGGTAAATATTCGAATATTATAAAACGTGATTATACATTTAATGTATTTATATTTTACGATATAATTATTGTACTACGTACTTCCATGTTATTGAAATCGAGCGTGTATTATTGAATAACGATACAATCGCAATTTCGCATACGAAACTAACCACATGGCGAGATACATGAATCTGTGAAGTTGCATAACATGCCAAGACAAATGACCTTCAAATAATCTCCTCTGACGTTTGTCACAACTCATTACACATAACTCTTAGCTCTAAGAAAAAAAAACTCCTTATATTTTGTTTTCTTTTCCTGACTATCGGAGAATTCGTATTATCCATGCTGGATTTGTTAGTACAATGTCAAATACGAACTACTGTTTCTTTCCGCCTATCACTTTATTACACGCTTTGAAAAATACCATTTATCGAATACGTAGATTCGTTCGCGCAGACATAAAACTGGCTAAAGTAATTTCAAAATGTAAACAATAAAGTTACACCGAGTGGAAAGTGTTATTACGAACATTTAGAATACTGCTAATCCGACGTAAATAATTACGCATAAGGATAACGGAAAAAACGTAAAGTAAATAAAAGTCATTGTTTTCATTTTCGTTTGAAACTTTCCAATTAATAAAATCCCATTTATTCATTCATATATTTTAATACGCATTGAAATAAATAAGTTTTAACAAATTGTTTAAATTTGTTCAGATTTACCAGTAAGAATTCTTATAAAATGATGAAATAATATTAAAAAATGTTACATCACGGGGTAAGACTTTTTAGTAATTTTGTATTTACGTTCCGTATAAGTTGTCGAATTATTATGTCATTTTTTTTAGAATCTATAAAATGTTAGATCTTTGTCACGTTGTGAATGTATAGTTCTCCTACAAAAGGAATGAAAAAAGTAAACGACAGGGTTAAATGTTTTAAAAATGGCGTCTCGTTGCAAAGCGATATGGCTTTAGCAGATGCAAAAACGTGAAACTAGTTGTTATCCACTAAGAAAACCTAACCCGAAAAGTTATCTGTATCCGTAGAGTAAAAGAAAAACTAGTGAGAACTCTTTTTTATGAAGCTTGGGAGTCAGTTAATTTAAAAAAATTATCGTCCAAGTATATTTTATGTCGACGTCAGATTTACTTAAAAGAGAGAAGAGAAATAGAGGAACGGAATTAACGGTATGCATTAAATATGTTGAAAAATCGCGTTGATTTCAAAATAAGTACTTACCATTCAACACGCTATTTAGTTCTACACCTCTGACGTCAGAGGATTCACCGGGCACATTTCACAGATTTCCTTCGAATTTATTATCAAGTTTAACAATTAACTGTTTATGGGAACACTAGCTAGTGCACCGACTGATCCTTCACGTCCGATAGACAACGAGAAAAAATTGCTTTCTATCGTTAGAAAACATAGATGAAGCTAGAAACGAGACACACGGCGAGATTGTTACGGCGCCATATCACCTAACTGTCAGAAGCGGGCTGCGCGAACAACATGCGCGTATCATAACAAGAGGGAAATTCAAACGAAAATTATAGAGTGGAAGTTCTAAAATGGCAAAAAGCCAATATTAAATAAATTAGAATCATTCCATAATTACGTGCTTCATGATAATGTCAATAACTCATTAAGAAATATGATACATATAAATATATCAGAAAGAAACTGCTGACACATTATCCTATTTGTTATAGGTAAGCACATAATTAAAGAAAACATTATCTGTTCGATTTTTCTCCTATCATCGTTAATACTATTATATAACTGCGGCATCATATGCTAACAAATCGAAAGATCGTAAGCTATGCTGGAGAATTAATTAGCAAAATATAATATATAAATGGAATTTTTTAATGAATTATTTGCTAGAATTAATAAAATCTTTTCAAAATTGTTTCTATCAGATTTTAACTGGCGAAAAACAGTCGCTTCGATCATTTTTCTATAGTCCTCATAGTAGAAACCTAACAACCTATACAATTGCATTGCAATCGTCATGAAAAGTAGAAAAAGTACTGACCATCTTCTTGTTAGATTGTCTGTTATTGATTCGTTTGACGGCTTTACAAAAGATACCGTCTGTACTCAACGCAATACTATTAATCCTTTAAGCTACAACCACGTGTGAGACTTCTGGTCGGATATTCGGGCCAAAACTGATTATCACAGACCTGGCCAGTGGCGTATTGTTCGGGCCAAATGTAAACATTACATTTTGGTCCCAGGCTGTTGGAGTTTAAAGCTAGCTTAAGGGATTGATAATCCTTTAAAAATTTCTGACGCGTTGCTTTGAAATTAAATTACCAAATTTTTAGTATCTCCCGCGATTTCGTTTCATTGTGATATTACAGACAGGTTGTACATCGATATTCAACTTTTGTCGATAACAGAACGTTTTCATGTCTCAAAAACCATGTACATAATATGCTAATTGAATAATACTTTTTTTACAACCCCATAATTCTTTACTTTTTTTACAACCCCATAATTCTTTACTTTTTTTACAACCCCATAATTCTTTAATAAATGAACGTTTAGTGAAATTATATAAATAGTTATTGTTTTCTGTTGTCAATACTAAAACTTTTATAAATCCTAAAGTAGTTTTAGGATTTTTTTTTAACAAAATACACCTGTGGTTGCACTTAAAATTCAAAAAATGGATATATTCCATACCATTTATGCTTTATCGATAAACGAAGCCTAAAGCCCGTTTAAAAAAACCCTTCATTAACAGCTTAAGGACTTCGCCCGATTATACTCGGGCGGATACTATGAGCCGAATATTTGTATTAGGATTAATGTTACAAAAATTAATCAGTAGATATCAACTTTCAGTCTGATTTTGGATCTGAAATGGCTTTTATGAGGGACATATATTTTCAGTAAATAAAATTCGTTCATAAAAAAAATGTGTTATTTGTATCATTTTTTAATGATTACTGAAGAGGTTAAAGATACAATCAGTTATCCAGGTATGATTCAAGCTAAATAATATTATTAATAACTGTATTGTTCCGTGTTTGTGATATTTTGATATTTAGAAAAATAACATTTTCGTGAAGCTGATAAATGAATTTTTGTTGCATTTTTAACACCTGTGTTTAAATTTATGGAATCAAACATTCCTGTGTTCGATATCATATTTTATCAGTTTATCAAAATATCTTTCAATCGATAAAACTGACATTAATCCAACCAAATTGATTGCGTTAATTAAAACGGACTACGCGAGTTCAAAATCCTAGAAATAACGCACGTCCCAATTTTCCGAGAGTTCAACCTCGTCTTAATTAGATACATGCACTGCTTCATTATTATACGAATTCGATACTTAATTCATATCATTAACGATAGCGCTTTTTATCTCTCGTTAGTAATCGTATGAATATCCGAATAAGAAAAAAATTTATCCGTAAGAACACCTTGGGAATAGTTCTATGTATACTTTAATTGAAATAAACTGTTTTTAAATTCCACATTATCATTATCTTTTGGTAGTTAGTAACAGTATATTCAGTAATATTCAGTAATATCTTATTAATTATATTACATGGAATTGTTAAACAAAACTATTTTGGGTGCAGTTTAAGTTACTATAAATAATTTTTCGTGATGAAATAATTCATAAATTATAAATAATGATGTATTTATGACAAATAGATGTTGAAAAATTATTTCATTAGGGAAACCAATTGATAAATAACTGTTTTGCCTAAATACAAGTACGGAATCTTACAAACTATACTTGATCGAGATTTGAAAGGTATTAAACAATTTCATATGAGACTAAGAACACACGCGTCAAATACGACTTCTTTTGAAAATTACTTGTTATTTAATATCTGTCAACATTATCTTGGACTTTGGGTCGAATGCAGTTAATATAAACAAGCTTGTTGTATAGGTTTCTAAGGGCACAATGTTAGTAGTCCGTTAATGTAAAGACTATCCCAACAGTGGTGATACAATCTAGCAGTCGGTGAATCCTAATGAAAAAATAAAAAACAATCGAAAGTGTAGAATAAAATTGTTTTGTATAAGATATAATTTTCAAGAAAATTGAATTTGCAAATTTATCGAGTGCAAGCGAAGTAACTGAATGAGAAGCAAAACTGAATTAATCACAACATTTTTTACGAAAAATATTTATTTTATTGAAATAAATCGTAACAAAAAAAACTAACATTACTAATTATTTTTTTATAGTCCCAGGAAATTTACTCTATTTTATAACATTTAAGATTTGTTTTCCTTTGGCTGAAACAATAAAAATAAATAGAATCAGTTTTGCACCCTAATTGTTCATACTAAGATTTACAAGTTTTATTATACCTTAATATTTTGACCATAATCCTTTGGCTTTTATAACAGCTATAATGCGTCTTGACATACTTCCAACTAATCTTATAAAAAAAGTACTGCGGAATGTAATTCCATTGTTCTTTAACACGAGCATGTAATTCGAGGAGTAAAATTGGTGGGGAATTATACGCATTTTGAAGTCTTTTTTTCAATAATCCCCGTAGATTTTCTATACGATTCAGATTAGAGCTTTGGGCGGGCCAGTCTAAAATAGAAAATACTTGAGTAGCCAGCCAACTTGTCATACTTTTTGCTGTATGTTTAGGATCCCGATCATGTTGAAAAACGATTTTCTCTTCAGCGAACGGCATAATTCGCATACATTTTGGCAAGTGTTCCTTCCAAATGTCTTTATACATACATTGATTCATAATTCCATCGATTTTGTGAAATGGACCTACACCATCTGTCGTCATGCACCCCCATAACATGAGTTAAAGTTTGCTTACTATGACATTGCACGAACGATACTCTCTTAATTTTTGTTTCGTCCGATCAAGTTACACGTTTCCAATCAGAAACAGACCATTTTTTATATTTTTTAACCAAATAATTGGAGCTTTAATATTGTTTTTGACAGCATCGGCTTCGCTTTCTTTTCGCAAGCATTAAAATTAACTTTCTTAAGGGGAGCACTCCACATTTTTCGAAAAAAAAAAAAAAAAAAAAAAAAAATCGCATATTTTTTTATTTTTTAAATTTAACTTCTTCCGAATCTATTGATGTGAATTTTATAATTTTTGGATAGTTAGAAATGGCAAAAGAAAAAAAGAAGATTTTCACATGATTTCTGACATCAATCAAGTCATGTGATTCTTGTTATTTTTGTTTATTAGTTTTAGATTGAAATCACTGACAGTACTAAATTGATTATTACGCATATATTATAGGGATAAATAATTGGTATTTATATTTGCCTTTAATGCATTGGGTACCCTGTCCGGGCACGAACGCGTTCCGTCTGCTGTCGGTCCATGCTCAAAGGATGGTCATACGGCGTACGGCGCGCCCGCGCCGGTAAAAAACAATTTCTGATTGAAGTCATATATGTATTTATCGCAACTTTTTCTTATTTATTACAATTAGTGCATATATCTGAGGCCTTGTGCAAACAAAATAAGTAACAAAAATTATTTTTTTATTACATTTACGACTAAATTATTGAAAATATGGTAACGAATGAGAAATGCTTTCTAAAATACTAAACTGAAATAAAATAAAATGATTTCTTGAACTGATTTCAACGAATAGTAGGCTATTTCTTTACAATAGTGCGTGGAAGAGGCGAATTTCATTGCAATATCATAAACGCTCTGTCATAAAGGAGCGCAGAAAAGAGCCCGGTTCCTTAGATTTTTCCAATGCAAAGTCAGGTACCCACTGATATCAGTTTTTTTTACCGGTAGTTTTCCTACCTGTAATTTAAATATATCAATGCTTCCGTATACTGGCTGTCCCATTTTAGTTAAAACTGTACAAAATCTCAAAGACATGTCTCATGTTAGAAAATTATACAAAATTTCATGTTAGAAATTATACAAAAGTAGAGCATCTTTTTACGTAGAATATAATTCCGAAATAAAAAATATGCATTTATGATAAAAAAAAAAAGACAAAACGTCCGTAAAATAACATTGAAAACGTCCACGCTTTAAGAAACTAGTATTGGGACTCTGACTCCCCACTCGAAATACTAAAGGACATGTATTAGCTTTTTCTTTTTTAAATCATATGTCTTCGAGATTTTTTATAATCTCAGCTTAAATGGTATATCCTGGATATTTGTAGAAGAGTTTCTATCAGTTTAGTTGTTACGTGATTACTTCTACGGGACATACCGGCTACATCAATATTTAATTACGACCTTACTGTACGTTTCACTAAATCAGTTTTCAATCCAATAAAAATATATTCATTGTCAGTCTGATCTTTCCTGTGTAAAATAAAAAAGAAAGTCAGAGAATTCGACGAATAGTTTGAGAGATAAATATTTAAACGTATAAGTCACTGTAACGAAAATAGGCGACAATCGCAGATCTATTCATAGATCTGATTTTGTGAATTTAAATGACAAATTATTAGCATTTATACCATTATACTTTTCCATATAATTTTCGAACTCGGGCTGTTTGTGCAAACCGTCGTGAGCCAGCCGAAATCAGAATGCCATCAGGAAGAGACGTCGCGATAGCCAGTGTTGTCTCTTTCTGACGTGAGTTGCGTACGAAAAAAGGATCCTCTTAATTTCAAATAGGGACCCTTTCAAATATCTGGCGCACGACCATCCTTTTGATGGAGATCGACAGCAGACGAATAGCGTTCATGCGGGCTTAGGATGTGCGAGAACGCATAAACAGTACGAACTGACTGCTGCTGACTGCAGTATCTGTGCGTCGAAAAATGCTCCGTGTGGACGAGGTTTGGAAAGAATTTCACGCGCATGAACGTCCGTGCATCGAAAAATGCTCTCGTGAGTACGAGGCTGTACATAGAAAACACAACATGTAGTACCCCTCCTTAAGTGTTCTTCTAACTGTCCACTTACCAATTTTTATTTGACAGCCATAGTTGCCGATTCTGCCTCACGACTTGTAATATAACGAATAATTCTTCATTCATCTTGATATTTTAGAGCTCTTGGACGTCCTCCCATTAAAGCTAACACAGCATTAAAAGTTTTTATATGTAATCATAGAACTACACGTTCAAGACTCATCTAGTAGAATGGAAAATTTTTTTTTCTATATTATACGAGAACGGGATTCATTGTAATAATGAATACTTCCTAATACTCCACTAATACTTCCTTCACAGTTCGAATAACACTTGTAAACTGAGTTTATCAGTACGAGAGGACACTCGATGTAAACAGACAATTACGTATCAAAACATTTTGCCTGTGTATGCTAGGCTTCTGAGACTTGTTTATTTTCGTTACGATACAAAACTGATTCTTTGAATTTTTATTATTTCAGTTAAAAGAGATCAAATTTTAACTGTTATAAAATAGTGTAAGTTCTCTAAGCCTATAAAGAAATAATAATCAATGCTGGTTTTCTTGTCATGATTTATTTCAATAATAATAAATATTTTACGTAAAAATTGCTATGATTGGTTGTTTTGCTCCTCACTATACATATGCATACCTATCGTGATTTTGAACTAAATGTAATTTGTATTTTTCAATTTCTCAAAGAGAAATGTGATTAAAGTGTTTACTTATGACCCTGTGATACTTCTGCTGTTTTTAGAATACACCAACACTAAAATTATCGAGGTTAACGCATATTATACATACAACTATTGTATATCTTTGGAATTAGATAAGGAAGGAGCGAACTAATTTTTTAATCAAATTAATTCTCTGTTAAAATAATTATTTTTAAAAACTGCAGTAAAGGCATTGTTAAAAGTAAATCATAAAGTACCATTAATAGTAAAGCATAATTGATTGACTTTAGAAAGAATTCGAAGTACATGGGTTAAATTGGCCTTCTTCGTAATTTTAATGTTAATAAAACCCCATAAAAAAGAGGTGTTTAATCTGACAGTGACTATCTTAGCGTACCATCACGACCAGTTCAACATTCATATTCTTTATAAGTAAACGCAACCAGAAAAGTTCATTTCTGAAACATCCTATATAGTGGTATAGAAAAATTTGTAAATATTTCACAGAATTTGCATAAGTTAAATATTACTACTAAATATTGTTGAAACATTATTTATAAGCGCGCCAATTCGATATTAATTTACGATGCAAATGATTTGATATAATATTTCCCAATTTGTCCCCGATTTTCTTTACCTTCTCATTTGTTTTCCCATTCCGCGGGCCACTCCTACGTCCGAATTATTTTTACCGCGTTTCATAAGAGCAAAAGTCAAAACAATCGATACTCTGCATTATTTATATCCTACCTCGATTACGAAGCATCGTTCTAATAACCCTGATATAAATCTTGCCGTGTTTCGTCTTGGCGACGTGAAATAGAAAATCTGAAACGACTCCATCCCCCTCGTGAATATTCGTTTCGGCTAGAACTTCCTTCAGAGTTTTCACCCTCTCCTCCGGCGTACTTTCATCGTTCGATGTCAGTTTTTTGTCCAGACACTCCGTGACACTGAAATCGTCCCAAAAATACGACGAATCTTGTGCCTGGGCCTTTCTTGAGGATTCAACATTCAAATGACTGGAAGAGTCTAGGCCAGCGTAGGAAACGTCCAAAGCCAAACTCGTAAACGTTGGTGTTCGCGGGGAACTCGTTCCTAATCTCCAGGAAGTGGATGGATTTTCACTTTCATCGGTACTCGACCTCCAGGAAACGTCTAACTCGCTGCTCCCTGGGCAATTTTCTTCGTCGACCTCGCGGGGCTGTTCCTTGGGAACTTGTAATGAATTTTCATTCATTGTCCCCGACGTTTTATTGCAAACTTCCACTAAACGGTTAAATCGACAAGTTTTCGACAAAGTTTTCTTCAATACGCAAGCTAGATTGTATTCAAAAAGCTCCTCGTTCGCCTTCCAGGAAGAAGCTTCTGATCCAGTAGCAGCGACGATCCCCGAAAAACTTTCGCTCGTTCCTGAAACGGTGTTAACCGGAGAATGTTTGATTGTTCTCCAACGTGAATCCTCCTGGGAATTCTCGACCGTTCTCTGAGAATGTTCCGATCGAAGAATGCCTCCTTCCTCGTTGTTTTCCGGGCAATATTTTTTCGTCGGTTTGTGGAAAACATTTTGAACGTTGTTAGTCGTTTTCGGACAATGATCTCCGTTTGCTTCTCCACGTTTCCCTGTTCCCACGCACCAAGCTTCGTCTGACTTCTTGTTTGGTTTGCGCAATAATCTTTCCAAGCCGCGATCGTTGTTCATATCACCATAATCACCTTTTTCGATCTTCAGACGGTCCAAACTTTTATCATTCTGTTCGTAGCGACACTGCAAACAACCTTCGTAACCACTGTTTTTGTTTCTGTTTCTGTATTGCCCCCTCCCCCTCGTTCACTATGTTATTACTTTATTCTGCACTGTTAAACGATAAACATTTTTAAACGGATAGACAATTTTTCGGGAATTAATCGCAACGGTTATTTCGTGAGGCTTGAATATATATTTTGAATTAAATGTACTAACAAGGGAAGTTTGGTAATTGTCACACGCCAAAAAATTTGAACTTTTTGTTAAAATAAAATTCACGGGGACCTAACCACAATGCCATTTTTCATTTTAGCCCAAAAACGGTTTTACGGATGGAAATACCCCTTTGAAGTAATTCTAATTATTTATATTTTTGCTACTATCTCTGAAACCGTTAGAGATATAAACAAAATTTTAAATAAAAAATTTAATGATTTTTAATATTTTGCCGAACTTCCTTGTAATAACACTATTACACCCATTTGCATCACACGGAAAACTGGTGATAATGGCCAGACAAAATGCGCAAATATATGCGCTAATGATGCAAATGGGTTAAGTATAATACTATTTTGAAGAGTGACATTTAAAGTACCCAAATACTATATGCAGAAGGTTCTCAATAAACCAAAAGGTATATGTACTTCTTCAAAATGAAATATTAATATTCTTCTATTCGTTAATAAAATATATCTGACATACATTATGTATATTTTTTGTTTGTTTCTCGTCTTGTACAACAAAGCATATGTACATTTTTCATCGAAACTTGAGAATACCATAAAATGGTATAACAATTAAAAAAGACATTCAAATTCTTATGAAAAGGAATGTGCAATAATAAATCAATCGATTAAAACTTCCGATAGATACGATCGATGAATCGATAAGAACCGCGCAGGTAACGATAAAATAGCTACTCTTATTATCGCGCACGTATTTCTTTCTGACAGCATGTTGTTATAAGTTCTATATATGGTTTAAAACAAAACTTTCAAGGAAATATACATATGTAATATAACACAATGTTTTTTAAAAACAACAATTTTCTAAACGAAAACTCATAATTCAAAATAGAACTCATTAATTAAATAGTTATTCGACTTAGAAAGCAATTTATGTTCCAAGCTGTTGTTTAATATATAATATCAAATTGAATGAAACGATGAAATGTACAAAAATTTATACTTTCATTGGAAACACAAACATTCCAATAAATGGCAAAACGTTCGTGTAAATTTAACATTGTATGCCTTTATGAGACATCAATTACATATCCTTATATGTAAGCACAAGTGAAAATCAAGCGTGTAATGTAGAATATCCATAGTTATTGATTAATTATTTGAACAATTAAATTGGAAAAATAAAATGACTTGTGAGAATTCTAATAAACTTTCAAATACAATAAGTCATTATATCTTGCATTTTCTCTCACACACATTTTAAATTATAAATTACTACTATGAGACAACGTTGGATCACAAAAGAGGAAATGCATTCAAAGAATTACACAGGTTCTTTAACAAAAGCAATTTAACTAGTCATTCAGCAATTATTATGTAATTTCATAGAGAAACCAATTATGGAATTTAAGTAATAATTATTTTAATCAATTGTCTTGATTGATACTTTTTAACTTTACTCTATGTAGATAAACTTTTACATCTTCAGTGTATAAATGCCATCGATTCCAATTAGAATGCATCATATTTTATTAATGTTCTAGAATCATGAAAATGACTTGTATAACCGTAAACTACCCAATTAAATTACATAATTGCTATACTTATTCAGAAACAAGAAATCCAATGTATTCAATTAAAAGTTACTAGTCTGTTTGAATTATAAGAAAAAGTAAGAAGTTACATATATAATGTAAAAATTTATTAAACAAGAATGTCACATTATTATGATAGTCCGATGTAAGTAACATATTTAATATTATCATTAATATATATTTTTTACTACTAAACTACTTGCATATGTAAATTTCCTATCTTTAAACTGCAATGGTTTTTGTACTCGATTTGTAATTCACAGTTATAATTCAATTTCTCAAGTTAAGTGTTTCTGTATAGATCTAAGATACTATGTTTATGATTTATATAGATTCAAAATTGAAGCCTAATAATTCTTTATAGTTTGTATTGCATTAAGATGAAACGGAACAAAAAGAATATTCTAGTTTTAGCAATTTGTTATCAATGACTCATTTACAAAGATAAGGTTTTATGAACTTATGTAACAATACATATTGTAAAATTTTCTAAAAAACCAATGAGAGTTACTATAATCGCAAAGTACAATAGGCTATTTAAGTTAAATGAAAATTAAAATATCTTGACTTAACCTAACACTTACAAAAATCGAAATTGAAATAAGAATTATCTCAACGTAACATAATATTACTGAGATTAATAAGTATGATAGTAATGCATTGTCATAAATAGAAATGTCATGACAATGCACATGTAGAATTTAAAAACTTTTATATGAGAATCTACTGACTTACTGACTTAACCTATGTACGCGTGACTATAATTTAAAATCTATATTTTTAATGCGTATTAATAGAACGGTCAACTAAATTTCGAATGGAAGATATCGCCATATAGTAACTTTAATTAACTGACGTAAAAAACATTAAAATCGATCGAGTTAATTCATGATTAATAAAAACAATTGCATTTCGAAAGTCGTTCTTATCTAACCTAAATGTCACGAAATTTTCAAATTACTTTACTTTCTCAAATTCGCATCTGAAATTGAAATTCAGAACACGTACTATGTTCTTTTCTGTGTCCGGAAATATACTATAGTAAAAATCTTTACCTCGCAAAGAATTTCGTAGAAAATTAACAGCTCATTAATAAACCATTCCATCTTCGATTAAATTAGTCCAGTTTATTAACGCGATGAACTGCATTATAGCCGCTACAGCTCGATTTATAACGAAATGTTAATTAAGGAAGTTCTGACGTGTGATTCCTAACTTTGTTGAAATAATGGTGAATGTTTTAAAATTCCGTTGCGATGATTAATTCACGAAAAATGTTAATGACGTGTTTACGAATCGAACGTACGCGTTAAGAACAGTCCATACTTTAAGTATAACAAAAAAAAAAAAAAAAAAAAAAAAAACTACGAATATTCACGATTACTGATATACGTCACGAACAAAAACATTTATAAAAACAGTATATTAAAATAGCGATTCACTTTCAACTATATGTTTGATGGGTTTTCCACAGAATTCACAAAAGAATGCCTGTCTTCTTAAAAAACAACACTTCAAAATAAAAGTACGTTAGTCTCCTTAGAAAAAGCATTTTCTTTTACATTATAAGAGTAGAGGCGCATACCATCCTCCGAACGTGGAGGACGAGCGGCGACTAAACTGAACTGCACTATGGAAGTTCACAACAGTGCCGGGCCGAGCGCTCTGATTGGTTCAGAACTCCTTTAGGCGGTTACCGATTGGATAGTCAACAAAACGTGCCTACTTAAATGTGACTTGTTATTAATGATGCGTAAAATGTTATTTGAAATAAATAACGAACAGTATTTTCTGAAATAGCTCATAATAATATTTTTTCAGTAGAATAGTTTCCTCGAATACACTATTTACTCGCTAAGAATAAAATAATAATACAGAAGACTGTATTTTAATTACTTTAGAAAATAAAGATTTAAGTCGTTCGAATAGGCACTTACCAATTCGATCACACGAAACGGTAAACACGAATTTATTTGCGAAACAAAACGTTTAGATTTTGTTTACATCCTATTGTGATTATTTTTATATATCTATATAAATAGATAAATGGACCATAGCTTTATATAATTATTTTATACCCATATCTAACATACAGTGAGTGTAATAAAGTATTCGTACACCCATCAATTTCCAAAAAAACTATGTAAAATTGCAATTTATTAACTTATTTTTTATAAACAATGACATTCTACATATTCTCGGAAATCTCTAGAATAGATAGATTGCAAAAAAATAGCTATTTATGTAAGTTGCGAAATTAACAAGACAAAGACAATTAATGGATAGAAATATTGAAGCAATAATTCGCACAAACCCCGCAATGGGAATAAACTAATACTACTACTAAAAAGTATTTGCACAACTGTTTAATTTTTAAAACTTTATTAATTTACAACTATATAATACTTTCTTCGTGGGATTTCCTTTCGATTTTATAATTATTGCAACTCTTCTAAGCATTAAATTAACTAAATTATTAGTTATTCGAAGTGGGATTTTTTTTCCATTCCTCTATTAGAGTCATTTTTAAAAGTACTTTACTCGAAATTTAATATTTTCTAATTTGCACGGAGCATTAAACTAATGTGTTTACATTACAATTTCTACTTCGTCATAAGAATCGTTCAAATACTTATTGCTTCTATACTTTTACCCACTTTTCGCATTATTTTGTTACTTTCACAAATTATATTAACTAGTAAATGTTGTTTGGACTATATCTATCTTAGAGACTTCCGAGAATATGTAAAATATCATTGATTATAAAAAAAGAAGTTAAGAAACTACAATTTCACACAAAAGTTTTTTAGGAAATTGATCGGTGTACGAATACATTCTACACCTACTGTATGTGTAAATATTTTTACTAACGAATTACTGACAGATAAGTTTGATGATGTAAGGGAGATTCGAATATATCAAACAGTGGATTATTAGTAAACGATTTATGAAAAATTCCAGATCAAGGATGAAAATTAGAAAACGTTACATTCAATTTGAAAAAAATGAATTTGATTAATAGATTCGTGGTCTCAAGCGAATGTCTTCAAGAAGATAACCGACGCGAACAACGCCAAGATTTGAAGAACATTATCGCAAATAAATGATAACAGGTGAACGATAATAGAGCTGTTCGAGTACTCGGAAAAGCCGTCCGAGTCGAGTACTCGGAAGAAACGAGCAGCTCGAAGGATCCGAGTAGCTCGAACCGAAGCGAGCGCCTCGGAGAAGGCGGATTCACGTTGCTGAAACGTGACGGTCCGTGTCGTATTACAACTGGGAAGAAGAAAATTACGAATTTCATTTTTCTCTATTGTTAATTATTTTTGCAATTTAATCAATCTATTGTATTCACCTCACAAAGTAATACAGTCAATAATAAAAATCAACCTTTATCGTTTAGGCCTGCAGAAAACTCGGATGTTTCGAGTTGCTCGCGAGGCGAGTCGAGCTGAGACTAGGGCTGTTCAACTACCCGTAAAAATCAAGCCGAGTCGAGTACTTGAAAAAATCAAGTAACTTGAAAAAAGAGTCCGAAAAAACCAAGCGTTCCGAAAGAACCGGGCAACTCGAATGGTTTCAAGCTTTTCCGAGTACACATGTTAGTCCGCAGCCGGGCAATAATTTTTATCGGATCTTAACGGATGTATTACCAATCGATTCTTTATGTTATCCCGATGAAAATGGTACCAGACACAATACAATTCGGATTATTTAGAAGGAAATTATATGGAAAAAATGATTTGCACGCTTTTTGTCTACCTTCGTTAAAAATAGTCCGATTTACATAGTGTTTAGTAGCGTTTTCATCAGGAAAACGTAAAGAATCCATCGCCGTTACTCCCGTAATAATACGATGCATATGAAGTGATATTGGGTGATTACTGAAAGTCAAAAACCAATGGTTGAACCATTCAAAGCGTACGTGTGTCGACTTTAACCCACGACGGACCTCAAAGGGTCCGAGCATTAAAGTTAAAATGTTTGTCATGATATGTTCACTTTTTGTTGTGTTTTATAAAAGTTAAAGAAATAAATTGCACTACTGAATTCCTGATGTTATACTGATGAAAATGGTACCAAACACGATATAATATCGATTAATTTTAATTATTCGTGTAATGTAAATTCTACAGACCACGCTGTTACACAGCAGAAAAATCTTTTTCCAATTCTACGCTGACTTGTTAATAATTAAAATTAATCGATATTATATCGACAAAAAGCGTGCAAATCATTTTTTCTGTATAATTTCCTTCTAAATAATCCGAATTCTATTGTGTCTGGTACCATTTTCATCGGGATAACATAAGGAATCGATTGGTAATATATCCGTTAAGATCCGATAAGACATACGGAAAATGATGGTCGACCTTCTTTGGGTCTAGTTTGTACGTCTACGTCCTTAAGATCCGATAAAAATTATTGTCCGGCTGCGAACTAACATGTGTACTCGGAAAAGCTTGAAACCATTCGAGTTGCCCGGTTCTTTCGGGCCGCTTGGTTTTTTCGGACCGCTCAGTTCTATTCGGGTAGCTTGAAAAATTCAAGTTACTTGGTTTCTTTCGGGTAGCTTGAATCTTTCAAGCTACTCGGTTTTTTCAAGTACTCGACTTGGCTTGATTTTTTCGGGTAGTTGAACAGCCCTAGTCTCAGCTCGACTCGCCTCGCGAGCAACTCGAAACATCCGAGTTTTCTGCAGGCCTAAACGATAAAGGTTGATTTTTATTATTGACTGTGTTACTTTATGAGGTAAATACAATAGATTGATTAAATTGCAAAAATAATTAACAATAGAGAAAAATGAAATTCGTAATTTTCTTCTTCCCAGTTGTAATCCATTTTAAAAACTATTTATTAACTATTAATTAATTATTTTAACTATGCACTGTGATAATTTGATTAATACTTCTAAAGTGAATAAATGTTCAAAATTTAAAGGAATAATTACATTTCCGAAAATTAATAAGATTAGTTATTAAAGACTTAAGGTTGAAACTGTTAAAAGCTTGCAAAAATATAATTATACTTCCAACTTTGAATCTTATTCGCAAATTGCTAACTTTGATCAATGTCAGTTCTAGTAGGGTTGTTACACGCCAAATTAATCACTTTTTACACTTTCCGACATAGAACAAAGTAGTGTAATCGAGGAAAATTTCGCGGAAATTCTTGTATACTGAAAAGCATGTTTTGGAACCTCATGATCACTTGACTCTTAGAAAAAATATATCTTTTAAAGGTACACATTAAATCTTATAAGTAATATGTTTCTGAAACTATTATTTTGTTAAAGTAATTATTGAATGCAATTGAAACAGTAGGAAAATAATCTGTTTTGAAAAGTATTGTGGCGTAATGATAAAATGAGAAATGGTAAAGAAAAACTTTGTGACAATTTGATATGGACAAATTATGACAACCTGATATGGAGTAACGAACAAATAAATTTAATTTAGATGAAGATTCTCGTTCAATTAAATCATCGTTTTCTCGGTTTCGAATTTGTTTGAAAAGTGTGGAATGTTGAAAGTTACTATTTTTGTCTATTTTAGGACAGAACTATCAATCCTATAGGTGTGTCTTTTTGTAATAATTAAGCAGGATTCTGTTAAATTATAAACAAATATAATACTTATTAAAAAATATAACTAAAATTTGTCAAGCTTTCTCTATCTAGTAAAGATATTCCAACCTGGACACTTCAAGATTGACATTAAAATTAGCTGCTTAAGTTTCATAATTGAAGAAATGAAATCATTCATACCTCTAGAACAGTTTTTCTATAATAATCAGTTTTGTATATATGACCTTCTTCTTCAGATTATTTATGAAATAGAGGTGACATTAGTCGATTGAAAGCATAAAAAAATGGTAGTCTTTGTCATTATGAGAGAATAAGAACAGAAGAGAAAGGACAGCATGAATAGAATCGCTTTGAACAACGGACTTAAGGATCGTAAGTAAGAATGCGATCAAATTTATAGAACATTGTGTTGAAAATATTTGTATCTTTATTAAATGAGCAAATTTTACATACGATATTTTTTCTATTATATTGACTATGAAAATTTGTATGAACATCGATGGGTAAAGCTGCTATAAAGTGAGTATGTAAACTGACAGCGTGTCATGTCTGTTCATCCTAACTAACGCAATCAAACGTGATATTAGTAAAAGATGACTTCGTTCATTCAAACAATTCTTGAAGTGTAAAAACTAGGGTTTCTAATATCTGTAGTCTCTTATTTTATTGTAAAAATATATATTATGTACTTGATTTTTATTCCTAGAAATATATTTGTGAAATGAAGAGATAACAGCTTGCCTCAGCCTTGCGTTCCTTGTAATATAGTACAAAGAATAGTGACATGTTTGTTGTTCCAACCTTAACTGTGTATACCTTGTTGAACTAGATGTTCCGGATTCAGTTTTTGCTTAAGACAATAAAGAGGGGGTTAGTGAAACTGTTTTAGAGGTATAAATGACATTATTGTCACGACTATTTCGTTTCTAGACTACATTTAAATAATATGACGTGCGTGAGGTATGGTCTCTAGACCATAATAGATAAGTTGGTTGGATAACAGCTTTAACCCTTTGCACGGTACGAACGTACGTTTACCTTCTACTTCAACTGACCTACTACATATAGTACAAATGTACATTTAAAGCAGTTAATTTAACTAGTGTCTTGCCATTTTTATTTGCATGTTACATAGGTATTTAAAAAATATTATTCTTTTAAGAGTCAGAAATAGCTTTATGCATGTTGAAAAGAGGCCTTTTCAAATAAGTGTATACATTTTATGTCGACTTAGTACTGAGTAAAATAAAGTATCCCCTTAATCCTTTGAATATAAGTAGCAGGAATAGAGTAATTCATTATAAAAGTGGTGCAAGTCCCTCTTCCTTTGTAGATACAAGTGTTATTATATCGAGCCCAAAAGTAATCAATTTGACACGGAACTACCCATTATTAAAACTCTATAAACCTTGCAAAAAACAACATTTAATTTACACGCCTTTTTTAATGCGGCACAGAATATGCAACATTTTTTTGACGTCAAAAGACGTGTGAGCGTCGAAGGTATGAAGTAAGAATAAAAAGTAATAATAAAAATGAATACATAATTACTTACTAAAGTAGTTGAGAGTTTCTCGGATCTGATCCGGTGACAATTTCAAATCAGTGTCAACTGATTTTAGAGCCGGTGATGGAATAAACCAGTCAGAGTTTTCGTACCCTAAATACAAGCAAAGTAAATGATTTAAATTAATAATTGAGAGTCATTTAAAGAAGGATAATCCTTCTTGATGATCGAAGCAATTAATTAACATTCGAATAGAATCGTATTGAAGCGTAAACGTTTTTAACTTAAGTTTAGAACAAATTGTACAATATAAAAGATAATTTAAAAAAAAAAAAAAAAAAGACAGAACCATAAACATGAACAAATATATCCATTCCTTTTCTTTAATATAATTTGTTCTTAAAATGATGACATAAAGAATTGAAAACATTTGTGTTTAACACGTTTTTATTCAAATATTAGTAAATGCTTGACAAAATCAAGAAACGTGTTTTTTTTAATCTTTAAATAATTATAATTACTTTTAAAAAGTCACGTTTAACGTATTTAACACTAGAACTATCAAAGAAGTAAATTGTATCTACGTTTTTGGAGTCAATTATTGAGACAACAAACTAATTATATTGATGAATTGATTTGCTGTATCTCCTCTAATTTCAAAGACATAGGTATGCAATAACCGTTAAGAATTCTAATGTTACGTGTGATTAAGCACTATAATAGACAAACACAGAAATAAAACTTATACTTCGTTTCAAAAAATGAATATTCTACGTTAAATAAAGTTTGTCATGAAAAACAGAACGTTTAAAGCGTCTGGTCACTCTGAGCGCTCGCCAGATGGATACTATTCTTAAACAATTCTTAAATGCGAAAGTATAGAAAAAAATATTTTTATGTTTTGACACATACTAAAGAACGGTCTAATGAACACATGAAAACTTTTTAATGAACACATGAAAAATTTTTTGAAATAACAAAAAAAATAGCGGCGATTCGACAATTTTGGTGAAAGCCTTCGGCATGAAATGCGCGTGGGCAGTACCATCATTATATTCTTTAGGTTGCATGTGAAAAAGAAAAAAAAAATTGGATTGTTTTGGAGTTTGTCGCAAGAAAGTAGCAATTGAATCTTTTCCTACTATTAAGAAAATTATGGTGAGCTGAAGAAATTTTTTTTTATTTTTCACCAAAATTTCACGAGAAAAATCGTCAATAAAAAAGAAAAAAGAAAAAAAAAAGAAAAACTAATCAAGTAATCCCAAAAATCCATTGCTACTCTTCAGACAATGTATCTAAAAGTAGTGTGTACAAATTTCAGAGCAATCGGACCGATAGTTTACGAGATTTACGTTGTACCATTTTGAAAAATGTAGTTTCGAGATAATTCTAAAAGAAAGTAAACGTGCGGTCCGATTGCTCTGAAATTTGTACACACTACTTTTATATACATTATCTGAAGAAAAGCAATGGATTTTTGCGATTACTTGTTAATTTTTTACTTAATTTTTTTTTTTAAATAGTAACCATCTGAAAAGCGCTCAGGGTGGCCAGACGCCTTAAATATCAGTCTTGGACTTTAAGATATAAAAAAAGGACGAATGCAACGAATGTAATTTTTGCATTTAAGGTCACTGATTTTTTTTTTAATTTAAATGTTTATTATTGAACATTTTTTAATGGAACTGCATACTTTTAACCTTTTACACAATACAACTGATACTAAACTTAATTCAATCGCACAACTTGTTTTGATATATTTGTTAATAACTAATGTATACTATACTCCTGTACAAACTGCCAGCCAAAAATGTAAAATAAAACTTAACTTATTGTCTGTGTTCTTACTGATACAAAGTATAGTAAGATTCTGTACTTATTAAGTTCTTATTGTACTTTAAACATTATTGTAACTTGAGTCAAAGAATTTTTATCTTTCTTTATTTACATATATTATGACACAAGGTTGAATTCGTTTAGTGTTAGTTACAATATGCAGTTTCGTTATAAAAATATTAGCAATTTTGAAATTGGAATAAAAAATTATTTAAAAAAAAAAAAAAAAAAAACATATTCAGTACATTTTTCCTTCAAAATCATCTAAATTTTATCCTACATATTCTGATCCAAGGGAAGCGTCCAGTTTCTCATGGCTCGCCTTATATCTAAAACAAACTAATTCTGCATTCAGTAATAAAATTTATACACTCTTTAGTATTGTTTAAATTCCGTACAAGACGAAAATATTTTAATAGAGAATAAGTGATCCAAGGAATACGAGTAAAGGGAAATTACATTTTTAGGTATATTAACTATCTGTGGAATCATTTACCTTGAAATTGAGTGAGAGTATCGGCACGTAGACGGTACCTAGGTATTTGTTCCTCTAGCAGACTGATGATTTCAACCTCTGGTAGTTCGCCACCACTGCATACCTCTAGAATAAAAAACAATAGCTTTATATAGACTTAGCCAATGTATTTCTACATCTTTATATTATCCAGCTAATAATACTTCTAAATTTATTATGCTACGTTTTTCAATAAATCTGTTCACACATATATTTAAAGAATTTCCGGCAGTATTTAACAATTGTCATATACGAATACAAATCATTAATTCCTCTAAATATCACGATTTTATTTAACAGTGACATTATATTAATTTAATAACATAAAACAATATTAATATTAATAATGTAAATATCAGTAATAATAATTTATATCAATATGAATAATATAAATTAATAACAAATTTCTTTGTATAAATACATATTATAGAAATTTTGTGTAATACTACATTTGTTAAGATTTTTATAAGAACATTAATATAATAATATAATATAACTACAATTTCGACATTATCTATGACATCGATGTTGTGGCAACCATATTGAAAATCTGTTTTTGTATTTACCGGTTAAATTTTTTAAATTTTCTTTAAATTGCATATTAGCATTTCTTTTTTTGCAGGCTGACAGTGCATACAGAGACAAGCTCAACTATGTCAATGATTTACGACTTTGTTCGAAAATTAGTCTATGAAATAGAAGATGAATGCCTAGTTTATGAATCCTATTTTACTGCATAGTAAGATTCAATACAACTGCAAATGTTTGAAAACACTTGTCTGAAGAGCAATGCAATTTTTAACGCGTTTCCTGGAACAGCTGTTCAAACAGTTATAAGTCTAAAGCGACGCTTTTGAACGTATTCATAATTCTGATAATAAGTACCGTAGGAACTCAGGAACTGCTCTCATTTAGATCCTATTACGGTAATAGTAATAGATTATAGTAATTCTTAAATCGTGCAGAATCTAAAATAATGTTTCAAATAAATCTCACTTCTATGCAAAAATTTGTAGGTCAAACAAATGTTTTAATAAGGTCAGGAATAAACAATTACTCCTTACTAGTTAAATATAAATACGATCAGGTAATTTCTTTGTTTTGACATTTTATTTATTTTCAATGTTAACATAACTGTTTACATGTATTCATTACTGTATACAAATACATTACGTTATTAATTAATAAGTTACTAGCGATCCACAAAATGTATCAATGTATCATATTAATAATATTAAATTCAGCTACTACCAAGAAATAATTGTTTATACCTGTTTTTTTTTAATTAAATGTTATACCGTTTTATATAACTCATTATAATTCAAATTTATTAAATAGAAAAAGTCATCGAAATCTGGTTAGCAATTAATAAATATATTACAAGAAATCGTACCATCTCTCCATTTACTAAGAATGCTGTCTCTCTTTTCAAGAATTTGTTTAAGCCTCCCAGGGCCTCTAGGCCGACTTGATACACCACTACCGAGGTACATAATCTTTTATTCCACACTAATAATCCCTATACATCATCTTTCATATATCCTTCGTCCTTTTAAAAACAATAACTTAACGTTGAAAATTAAAAATTGTCTGTGCGACCACAAATATGTACGTAAATATTGTGCCTTAAGAATTTCAACAAACACTTTCATTTCAACACTTTTATGAATTACACTTAACAGAGCTAAAAAGAATTTTTCGTTTCTTTTTTAAACATAACATTATGCATTTTATTTATGCTTCCAAGCAACTTTTTATAATTTCGCGAAAATCAAATAGTCGTTCAAATATGATGCCTGTTTATATAATATTTTGCGAATAAGCTACACAGTTGTGTAATCGTTCAATAGGAACATGCGCGATGAATATATTATAAAACTTAATGGAACCTTTTTTAGCCACATTCTAAGAAAAGGCAGCAGAGAAAAGGACGAGATTAACGAAATTTGTTCAATTAAAATAATTTCAAGGGACGTTATGCGTTAATGTTCACGTATCGTTACTCGATGAAATAATTGCACGTCTTTTAAAATGTGTTGAGAACATTTTTAAAATGCACAGAACACTTGTTATATTTGTTCGCGGCAAAGTCTATTTAAGATGTCTTCGAGTTTTCCAAGGACGTTAGCACATCACCAATAATTGTTCTTAACAGGTATCGAACTGGTGTAGACAGCAGAACATGCAAAACACAAGAGAGTGAAGGAACGAAGGTGTAGATTCCCAAGTCAAGCCAGGACTTAATCCACAGACAGTCGAATGAAATAGAACGAATCTATTGGCTTTTGGCCAATCTCCTTTCTTTACAGAACCCCGAATAGATCGATTACAAAAAGATTGATTTCTATAAATTTCGATGACGCTTAATCGTTCAGTTGTTTAATACATTTTATCCTATGTAAACAATCAACGAACTGTAAACTATATTGAAAACTTAAAAATATTTGAACTGAGTAACATCAAACAGTTGCTGGAATTCAAACAATGACGATTTTCAGACTTAAAAATATATTTGTATATGAAAAGTCAAAACAGTTTAAAAACAAATATTAATTTATTTTAAACGATTTTCAATATCTGTAAAATTATAATTACATTTAATTAAAAAACGAAACTTTGTTTCAGAGTTTGAATAGTATTGTTTAAAGCTGAACCATAGTAGAAAGAAACTATAATGTTAGACTTGTAATGTAAATGTTGGGATTTTAACATAAAATTGAGAATTTATAAATTACAAATTTTTTAAGAAAATTTCCACAGAATACAATTGATTACTTTTATTATTACAATAAAACTAAATATTCTATTAAATTTGCATAAAAATTGACTTTACTTTGATTTAACGTGTCTACGTTAATTACAATAGCATAACAATATAAATACTCAAGAAATTAAAAGAATTCAGAAGGGTTGAATTTTGTTAATAAATTGTGCTAGAAACATTGATAGAATTTTTGTTTAATTAAACGTAGCTATAATATTTAAAGATGTTAACAATAAAATTTAAGAATCCAAACGTATAAAATGAATTGATACTCGTTTTTGAGATTTGTAATATTTTGGTCTTTGGTTTGCATACGTGGAAATTTCTCTATTAATATAACTTTTAAGATTTATTCTTAAATTAAAAAAGTAATAATATCTCCTTTCAAGCAAGACTTTTCCAAATTTTTTCTGTAACACTTAAAACATTAAAATTACGAAAATTGATCAGAAAAATATGAACATAATTTGATTAACAAGAATAGAATCAAAGAATGCAAAAGATAAGTATGAAGATACTTTGCAGTTGATAACTATTCACGAATATCAATAATACATGAGTGAACGTTAAAAAGTACCATCTGTACCAATAAGTACCATGACTACATGGACAAATAGATACTATGTTAAGAGACCATGTAATGACCGAACGTTTATAGGTCGGTTATTTTCGGTGTCACGCAACAAGTGCGTTAGTTATTTCTGCACCATCCTCAGAATTGCAAAATTATATCATTAGTTGATTTGAATCGTCACGAGTCTCAAATAAATGAAATATTGTTTCGATAAATTATCACATTTCGGTTATTTCGATATAATCGTGATATTTATGAGTACTTTAATTGTTCGAACGAAACAGATGTACGAATATTAGAATAAAAAATGAAATTCGCAACTTTAGAATTAAACATGCTACATTACGATTATATGTAGGAAATTATATTTTAAAACTAAATTTAAATCACCATTGATCTCATTACAAAGAATCACAATCGACAAACTTTTCTAAAAATGTACTAAAACAATAAACTATCGAGTAATTTTACGTATCTTCTAAAATAAAAAAAAAATAAAAAAAAGAAGAGGAAAGACTGATCGATTATTTCAATTTATTGACGACGTCGTCTACAAAAATGGTGATGATGTTAATAATGATGATGATGATAATAGTAATAACGACGATAACGTTAATGATAATGATGATGGCAAGAATGATCGTGAAACGTAATCGTCGTTTACTCGTTCTTAAATTAGTTCCTTCTTCGACTTTGCTAAGGTTAAAATATTTCTCCAATGCAAATGCATACTTGCAAATTCCAGAGAAAGTTCTTTCACCAAACGTTAAAAGTTCCTCATTTGGTTGAAAACAGACTTAAACCATTTCCCTAAAATTAAATTCTAATCTAATTTTTTTTAATGCGAGTTTCAAAACACAGTGTACAGTATAATTATAAAACTAAAGAAATCCAAACTCCCTCTCAAAAATACTTCACAATTGCATCCAATATTTTGCTTTATTATTTCGGCATGTTATAATTGTTAAAATAATTATACTGTTACTAATAAAAATAAAACAGAAAAGATTTTTCTGTAGAATTTACTGCAAATAAAAACTAAAATCATCTGATCAGTAAAATAGATGGATTTATTTAATCAAAACATTTTTCACGCATTTAATTTTGACTTCCTCTATTTTTTCTCTACTAATTTACAAGCCTACAAATTGACAAACTATTATTTGAAACATTTTGTAGTATTTTTCGTAATTTAAAAGTTGTACACTCATAAATTAAATGGGTGACTTTGATCTAAAGGATAGTTTCTCCTTTAAAGTTGAAAAGTAAGTTTGATCAATGACTTTTCATTTGTTTCATTTGCATTTTTTCAGTATTTCAACTAAATTGAAGATGAACTAAAAAATAGACACATACGTATAGTGCATCCATCCATACATACACAAAACAGCAAACATCTGTAGTCATAAGGCTAAATAAGTATGCCATAAATACATAAATATGTTCTAAATCCCTAAATCTATCACGAATTTGTAAACTTGATACATATTTTTAAATTTTGTAGGACCTAAAAAGCTACTAATTTCTGATTTCTTTTTAATTTAAAAAATGATAAACGTAACAAGATATTTCAACTGATTACAATGAGAACTTCTGTGTTTCCTAAAAAGTTAATCTTCTTGAGGTTAGTGTCCTTTTGATATCCGTGATTTAATTAACACATTATCTACTGGAAACATATCGATAAGCTTTTTAATTTCAGCATCTATCCACCACAACCTATTCACTGTATTGTTGGTTGTCTACTTACAATGCTTAATTCGAGGACACAGGCAAGGCTTTCAATATACCTTATTAGAGTATGCACAAATTAATGTCATCATAGATTAATATACGCTAATGTTGTATATCTCTCTTAATTTGTAAACACTTTCTAAATAGACATATTAGTTGAAGTGCTAAAATAACTCACCAGTGATGGTCTCAGCGTCCCTGGTGGTGGCTGGAGTAGGAGTAAGAGGCTGTGATATTCTGTTTCTGGATAATCTAAGGGCCTGAAGGGTGGCCCTTGCCGTAGGCGACACGTTAAGTGCGGTGGCTTTCGATCGAATCGAAGCCTCTGGCCCCTTCGGAGCCGCATCTTCCACGGCGGCCAGTTTGGACGCTGTGGCGACGAAGGATATCGCCTCACCTTCCTTCATGAATAGTGGAGCCATAGAAAACGATCAAAATATTAATTTCAATACATGAATTTCAATAATTCTTGGAGACCAATACCTTGGAGACATAGAATGCTATGTTCAAATTATATAAAAACTGACTTTTTACAATTCTTTAATGTTCTTTTTCTGCCCTTTTTAATGACTTTCTAATGCGAGCTCAATTAATATAAGACATAAGTACATTCAAGAAAAAAACACTATGTTTGATTCTCTTTAGATGTAACAAATCAATATTTTTCAAAGTGAGGAAAAAAATACATGTTTAACGTAGAAAATAATAAATAACTTAAGCGACATTAGTTATTTTCATTTTAAAGAATTTTATTATTGTTTTTTAAGTAATTGTACGCCTGTTAAGGTTTGCTACAATTACGATTTTTTAAATGTAACTTTCTTTTAAATTATGTTTGAACAAAGTTATTTTCCATGTTGGTTTATTATCACTATTAATTACTTCCACGTGATATTGACGAAAATTACTGGTTCAATTATATTTTGGCAAGATGATAATTAATTGGTATATTATATCTATGTCAAAATTTTCCTACTGATTTTATCGTAATATGTTATCATATGCTGATAATAACATGATAATAATATCAGCTTTAATTGTTGGAATACTACAACAAAATTAATTACTTATTTCCTGTATAAAATTTAGTTTTATAATTTTAATAATTACGAAATCAATAACAAATACTTCCTTTTAGTAAACTCATAATATTTTCACCGGGAATATGCAAATTTTAGTAATATCTATTTAATATCTTCAACATGACAATAATATTCATAATATTACATTATATTGTAATGCACAGCTTTTTATTCTTATTGTTTTTAGAAACTGCTCTAATCAAAGAAAACTTACAAAGTTAAAGGAAGAATTTGAGCCAGATTCATCAATTGATGGAAATGTTGCTTTTGACCCCAAACTATGCTGAAAGACTGCATTGTAAGACAATTCCGTGTTATCTTTGTCATTATTAGTATTTTGTGGTTTTCTAATGCGTCTAGCAGAATTCCGCCTTGCTTCTGCAAATGCAATTCCTCTAAGTAGCATTTCATTCAAATGAATCACAAGCTATCACTGCTAAGAATATATTCCATTATGAAACCTTTGATCTTTCAATATAAAATCATGTTCTTCGATGATTCATATATATTAGTATTGTCTTACTTACGAGAAAAAATATTGTTTTAATAGTTATCGCTAATGATGAAATGTAACAATTTTAAAAGGAATTTTGAAGAAGGTACACTACTGTGTTACTACTTTGTTCTAAAATCAAATGTTAAATTACACTTTCTTTCTTTAATTATCAAGATATTATTTTTAAACTAAATACGTATTTAACAATGAAATTATGAACTATTACACTTGTAACTTATTACACTTGAATATCAATTAAACACTGACAATTGCTTTTTTACATAAATTGTTTCTATTTCGTTCTCAAAAAAATTATAAATTATAAAACTATAGATCATCCAGAACTCTTAGATTCTTCAACGAATTTTTCTGTGAATAGAGAACTTATTCTTGTATTGTTTTATATAAATTTAACAAGGAAATGTCACAAGGAAAAACAGATACAAATATCCCAAAAGGTTTCAACGAACTGGTTATTCTCCGAACAACTTATTGATCCCTACAAAGAATTTTATCTCCACTCCACTGTTTTATCATTTAATATATAGTGATAACAATTGTACAGACATGTTCAAAATTTTGTAGATTTCTGTTATACCTCATACATAAAAAGTAATCATGATTCAGTACATGTATTTAATTTTCAACTTGGTTCAATTTCAGACAATAATGATATTAAAAGTAATAATAAGAATTTAAATATAAAGTTCTAACATTAAATCAATGCTAAAGTAATGATACAATTTCAAAATAAGTGAAGCAACATGATCGATACAAGTATATATACAAATTTGAAAATGAACATGTAATAAATTATAAAACAAATTTACTGGAAAATACATCATTCTCAATCAAGCAATGTGTTTTTCTATTTTTTTTTTTGGAGTTATACGTTTATAACAAACACATATCAAGAATAATGTAAGTGCTATCTGATATAGTGCAACAACTTAGTCATTTTCTTAGTAGAATATGCTACTTTCAATTACTCACAAATTACAATTTATCACAATATCTTTACAGCAGTTACTTCTTAATGTACCAGAAGTTACATAATTTATTTCTAGAATTATTTGTTATCTGTTAATGTATTAACAGATGTTGTATTAGCTTGTATTAGATATGTATTAGCTTCAAAAGGTATCGGAAGATTAATTTACTCGAATATTAAATTATTAAAAATATATATTATTTGAAACATTCTCCATTCAGAATAAATTTTTGTTCAGCAAATCAATATATTTGATGCGTTGTATTATTTGATTACTTAAGGTAACTTAAACAAAACAACTGGTTTAAAAACTCACCGTGACGTATTATACAATCTTTGGTTTCCACTAGGGAAACCACAATGATCACCACAAGAAGACAATGTAAAAATTCTGCAAACATAAAAAAAATTATAACCATATTTTACAATTACAATTCTTTTCAACAGCTTTTACTAAAGTATTAATATAGATAAAAATATACATTGATATTTTTAGATATATTTCTTACGAATTCCATAATATTCAAACTAACAAAATATTAAAATATAAGATATTCCAAAATCAATAAAGACTTATATAATTAAATACTTGTATCACTTTAAATTATAAACTGCATAAAAATAATGTAAAGTACGTTCAAATATCTGCAAATCTCTATCTTCATGCTTGAAGAGCCATCTTCAGATCAAAGCGATTAGATCTTTAATAAATGATAACGTTCGAAATTTAAATACTCTAATTTCAATCCTTTACATTTCAATTAGTTAATCCAATTGTATCAAATAGTTTTGCATTACATTAACATTAAAAATTAATATAATAACATTTAGATAATCATTTAATGTTTTAAAAGAACATAAAATTATATAATAGAATTCGCTGGATTTAAGAATAAGAAAGGTAAAGATTGTTAAGTGGATAATTTTGTATATATTTTGACACATGAATTTTTTAAACCATTCACAGAAAAATGCCAAAAGAATATTCTACATAAAAATAATTTTTCAGTCAAAACCGATGAGTACATAATATTAATGAACAATGAAACTTGAATTACATTTAAATTAAACCAAATCTAAAAAAATATTTCAAAGAAAGGTTAACTTAATTAAGATTACAGTTAATTCTTGACATCTACCGTACATCATTTAGACACGAAAATGAAAATATCTTCCTACTGTAACAAAATTGACAAAAAATTCTAAGAAAAGTATCATAATCAGGTTTATGATATTTGTGATTACAGGAGGAAATGAAATTCGAGGACAATGTATCGATTGAGTTGTCCGCAGTAACCTTTCGTAACGAGGTTAAAAACAACATCTTTTCATTGATTCCGATTTTTCAATCATTTTTGAACCTGTTTCGTGTGTTTTCATTGTGAGAATATTCATAAAGAACAAAGCGTTAAAAATATAAAAAAATACCCGAACAGAAAAACGAAAAAGCTTTGACTCACCTGTCTTTCCGACATTTTTTATTTGTGTCACATAATTGTTGATTTTCTGGAATTCCCTTGCGTTTTTACGAAATATTCTTTACATTTGTCGCGTCTTCACCGAGGACAAAATTTTTCTAAAGAATTATCTTCCGAAGAAAATTCGGGCGTCCATGACGGCCCCGAATAGTCCGAAGCTACGTGAATTACGAAGACGATCATATAGCGGGTGATGAAATGTATTTCGAGTTTAAGTTATAACGGGATATGAAAAAACTGTCTACATTCAAGATAGATCTCTTTGTTCATTTAATTACCTGTTGTTAATGTTCAATGTTCCTTAACTTTTTTTCAAGTAACGTAAAGGATAATAATACAAATTTTATGTATCGCTTATTTAAAATTTACATAAGATAATTTATTTTGTATATATAAATTTGAAATTACATTATACCTGACTCGAATCTTTTAGTCGGTCAGAAGTATTTCCCTGACGATGACATCAAATGAGTGACGTCAAATTTTTCATTCAACTTATACAAGTAGGACCGACCTAAGAATTTGTAATGCCTTGGTCAACATTAGTAGATTTAGCCTCTTTTCTCATTCCAAATTAGTCAGCTTTAGTTTGTTTGAAATCGCATGAAATATTTCATTAATGATTAATAATAATGAATACCTTATAGTTATTTACATCAATAATTTATGTATTTACTATTAGTATTAACATTCTTTTTTTGCTCCTGCTATTGATTCTAAGGCATTCTGCTTTAGAAAATACTGCTATACACATTGAATTCAAGTTCAAGTTTGTACATCGAAAATAATGATAACTGGTCTGGGAGCCTATTTTCAAGCAGTGTTGCCAGTCGTAGCGGATTTTAGCGACGTGTGCGACACAGAGATACCAAGCATAAAATGTCCAAAATGTAGCGGAATTTTGTGTTTACCCTGAAATATTGAGTCAAACACCCAAACTTGGGATTATTTCGTACGTTCAATTTCTATGACCATCGGATTCGTGTCTATTCGGATAACTTCAGCACCGTTCTTCCTTACATCTTATCTGAAGAATAGTTTGCCCGAAATTTTACCTAGAGATAAAGAAATCAGGTGTAAATGAACACCCTGCGGTGTATTTTTCGTGACGAGATTTTATGCTGATTAAAGCATGTATAAAATACATTTTAATAATACATCACACACCTTAAATATTTAATATTTTCATTTCTAACTTCTTAATCTTAAATTAGAAATTTAAATGATTGTAGCGGCGCGTAGCGGCTATTATATTATTGTAAACTATAGTATAAACAAATTATGTTTTATAATATTTAGAGCCAAATTATACAGGGTGTCCCAAAAGTCGGGGAGGAGCCGGAAATGGGGGGTAGCTGAGACGATTCTGAACAACAATTTTCTTTGCAAAAATGTCGGATGGGGTTTCGTTAAGAAGATATTAAGACCCCGTCCAATCAGAGCGCGCGTAGACCGTTCGAGCGGCCGCGGTAGCGAAGGCTACGCGCTGGCGGCCGCGCTTGTACGCGAACAAGTGACTCGACGTGCATCGACGGACATTGACGCTGCCGCCAGCGCGTAGCCTTCGCTACCGCGGCCGCTCGAACGGTCTACGCGCGCTCTGGTTGGACGGGGTCTTAATATCTCCTTAACGAAGCCCCATTCGACATTATTGCAAAGGAAATTGTTGTTCAGAATCGTCTCAGCTACCGCCCATATCCAGCTCCTCCCCGACTTTTGGGACACCCTGTATACAGATAGAAAACCATCAAACTTTATCTTAAAAAGTTTTTTTCTATCTATGATAGTTTCGGAGATAGCCTATTGCAGCTGAAACTTTAGGAGGTCGTTTCACCCTCTAAATATAAAAACGACCAAATATAAAAAAATATGTATATCTTATTTTTCGGTCCTAAAATCAAAACAATCGGAGCTGGACACTGGCTTATATGGTATGAGGTAGTGTAGGGACCTACATATAGTCATAGGTTCAAGCAGCGTTACCAACCTAAGCTAGAGAATTTAGCATTAAGAGATTTTCGTCGTTTTTGAAGAAGGGACGCAGGAAAGAGAACTTTAAGGCTGCGCAGGAACTAAACTAGCTCCACCAACGAAGAGCAACGGAGAATAGGTGAACTACGAAACAGTTTTTCGCGTTTTTTATGCACAATAATGAAAACAAACATATAATGATTATGCATTTTGTAATCAGGGGAAGTAAATCTATCGACCTATCACGAGTTTGTTTCGAAAATTTGTAAAAAAAAAATTTGTTCCTTAAAAACATATTTTTATCATATTTTAAAGGTGAAATTGCAAAATCGGGCGTTAGAGTGGTATGCGGAGTGATATAAAAAATATTTTAGAAAAAGAATCGTGAGAAAATATTGCTTCTTCGCTTCAAAAAACTTGATGAGCTTCGTTGCTGTGAAATCTTGATGATTTGTATGGGAATATGGTTGCTCCGCTATCACGCTGTCCACTGCAGCGCTGCTGTCGTCTTTGCTGCGGTTGTTACGCTAGTAGTCTAAGACGCTTTTCATCATGGTTCAGTATCGTCGTAAGTTTAAAAAATGCCCGCGGTCATACATTTTTCTTTTAAGTAAGTGTGTATATGTATATAGAAATTGGTAAAAAAACTTCAGATTTACTCGAAGCTTAGGGTTTTGCCCATCACTGATTTCAATGAACTTTGAAATAGGATAAAACTCCCAGCTCTTGTAAAAAGGCGTGTGCAAGAAGTTATAATAATGATATAAGAAATGTGATTGATATAAGGACTTGAAAGGTGCACGAGGTATTCTGGTGGACCTGTTCAATAGTTTTATTTCTTCTATTTTTTTCTACGAAAAGCACTCTTTTGCGTTCCATCGCGTTCGAGCGGTGGAGGACACAGCGGCAGCCGAGGAGAATGGCATATATAGTATAGTAATAGGCACGCGCTATGCTACGTTATTACTACTTATATACATATACATTACTGTATACGTTGAATTCTCCGGTTTTCCCCATTTTTCTCCGTTTTTCATTATCCAATCGAAACATTCGACGTCTCATTCTGTAGGTATTTTCATCATCTACATTTCATCTGCTTCAAGGATTGATATTGCTATATTACTTTAAAATTTATACGCAAAAAACGACAAAAATCAAGATTTTCTTGGATTAAATTGTTTATAAGAAGAAAACGGAACAGAGTTGAGAGTGAAAAACATATACCTATTCATCTACGCATCCCTTTTATTAGTACTTTTGTCACCAAAACGCTGTTTTAATTCTCTACCGATTGGCCTAGTTGTATTGTTGACGATTGGAGGAAAGTTGTTTTTGTGACGTATCTCGTGCCTGTATCGGGACAAACGATGATGCTGGAAAATTCGTTTGGAAAATAATGAATGAAAAGTTTTATCTAGGCTGTTTGAAGTTTAAGGGGTTAGTCGCTGTCAGGAAAATGGAAACGGACAGTTTCTTGTGTGTTTTTTTTAAGGTATTAAATAATAATTTTTATTAATGAAATGTACATATATTACAAAGTATGTCTTAAAGAATTATAAAAGAATGTTTGTTTTAAGAAAAGGTTAATTCATTTCGTCATAACAGGCGATGGCGTGGGTGGCCACTTGCTTTGCGATGAGCAAGATTTCTTCAAACTGGCGCACCTGGAAACAAAACTAAAAGTAGATTTAGAAAATATATTAGACTAACGGGTCCCTGAACGAAGGATTTTTTATCTTCTTGTATACTTTTTTTTTATCCTGTATTGAATCGCTTAATTTTAGTGAAAAAATTGAAAATCAACTTCAAATGTAGGCCATCTTGTTTTAAATTAATTTTTTCCAAAATCCTTCGTTCAGGGACCCGCTAGACTAATCTATTTTTGAAATCTACCTTTGTTTTTTTCAGGTAAACCAGTGTAGAGAAATCTTACTCACTGAAAACCTACGTTTTTAAATCATCGTCTACGTCATCGGCTGTTATGACGATATAAATTAAACGTTTCTTAAAACAAAAAATGTTTTTTGGTTCTTTAAAACATGCTTTGTAATATACTTAATTGCTACTAATGCAAATTATTATTTAATAACTAAAAAAAATCACAAAGAAATGTCGTTTTTCCTCTTCCTGACTGCGACTAACCCCTTAAGCAGAAATACCCACAATCGTATGTGATGTGAAGTTGTATAAAGTTGTGTGTAGTTCTCATCGTAGCAAATTAGTACAAAATTATTTAATGAATAATCAGTTAGAAGTATTAGAAGTAACGGATCCTTCGATCGTAAAGGAAATTTCGGGGCATCGACTAGTCTTCGAGGACCCCCAAACGCAGGCATGCCCCCCACCCGGGCTTCAAGGGGGCTGGCCAAAAGGGACCTGGAGGTGTCGTCGCGAACGCCGTCAGGATCGTACGTCACTTCTGTTGAAAACGTCAAATCGTGAACAGTTTAGCAAAGTGACATTGAATATTGAAGGTAATTATTTAAGGATAGTGACAAGACATCGCGAAGTGTGCACCGAATTCTGTAATCAGAAGTTTTTCCTGTGTATAGAAACGTATGTAGAACAATCTGTGAAAGTTGGAACGCGCAACTCTCTCTCGTTTTCGAAAAATAAATGTTTAAATGTGGGTGGAGTGTCAAGTTGTGAAGTTAATATTTTGCCCTGGACGCGGTTTGATCCCGGTAGGAGACACTTATTATTTTTTGTTTCGATATGGAAACTACCTTTCTATTGTATACAGATTATTTTAATAAAATATCGTGTAATTTGTATGTTTTTTATCCCATTGAAAAGGGAGTTATAAAAATTATTCACAGCGTAAATTTTACATTTTTATTCTTAGAGTAGGGCAAATGCAGATTACGCTGTAAATAATGTTTATAAAAGCTTGTAGAAACTCTTCTCCACATCCTGACTCCCTTTTCAATGCGATAAAAAATATAAAAATTATACGATATTTTATTAAAATAATCTGTATACAATAGAAAGGTAGTTTCCATATCAAAACGTAAAATAATAAGTGTCTCCTACCGGGAGCGAACCGCGTCCAGGGCAAAATATTCACTTCGCAACCTGACACTCCACCGACTGCGCCACGATGTTTCTATCACATCCCCAACACGGGTACGGTCGACACTCGTCAATCGAAATTTAGATATTTTTTAATATTTATTTCTCGAAAACAAGAGAGAGTTGCGCGTTCCTACTTTCAGAGCCATGTAGTTGGACAGGGCCCGACCAAATAAAACAGGAAAACTAAGATCACCGTCCCTACTCGAGGCGGAACAGGACGGTGTAATTAAACAAACGCGCCTCATGGTTACTGATCAAAGATCAGACATTAAGTTTCTAATAGATACAGAAGCTGATATAGCTGTAATACCAAAAAGGTTTGAAGACAAAAGAAACATAGATCCTGAATTTTGTTTGTATGCAGCAAATGGTTCGACAATTAATACCTATGGCGAAAGGACACTGACGCTAGATTTAGGTTTACGCTGAGAATTTCTTCGGAAGTTTGTCGTGGCCAAGACTACTAAAGCCATATTAGGCGCAGATTTTTTGGGACATTTCAACTTACTTGTGGACATAAAACACAAGAGGTTAGTAGATGGTCAAACATTATTACGTACTAAAGGAAAAATTACTGATTCACAGCATACAACCATTACAACGGTGAGCAAAGTCTGTTGTTACGGGGAATTGCTAAAGGAGTTTCCAAAACTAACCAAGACGTCTTATGATGACAGTGTGAAACATCAAGTACAACATTATATTGTGACGAAAGGACCACCGATTGCAGAAAGACCAAGACGTCTCACGCCGGAAAAGCTGAAAGCAGCTAAGGTAGAATTTAATTTTTTATTAAAACAAGGAGTCTGTCAGGAATCAAGGAGCGAATGGGTAAATCCACTCCATATGGTTCGAAAAAAAACAGGTGATTGCAGGCTATGCGGAGATTACTGTGGATTAAATAGCAGAACTCAGCCCGACAGATACCCTTTACCTCATATTCATGACATCACGCAACAATTAGAAGGTACAAAAATTTATACGGTACTGGATTTAACGCGTACGTATTATCACATACCCATAGCAAATGAAGATCGACGCAAAACAGCGGTGATCACACCTTTCGGTTTATTTGAATTCCGTAAAATGCCATTTGGGCTCAAGAATGCTGCTCAGTCGTTCCAACGATTCATGGATACAGTATTAAGAGACTTACCTTTCGCACATTGTTATATTGACGATATTTTGGTGGCATCCGGTTCTGAAGAAGAACATGGACAACATTTACGCATGCTTTTCAAAAGATTGCAAGAATATGGTCTAACTGTAAATATAAAAAAATGTATATTCGCAAAGGATAGTGTTAGGTTTCTTGGCTACGAAGTGAACCAACATGGTGTGGCACCGTTGACAGAACGGGTCAAAACAATCCAAGAGTATTCAAAACTTAGAACAATCAACGATTTGAGGAGATTCATACCCAATGCCGCGGAAGCACAAGCACCTCTACATGCTAAGTTAGTCGGAGCAAAGAAAAATGATAAAAGGCTCGTCAAATGGACGAAAGAAACTGAGCTAGCTTTCGAGGAATGTAAAAAGCAAATAGCTAAAGCCTCGTTACTGCATTATCCCAAAGATAATGCTAAATTAGCGCTGACAACAGATGCGTCAGACATGGCAATCGGAGCAGTAGTGGAGCAGCAGGAAAACGGACAATGGAAACCACTAGGATTCTTTTAAAGAAAGTTGGACAAAACACAAAAGAAATACAGTGCATATGACCGAGAGCTACTAGCCATTTATAAAAGCATAAAGTTCTTCAGCCATCTTTTGGAAGGAAGAGATATCATTATACGCACCGACCATAAACCACTTACAACAGCATTTAAACAACGATCAGACAAAGCTACCGCACGACAACTCAGCCATTTAGACTTCATAGGACAATTTTCTACCAATATAATACATATATCATGTCAATATAATCAAGTGGCAGATGCTCTTTCCCGAATAGAGCAAGTGGATATGCCTGTTGTAGTATCTACAGAAGAGCTCGTTACAGAGTAAGCAAAAGATGAGGAATTACAACAAATTTTACAGGAAATTATACCACATTTAAAATTACAAAGGATACAGTTTGAAGAAAAAATTACTCAATTGTATTGTGATTTAAAAGGCAATAATATACGTCCTTATGTACCTAAGAGTCTATGCAGAAGAATATTTAATTCCGTCCATAATTTGGCACAACCAAGCAATAGATCCACAAAAAGGCTCATAGCAAAAAGTTTCGTGTGGCCAAAAATGAATACAGACATTACAAACTGGTGTAGAATATGTATTGCCTGTCAAAAAAGCAAAATTCATAGGCATAATAAAATAGTTCCAGAAAATATAGATATTCCTAAAGGACGTTTCGAGCACGTACATATGGACATAGTGGGACCATTACCTCAATCCAAGGGTTTCACATATTGTCTAACGATGATCGATCGATTTACCAGATGGCCAGAAGCAGTTCCTATTGAAGATATCACGGCAGATACAGTTGCATCAGCTTTGTACACAGTTTGGATAGCCAGATTTGGAGCACCGTTAACTATTACAACCGATAGAGGTACGCAATTTGAATCTCAGCTATTTGACTCATTAATGAAACTTATAGGTTGTACGAGAACTCGTACTACAGCGTACCACCCAGCTTCCAATGGCATAATATAACGATGGCATCGTTCACTGAAAGCAGCCATAATGTGCTACGGAACTAAGGACTGGGTGGAAATTTTACCTACAGTATTATTCGGATTAAGGACGAGTTACAAGGAAGATATAAAAGCGTCAGCCGCGGAAATGTTATACGGCGTTACGCTCAGACTGCCAGGAGAGTTTTTCCTAAGCGAA
>NW_026534339.1:723825-797817 GCF_026225885.1 Hylaeus anthracinus
CGACTTTGAGGGCTGATTTCAACCCCTTAAAGTGGATAATAGCAGCTGAAAAAAAATATGTGTCAAATGAATTGATGTGAACTACAAACCCACGAAGTTTCATCAAGATTGATCATTTCGACTTCGGTATGGTCCCTTGTTAGTAGCGAGAATGATGTGTTTATACTTTACAGCTCGAAGGCTTGAAATACTCTAAACGGTCTTCGCGTATTACCGTCGTTGACCTTTGTGTTAGACTTCCCCCACTTTGCTACCCAGTCGGTAACTTGCGTTACCAAAAGAAAACGCGCTAAATTTAAAAGTCCTAACAAGTCTTCTAAGACGCACCTCGGCAGCCCTACCACTGACTAATCTCGAGTCGAGGATGGGGGCAACTAGGACGCTCGTCCTATATAAGGAGAAGCCTTGGACCCATGAAATCAGTTAAAAAGTTACAAATGAGAAGATCAATCGAAACACATCCTCTTACCCATCTTGGAGAGCCTAACGCCTGGCAGGCTCGTGGCAGTGACCATCGGCAACAACTGGCAGCGTGGAGTCCTCCGGGAGGTGACACCGGAATCGCGCTACCGGGTGTTCTTGGGGGATTTCGGGCAAGAACGCACCGCCTGCGAGGTATGGACCCTCCCGCCGCGCTTCTGTGATCTGCCTTGGCAGACCATGAAAGTTAACATCCAAGGCATTACACCTCGACCAAGAGCACCGAAACACCTAACAGCGACAGTCATGGAGAACAGGAGGGGCCCCATCGCAAACCTGGGTGCAAACAGGAGGGGTCTAATGGCAGACCTGCTGCTGGACCGCCAGCCTGGACAACCACCTGTCAATATGGGAGAGCACTGGGCATGGGGGGGGGGGGTGGTTCGTCACCTGACGTCCCCAATTCCTAGGAACATGGCCAACGCTTGCACCGCCGGGGGCCTTAAGTCCCCCAGCGGCATTCTTCCCTGTGGGGCGGAGAACAGAATACGCAGACGCACCCATGGGGTAGCGGTCTCGACCACCCGGACCCGGGGGAAGATACCTGCCCCCCTATTAGGGGGGTGGATGAGGACCTCCTCCGGTCCCCAGGGCGGGTCCGCTCCCGGCAGGTGGGGCGCGCTAGGGTGAAGGGGCACCTTGGTGACCCGGCGTAAGGGGCCAGCCGTCCGCGCGACGGCTGGACGTGGGGATGTGGGCGGATAGATCCTCTTCCCTCCGAGTAGTCTGGGTAGGACTCACTACCCCCAATGCTGTTCGGGCGAGAGGGAAGGGCCAAGGTGGTCAGCTGGACAAGCCGCGTAAGTGGCGGGTCCGCTTATGGGTGGGGAACCCTATGTTGGGCTCATGGGGAGTTCGGTTGCCTGATAAGGTGACCCCCTCGGGATGATGTATTACCTTCGGTATAATTCCGCCCCGAGGGGCAGAGGTGGAGGTTGTAGTCAGTAGAAATCTGACACTACCCCCCAACAACATCGGGGGGGAGGGGTGTCTTTTGAAGATTTTTTCCATCTCGGTAATAATAAAAAAAAAGCGCTCTCGATGTGCTAAAGTATAGTCTGTTAACCCTTGGTAGATGTCGTTGCATATTTGAACAGTAACTTTCTTCTTAACTACAATGCTACGTGGAAAAAAGTTGATAGCCAGTGAAATAAGAGTGATCTTAAATTTAAAAGAAAAGAATACTTCTATTTCAGAATTTCAAGAGTAATTAGGCGAAGTCGATGTGCCGTGGTCAATTATTTAAAAAGTAGGGAGCATTATGGAAAAAAACATCCTGGTGGACGTCCAAAAGTGACTACTGAGCGACGAAGACGACAGGGTAGCGTCAAATTCTAATTTGACAGCACGGCAAATTGCAGCTGAAGCTGGCGTTAACACCAACATTCGCAATGTGTAATGAATAATTAAATGGGCCAAACATTTAAAAAAACGAAAATTGCAGAAAAAACCGCTACTTACGAATAGACACAAAGCAGCCAGGGAAGATTTTGCGGAAAGACATCTTCAATGGACAAAAAAGTGGAGAAAAGTTATCTTCTCAGACGAAAAGCGTTTTAATTTAGACGGACCGGATAGTCTTTCGTATTATTTTCACGATTTGTGGAAGAAAGAATTGCATTTGTCAAGAAGGCAAATGGGTGGAGGCGGCATTATGGTATGGACCAAAATAGTAATAATTTATTAATACTAATATGAATGCAGTTAAATATATAGAAATAATAGATGAACAATTATCACGACATGCCAGCCCTATTGCATGTGCAAATTTTATTTTTCAACATGATAATGCAGCTGTGCATACAGCGAAACGTGTAAAACAATATTTTGAAGACAGTAATATATAAATTTTACCATGGCCTACGAGATCTCCAGATTTAAATATAATAGAAAACATCTGGGGAATTGTAGCAGGTGCTAAAGAGTTGAAAAGAGTTGAGAAGATTTGAAAACTTGTATTCAAGAACCATGGGCCAAATTAAGTCAAGATCAAATAACAAATTTATATAAATCGATACCACAGCAATTAATTGAAACCATAAAAAATAAAGGTGGCACAACACAATATTAATAAATAGAAAAAATTTTGTTCATTAACTTCTCACAATTTTTTCTTGCCTAAAATATATGATGTCTTATAGTTTTGTCGCACTTTACTTTATCAAAAATTAGAAATTTTGTAAAAACTTTTTTCAATGTAATTCAACAACATTGTCTATATGGTAATCTATGTACTTTAGTTGATTCTTTGTATTAATAATGTAAACTTTTATGAAAAAATTAGTATTAATAAAATATTAGCAAAAATCACAGGTGTCTTATAGTTTTGTCGCGGAGTGTATTTCCACGTAGACAGTATATATGTATACATTAACAGCATTCAATATTACCGCCCTGTTTGGGCAAGCTCGCCCTTATTGGGTGGCGGTTGAATAAAAAAAATAGAAGTAGAGTTCCCGATACCCGATTTCGAGTATCTTCTAGAAAATTTGTCGTTCGGTGTCGCCCGCCTCCCCTCTAACCCCTCTAGCCCCTCCGGCGCTCGATGACCAGCGCAGCGACGGAGAGCGACAGCGTCAGAGAGAGACGGCGCGAGCACCGAACGTTGTTGTAAAAAAAAACGCACCGGCGTTTAAAGTGGGAGCGCCTGATATGTCAAGCTGACATTTAAACTATGTAGATATAAACATGCGTTCGAGCAGCCGATCGACGTTTCCAGAGTCGTAATTTAAAGGCTGTTCGAACACGCCCTTACCAAAAACTAACTCAAGCAGGAATTAAACATTTTTCATTTTCCGCGGACTATGAAAAGGTTATTTAACATAATTTAATATAAAGGAAATAGAAATTATTTCATACTGTTAAGCAGTTATATCTAGAACTGGTGAGTATTCATATCAATTAACTAGAAATTATGTCATACTTTTTAGTGCAGTTTTAATATTTTTTCGAAGTCAGTTATATTTTTTTTCCAAAAATTATTTTATCGTTTTTGCTCTTTATTTTAACTATTTCCGTTTCTTATAATTTCGACCTGGTTCTTGCATTACGCAGGTATTTCTTCTTGGTATCAAAATTCTTTATTATCTTTACCTTGTGCCAGATCTTCCCTAAGTCTTTTTCATTTGAGAGGTCGTTAGCAAACTTGACCCAGGAAATATGTTTCTTTTCTGTTTTTACTTTATTCCAGTTTTGTCTGTCCTGTCCCATTATAATAAAGTCTTCAGTGTTTCCCGTTCTCCAGAGCTTTTTGATATTCCCTTTTCATTTGTTCCAGGCCGCATTACAATCTTCATCCTACCATATATGTTTCTTTTTAATGTGGTTTGATTTCTTTAGATTCCCTTTTCGACTGCATGTATGTGATAAGGTGTGTTAAGAGTTATTGTTTTTCCCTTGTTTATTTGTTAATACCATTATTTCTTGTAGTGTTTTAATAATAAAATTTTTCTACAATTCATATCTATGGTTTATGTTGTAGGATTTGTGGTGGCACCTCCGTTCTTCACCACCAGAGGGAAACCGCGCGGTCCGTTTCTCACAACTACTCGGTCCGCCTAACATTCCTATGTAAGCGCTTCCCGACCGAACTCCAAATATTCCAGCGTCTAAGGCACGGGTCTGCTAGCAAGCCTTACTGATGAGTCCACTAGCAGGCCCAGGACGAAACGTTCCCTTCCTTTTCTCCCCTCTCTCGCTCTCCCTCCACAGACACAACAACCACCATAGAGTTATTAAATTTTATTATGAATTCTTGTCTTTGCGATTCCAAATTGATTCTGGATTGTTTCCAGTCGATGTCGTTTTTGTTTTTATAGATTCTGTTATTTTTGCTGACGTTTGCTGTGTTTAATTGTAGGCCAATATCATCGTTTGTGTATAATACTAAGTTCAACATTTGGTTGAACCCAAGTTTATATTTGATTCTGAGTAATCCATTTCTCCTACTATGCGTAGGTGTGCGACTATTAGGTCTATGTTAGAAGCTGTATTTCCTTTAAAGACTCTTGTGATTGTGTTTGTGTTAGTAATCACCATGTGTAACTTATCTAAAACAAATTCCAAGGTTTTCCCTGATGGATCGTCTTTATGAGAGTTCCATGTTGTACTTTTTGCCTTAAAATCTCCAAAAATGATAGGTTCTGTCATCTATTTTCAGTTTGTTAAAGAAGGTTCTCCAGTCGTCTTTCTTCAAGTTTGTTACAGGATTTCTACAAATGAATTTCAAAGAAAATAATTGTTTAATGTTAAGACTATTGATGTTGAAGTTCAAGAATTCAAATGTTTTCTCTCCGTAATATTCTTCAGTAAAATTTAATACTAGTGTGCTCCTATATATTGCCGCCAAACTTGAGCCGGGTGATCCATATGTTCTTCTTATTGAACCAATCGGTAAAGAATTAAAACAGCCTTTTCGTGACAAAAATACTAAAAGCAAACCGATTGTGCAATTACATAAAAGGGGATACGTAGATTAATAGGTATATGTTTTTCACTTCCAACACTGTTCCGTTTTCTTGTTGTAAACAATTTATTCCAAAAAAAATCATAATTTTAACATTACACATTAATCGCTACTTATTCCCAAAAGGCCAGCGCTTCAGCTCAAAAAATGGCGGAGTTGCGAATTTTATAAATTTTCCCAATTATTCTCCGTTTCTCATTATCCGATCGAGACGTTCGAGGTCTCATTTTGTAGGTATTTTTTAACTGACTTCGAAAAGGAGAAGGTTGCTCAATTCGACATGTTACGAGCCAGGGCGATAGCGACCCGAGTGATCCCAGCGAGTGGGATATATTCGAGAATAGAAGCAATACGATTAGTTCTATTGTTTCAATGGATCCGCTGATTGAGGATGGAGTAGGAAATGCAAACGACTCTGACGCGAAGTCAGATAGCTCCCGGTGAACGGTAACCGTAGGTTCGGGTATTTTAGTTGTTAGGTTATTGGAGACAATTTTAGACAACTCTAACGCAAAGTCAGATAGCTGCTGGAATCAATATTTCCCAGTAAAGGGTAACTGCAAGTTAAAGTTACAATTGTGAGATTGTTGGAAACAGTGCAGACGACTCTGACGGGAAGTCAGATAGTTGCAGGAATCGGTATCTCTTTAAGTTAAGTTGATCTGAACTGGGGGCATAGATTTTCGAGTCGTTAGACGCGATCCACAAGATCGCCCTGTGCTCGAATAATCCTAAGAGCTCGCTGGTGCGCCAGCTTCGACTTGCGGCGCTGACTATAAAGTCTGCTGCAGTCGAGCAGGCGCAACGTATGCGTGAATGAACGAATGTCTTGGGGAGGGAGGAGGAACTAGAGATGACGGTCTCGGAACTCTGCAGCCGCATCGCAGAGTTCGAGGCCCGGCTGGCTCGGGGGGCCCGGGACGAATGGCCAGGCCTGGCGGAGAAGGAGAAGGTTCCAAGATTCCCTGCGGCCTTGACGAGGGGTTCGGACGTGGATGGCCTCATCCGCGCCTCTGCGGCGAGATGAAGGAGTGCCTGGCCGAGCGTTGGAGGGTGAAATCGAGCGGCGTCCCGTCTCCGTCGCCCACTGCGTTGGCGCCCGCACCGGGAGCGACTGCGCCCGCCGCGGGTTCCGCCCAACAGTCAGTGCGCACGGGGGCCCCCGAGCCGGGCGGGAGTCTGAGTACGAAGAAAAGGAGGAGGCGCCGTAAGACCGCGGAGGAGCGTAGGGCCGCCGGTGCTTCTTCGGCTGCGGAGCCGCCGGCTGCACAGCCTGGCACGCGGGCCCGCCTCGTGTTGTACTCACCGCCGCCCCGACGGAAGCACGGTCAATTGCCCGCTCGGCGCCTGCGCCACTTGCCCGGTCCCGACCAGCTGAAATCTGGTCGGAGGTCGTCGACCGCATGACGAGACGTGGGGTGGCTAGAGCAGCAATTGCGGTTGCCCCCCCAAAGCCCGTGCCCCGACAGAGCGGTTCAGGTAGGGGCGGCCGCGCGAGGCGCGTGCACTGAAGAGTGCAGCCGTGTCGCTCACCGTCACCCCTGGAAGCGACATGACGTACACAGAAGTCGTGGCCAAGGCGGTGAGCGGCGCCCGACTGGCGGATGTCGGAAATACGGGCATTTGATACCGGAAGGGCCAGACTATATCCTCCATCCTGTACACTCCGGTCCCGGACAGTTCCGCAGGGGCGGAGCCCCTAAGCGACCTGCTCAAGGGCTCGGACGTTTGGGTGTCCAGGCCCGTCAGGCCCGTTGAGGCGCAGCTAAGCGGCCTGGTCGAGTCTGCCTCCGCAGGGGACGTAGCGGGTGCTGTGGCTGTCGCGGCTGGGTGCCGAGCGGACGACGTCCACACCGGCTGTCCGGGTTCGGTATTGGCACTGTCTGGCTACGTTGCCCGGCGGTTGCCATGAGGCGCCTTTTCGCGTCTGGACGCCTTGTGGGCGCATGAACGTCCGCCAGAGTGGAGGCCCTAGCTGCGCGTGCCTTGAGGTGCTACAAGTGCCTCGAGCTTAGGGCACGTGCGGCAAATGTACCCCTGCGAAGCGGACCGCACTACCAGGTGCTACCTCTGCGATGGCACCGAGCACAGGACCCGGGACTGCGCAGTGCATCCGAGCTGTCTGGTGTGCGCCGACCTCGACAGGAGAGGCGGAGGAGGCGGGCTCCTGTTTTTTTTTGTTTTTCTTTTATTATGGGGAAATCCATAACGCATACCCCGGCTTCCCGGAGGGGAGGGGACCGAGGTTATGTGATACCACACGAGGTCGTATCCCGAAGGGAATAATAGCCCCTCCGGGGGCCAGGGTCAGCTCACGCCCCGGCCGTCCACAAGTGCTGCCTACGTTCGAGGCACAAATCGACGCGAGGGCGGCCCTCGCAGTCCCCCACCGCTTAACCCCCCACGCAGGGGCGTACGCCGGCGCAAGAGACGGCCCCACGCCCACATTCTCCTTGCCGAACCCAGGTCTCTTCCCGGGCTCGCTCGGCGGCTTCCTTCTGCGACATAAGCTTCTTGCAAAAGGAGGCCGCCGCCTTCTGCTGCGGCTCTTAAAGCACGGCGCGGCATTGTCCACGCAGGGCACTTCTCCAGTGTGTGTCGCGCCGTGTCCACGTTTTCGTCGCAGTGGCGACACTGCACAGTCGGCCCCCGCCTCATTCTGTGTAGGTATTCTCCAAAGCAACATTGTCCGAAGAGCACCTGCGCGAGGCGAAAGGTCAACCTAACCCGCCTCCTGCACCATATTTCAAGTGTGGGCAGGATGGCCCGGGCGATCGGACGGCCCGGAGAAGCGGCTGTCAGTTGCCGCTCCCATCGAGTCCAAGTGTCCGCCCGGGACTGTCGCCTTCTCATCTCTTCCTCCTCCCCGACGGTGAGCCCTACCCCCGTCGGGCGGCAGATAGAACAGGCAACCATATACAATGCCGCCCGTTCCGCCGCCACCAGGTGGAAGGGCGTCACTACCGTGAGGAGGCGCGCCATCTCTGTGGAGACGGTGCGGTACCTCCGTATGATCCGCAAGGCCAACCCGCGTCGCACTTTCTCAAGGAGTGCGACATTTCGCCGGTCGGCCTCCAGCGCGCGAAACCGCACAGGAGACCCATACAGGGCTATCGACCGCACCACGCGGTCAGGAACCAGGGTTCGCATATAGGCGGCGAACCCTCAACTATGGCCCTTCGATATTGGGCAGCAGCCGCGCAAGGGGTGCCGCTGTTCCTTCCATTCGGGGAGCTAGGAGGTCAAAGTGCTCCTTGAAGCGCCAGCAGCCGTCGACGATCAGGCCCAGATATTTCAAAGTGGGCTTGATGTCGACGGAGGTATCCACGACGCGAGTCCGGAGGTCCCGACCAAAGGGTGGCCGCCACGTCCGAGATAATCCGTAAACCCAGATTGCCTCGGTCTTTGCGTCGGCGGCTGTCAAAACCATCCTGCGGATTCGCCCGACGACACAGTCTAGGTCGAACTCAGCAAGGCGCCTGGTCTCCCCCCAATTACCCCTCCCCCTCTGCATATACCAGGGTGTCACTTGCTATGCAGATGCGCTTTCATCAAGGGGGAGGACAACCCGCAGGACCGCGTCAAAGGTGAGGCTCCACAGAAGCGGTCTAAGAACCAATCCCTGCGGAACCCCGCGGTGCGTCTCTCTCGTATTTAGTATCTTGTACAGGCCGGTAAATACTACGTTCCTACCGCAAAGATAGTCCCGAACCACCTCGCGGAAATAGAGGGTCACCTGGTAATATTCCTGCTCCCCTACGATCTCCATCCAAAGCAGGGCGTTGAAAGCATTGGATATTGCCAATGATACAGCAATCAACACCCTGCCCGTTTTTTTTTTTTTTTTTTTTTTACTTGAGGAAATGCGTTTACGCACGCCCCCTCACAAGGAGGGGGTAGTGTAGGACTCGCCCCTTGATTTGATATCAAGGGGAATACCCACTAAAACCTCACGGTGGCCGGCCACGGCGCATTGGGGAGGGGCACCGGGATCTCTTACGAACGCTACCGGTGCCCCCTTGCGCCTCCCCCCCCCCCCAACGAAGGGAGGAGTGCCATCTCTGGTGGGGAGTGAATACCTCCCCACCTGACCGCGGGTGCCACAGCCCGCGGTCTCGCCTGTCCCTTTTAGTCGCCTCTTACGACAAGCAGGGATTACTGTGGGCGTATTCTGTTCCCCGATCCACAGGGAAATCAACACCCTGCCCCTAACGACAGCTGGTGGAGGTACAAACGCTCCAACGCGTCTATCGTTGAGCATCCCCTTCGGAAACCATACTGACTGTACGTTCCCCGGTTCAGGTTACTATCCAGGACGCTCCTGTAATTCGGGCTAAAGACTCCCAAGGCCAGAGCCAGCAGGCCACCGGGACGCGGGTTCTTTTGTTATAACCTAACTGGTTACATTTCTCTCCTTCCTTCTCCATTCCTGGAACGGTAGGAGTCGTGGGCTTAGGAGACCTACACTGCGCAGCCTTAAGGGTGGGTTCCACTTAACGCTTGCAACACTCACGCTCGCCACGTTACGATCACCCGTTCCACTAGCATAAGTGCTGCGTTAAGTGGAACGCATGCCAATGGAGCGCCTGCGGACAGCTAACGCGTAGCTTATGCTACCGCAGGCGCTCCACCACCCTTGGGCGGGTCGTGGCCACGCTCTTCCCCCTTGGTTGGGAGGCGGCCCGACCAGTGCCCGGGACAGAGAGCCGCGATATCGAGCGGCCTTCCGGTGGGGGGGTCACGGATGGGGAGATGGCCGCGGTTATCCGTTGGCTCCGGAACAAAAACACCGCCCCTGGGCCCGATGAGATACCCAGCTGAATCTGGACTTTGCCCCTAGGCGTCCTCTTCGGCAGGGTGAGGAGGTTGTTTACCTCCTGCTTGGAGTCGAGGAAGTTCTCCCGACTATGGAAGAGTAGGCGGATGGTCCTGTTGAGATAGGACGGAAGGCCCGCGGAGTCTCCCTTCGTGTACCGGCCGATATGTCTCCTGGACGAGGCGGGAAAGATGCTGGAACGCATCATCGCTTCCCGCCTCTCCAGGCACCTGTCGCGCGTTGGTCCCGATCTGGCTGACTGCCAGTTTGGCTTCCGGAAAGGGCGGCCAATCGTGGACGCTATCAAGCGTTTGCGGCCCCTCTCGGACAGCGCAGCCACTCGGGGCGGGGTGTGCATTGCGATATCCTTGGATATCGTCAACGTGTTTAACACCCTGCCCTGGGCAACCATAAGGGAGACACTTATATACCACCAAGTGCCTTCCTATCTAAGGTAGGTGATTGGGGCCTATCTACGCGACAGGTGGATAGAGTACCTAGGCCGTTACGGAGTTGAGCGGAGGGAGGTGGACCGTGGGGTCCCACAGGGCTTAGTTTTGGGCCCGTTGTTGTGGGACCTTGGTTACGACACGGTCCTGCGGGCTCCGCTCCCTGACGGCGCCAGTCTCGTCTGCTTCGCAGACGATACGTTAGTGTTCGCCGTCGGGAGCACGTTCGAGAGAACTATCCGCCTAGCAGAGGTGGCGGAGCCGGCTATCGTCGCTAGGATCCACGGACTTGCGCTGCGAGAGGCCCCCGAGAAGACCGAGGCCATCTGGTTTCACGGTGGCCCTCGGTGTCGGCCGATTGCAAGGTCGTGGGTCTGATTGGCTGGTGCCTGCGTCGAGGTCGGAAACCAGATGAAACATCTGGGACTCGTCCTCGACAGCCACTGGCGTTTCGAGGCACACTTCGACCGCCTGGTCCCCCGGGTGGAAAGGACGGCGGCCGCGCTTGGCCGCCTCCTGCCCAACATCGGTGGGCCTGGGGATCGGGTGCGCCGCCTCTACATGGGAGTGGTGCGGTCCATGCTGCTGTATGGGACCCTTGTCTGGGCCCCGGACGCGGTGGCAAGCCGGCGCATAAAGCAATTACTGCGCCGGCCTGAGAGGTGGATGGCCATCAGGGTCATCCGCGGGAACCGCACCATATCCTATATGGCGGCGCAGGCTCTGGCGGGGGAAATTCCCTTTAAACGTCAGGCGGCTGCACGCGCGTCAGTCCATACGCGCGTGCGGGCTACCCGCCTGGTTCGGGGGAACCCGCCGGTGCCAGAGACGGTCGAGGTGTTCAAAACGCCGGGCTTGGCGGCTTGCGCTCGCAAAGTGGCGTTTGGAGCTAAGTTCCCACGCCAGCGAGCGCGCCCCCGGGGCTCTCCTGCCGTACTTCAAAAGATGGCGCGAGAGGGACTTTGGTGGGCTCACCTACCGAGGGACGCAGGTATTCACCGGGCATGGTTGTTTCGGCGTCCACCTGCGTCGCATAGGACGGGAAGCGACGGGAGCATGTCACCACTGGCACGAGGAAGAGGACTCGGCGCGGCATACGCTGGAGGAATGACCCGCCTTTTTAGCGCCGCGCCGAATCCTAAGGGTCCAAATCGGGCATGTCCTTTCGCTCCCAGCAGTAGTTGAGTCTATGCTGGTGAGCGAGAGGAACTGGAGGGCGGCGGTCTCTTTTTGTGAAGAGGTTATCTCGCAGGAGGCCGCAGAGCGAGATCGGGAGTTGACCGTTCCTGCTTGAAGGAACAGGGGGCGGCGACGATCTGGCAGAGGTCGCGCCGTCGGGCCCCCGGACTAATGATGTTAGCTGGCGGCGGGGATGGTTGTACACAACCTCTGCCGCCAGCTGATCACCGAGGATGAATGGTGACGGGCGAGGGGGGGGCGGCAAGCTTAATGCCGATCCTCCTGGCGGTCGCGAAACCCAGGGCGGGGGCCCTAGGTACGCTAGAAATGCGGCTGCCGAGATGTAGCGGTGCGGGGCGCGGCCTCCCTGCGCCGCAGATTGGGAGGTGGTAAGGGGGGACAGAATCTCCCCCCCCCCCTCCTCCCCGGGACGCGGCCGGCCATAAGCTACCAGATGGCCGGCCTAGGCGAGGGGGAGCCGCGGCAGCGTTCTATAAGAGATCAGGCGGCTCCTCCTAAATTGCCAGTATTGGTAGAGCGTCCGAAGGTCGCCGTGGAGGTTTTAGTGGGCATAACCCCACACTCCCTTCCACCCGCACCCCCAGGCGGGTGGCAGGTGTCTGGGTGAAAAATGTGCCGTTCCGTGAACTTTTTTTTTTCAAATTATTAGATAATAGCACCAATGTTTCTTCACTAACTTGTTGTAAAGAGTTCAGAAGTGGTTAAACTTTGGAGGGGCCCACTTTTAACACTTATGTTAAAAAGCAGTTACCGGATCAAAATTACTCAGCTGATGAAAACATGGACAAATTTACTTCATTTTTCACAACGTTTAAACGGGACATTTCTGCTTGGCACACATATTTTCACCCACACAGCAGCTTTCCATGCAGGGGTCATCGTCATAAACTCTACAATGACGGTCGGCTATTGTTGTGGTTGTCCATTGTGTCTACTAGCGAGCAGATCATCCTGTATGTCATGTTCTATCTATCTCCGAAGAACACCTTTGCTCAGCCGATCACTTAATTAATTTACCGCTACAAGCTGACCATACCTGATCCGAAAGAAGTAGCTGGTACGCAATATCAATATCGGCACCGTTTATTTCCGGCAAGCCATTTGTTCAGGTTGACGTATTCGCTGCTTTTTCAGGTAAAAAATATCCGAATTATGTGGTGTTTGATATCATTTTTATCGGAAAAACATCAGGAGTTGATTGATACTGTTGCGGCGGCGTGAAGATGCCGCAATATTGCGAAGTTGCATCGTCGCGGCAGCGTGAAGATGCTGTGACGATGCGAAGTGCGTTCTGAAGAGCGAGCGGAAGCGGATCGTCAGGATGTTCCGGTTTCCAAGAGAACCGGCAACTTTTGAATGGGTAGAACGTCGCCAGACTTGCCATCGAACGGACGTGCTTATTAATTGAGTTGTTGTTATAGTTAATAAACGTTTTGTGTTCTTGCTCCTTTTATAAAAGACGTGTTAATTATTTAAAATGACTATTCCTCGATGCGGCACCACCTCCCGGCGTAACAATACTATTTTCGCGACAATCTTATAAAAAATATAAACATTTTATGGACAGCAGTACATCATTTTACGATTCTGGGTTTACTCAAGGGTCTGGTGTCGAACGGGCGATTGACTCATCAATTTTTCATAAAATCGAATTATTTGTTTTTCGTCGCATTACCGTAAACGTGGTGTCATTGGATTCTTGGTGTTCTCCCGATTAAAATGATATCTCACATCGCGTAAATCGGACTATTTTTAACGAAATAACTTTTCAATTATGCAATCATGTTATCTCATGTTATTTCGTTAATTATAGTCCAAATTATTGTCGTGTGGTTTCATTTTCAATGCAAAACTATCAGGAATCGTTTAAAGTTGTTTCCGCGAAGTACTGATAAAAATTGCGGAGGTCGGTATTTTTATTTCTTAAAGGCTAGTTGTGGCCGTACAATTTGTCATACAACAAATCGTATCGTGTATGGGGCGTTTAAGTCCATGAACCGATCCCACCTTTAACTGATTGTCATAAACTCTTTACTTTATAATAAAACTAATGATTAAATTGAACATTCTCTTTTGTATTTCTTATTTCATCACAAGACGTAACAATCTATTTCGGTCTTATTGAAGTCAGCTATGTTAAAACTTGGCACCCGACTTTTCAAAAATTAATTTTTTTTATAGAAAACGATAGTATTTCGTTTGTACCTGATTGTACCTCCAATAGTTTCGTTTATACCTTGACCAATTGATAATTAAAAAAAATTCAAAAAATGGTCAGCACCCGACATCGATATTTTTGAAATCGGTTTTTTCCGATTCTTTAGAATCGTTTGTATCCGCCGGAAACGTTTTTCTTTTCGTTTGTATCTCAATAGTTTAAATTTTATACCAATTGTAGATCCGCGTAAGAGTGAAGTTCGTTAATTTTCAACTATCGAATTGCTGTATAAGTTAAACTATTGAGGTACAAACGAAAAGAAAGACATTTCCGGCGGGTATAAACGATTCTAAAGAATCGGAAAAAACAAATTTTAAATATCTTGAAAATTAACGAACTTCACTCTTACGTGGATCAACAATTGCTTGTAAAATTTAAACTTTGAGGTACAAATGAAACGAAAAGCGGTACAAACGGGTACAAACGATTCTAAAGAATCGGAAAAAACCGATTTCAAAAATCTCGATGTCGGGTGCTGACCATTTTTTGAATTTTTTTTAATTATTAATTGGTCAAGGTATAAACGAAACTAGTGCAGGTATAATCAGGTTCAAACGAAATGCTATCGTTTTCTATAAAAAAAATTAATTTTTGAAAAGTCGGGTGCCAAGTTCACATCGGTATTGAAGTCACGTGATATTGTTCACCTCGTTTCCATCTTCTGTCTAAGTAGACTTTAAACTTAAAGTAATTAATTTAAACAAATTTAATCCAATCAACTTTGTTGATAAATATTTTAAATAAACGTAATCAAAAATTGTTTATTTAAAATTGAAATAAGCAGAGTTAATCGAAAGTCGTTTATGTTACGTATGCACAGAAGTTCTTTTCGAAGCTCGCGTTCATTTATTTTATCTATCCCTTGGAATGTGGAGTCTGGTCTTACCGAAGTGCACCCTACAGCTTTACCATACTTTTCTCAGAATCATCTTTTAACTTGCGTTGCGTGGGTAACCCTTTATCTAAACTTTCCCTAAAGCCCCACAGATGTTCACCTCTGAGTAACGAAAATCTCAACCGCCAAATTTTTAAATATGGGAATCACTGACGTATCCCCACCAATATCTAGGGGTATATAAACCCATGATTTTCGTTACTCGCGGGATTAGTACGAAAGAGTTACTTGATAAAGTCACGTCGATCGTCTTCAGAGTTGCGCTTCAGTGAGATCAGGCTTCAGATCCCTTTCGATCAACATTAACCATATAGATCTGCGAGAACAGTACAAAATCTATTACGGCATAGAAGCATTCTCGACCCCCGCATCGCCAGTGCGTTAACACCGTGCAACAATTAGGTAATTAAATTCATACACTAACCGCGACAACACGACACTGTACAATTGTATTATTAGAATTATTCAGTTTTGATTATATAATCATTTGTTAACCTTAAAAGGTCTGTTAAATCATTATTAAACCTTCACCATTGGAATAAGCAATCCTAACCAGTGTAACGACCCCACAACGTAATAACTTTACCGCTCGATTTATTATTTGTTTAGAATTAATAGTTGCGAGGCTTTATCCACGACGCGTATTATATTCCAACGATACGATTCAATCCTTACCTAACCATCCCAACGGTTACTCTTTACCGGGAGATACCGATACTACGGTTACCCTTAATTGGGAGATACCAATCTGTCCTTTCTTATTCCTTACCTAACCTTCCCAACGGTTACCCTTTACTGGGAGATACCGACCCTACGGTTACCCTTTACAGGGAGATACCAATTTCCAGCAGCTATCTGACTTGGCGTCAGAGTTGTCTGCGATTTCTACTCCATCCTCAATCTTTGGATCCATTGAAATAAACAGGACTAATCGTATCTTCTTCGATTCTTGAATTCAACCCACTTGCAGGGATCACACGCGTAACATTTAATTGACGATTTATATGAGCGAATTTAATCGAAGATATTCAATTGACGATTTGTTTATATCTTCAATGTTAGAAGACATTTATATAAAATTCAATTAATTGTATAAGTAACACGTATAAGATTATTAGATTATTAGAAAGATTATTATTATTAGAGATTATTAGAAAGGGTTATGCCGGTAATGCAAATTAGCTGAACTGCTTCATGTTTTTATTATATTACTTTAACTTATACCTATGTTATATATTTATTTCATTTTTTCGTCATTGAATAAGAATAAAAATTTGTTCTTATTTACGTTATAGATTTTTAACAATAATCAGACGACAAAATAAAACAAATATATAACATAGGTATAAGTTAAAGTAATATAATAAAAACACAAGGCAGTTCAGCTAAAGGTCTATTTACACACATCCGTAACGTGTCAGTTCCGTATCCGTTCAGTTCAGTAATATTCTATCAATGTCAGTAATTTTTAACCGACTTCGAAAAGGAGGAGGTTACTCAATTCGACATGTATATACATATATATATATATATTTTTTTTTTTAATGTCTGTTCACCGATTACGCCGAGATGGCTTGATGGATCAGATTGAAACTTCTTGCATCTGGAAGAACATTTGCTATTTGGTCCCATAACAAAACATTTGTCCTTGTCTTATTTTTTACCACTTTGTATCACATTTTATCGCAAAAAGCGTACTATTTCACGTATGTTTGGCCTGAAACCGATGAAATCGATGAAACCCCTTACATTTTGCTGCCGGAGAGGTTTTCGCAATGATCACAGATGCAAAAATTTATGAATTTCTGTATTGTTTATAACTATTGTTATTCCAAAATTCCTATTATGTGATGTAACTCGGTGAGGAAATTACCGAGCGCGATGGAACTTTCCGCATTTCATAATAGATGAATTCGTGATGTTCCCATTTGCAAAAATTTATGGACACTTTCATTGTTTAAAACCATTGTTGGTGCAAAATTGCTATGCTCTGGTGTAGCTCGACAAGGAATTTACCAAACCCAATCAATCCTTTCACATGTAGTTGCACATTTATTCCTGATAATCCCATTTGTAATTATACAGGGTGTCCAAAAAATGTTGGATGCCCTTGAATGGGGTGTTTCGGGGTTAGGGGTGATTTGAAACAATTTTTTCTTAACGAAAATGTAGTTCGAGGCTTCGTTAAGGAGATACTGACAGAAACACCCGACCCATCAGAGCGCGAGTATGCCGGTGGAGCGTCTGCGGTAGCATAGGCTCTGCAGGCGCTCTTCCGGCATACTCGCACTCTGATTGATCGGGAGTTTCTATTTCTGAAATATCTCTTTAAGGGGATAGACACGGGTAATGCAGCGAGGTGACATTACCGGCAAAAATGGGCCTAAAATGGGGTTCGGGATTTTTCGCTTTTCGTCCTTATATTAGCATATTTTGGGCTAAATAGGGCTCATTCGAAAGAGAAAGGTCCAACGAAGGGTGCTCTGGTCATGATTAAACGAGAGTGTGTTAATATTTAATAATAGGAGCGTCCACAGTTGAACAAAAGTCGAGCAAAACACATCCGTAGAATAGAAGTATTTTTAGGTTACTAAGTAGATTTTGTGACTCAAATGATGACCAGAGCACTCTTTGTTGGACCTTTCTCTTTCGAATGAGCCCTCATTCAACCCAAAATATGCTAATATAAGAACAAAAAGCGAAAAATCGTGAAAACATTCCTCAAGACGAGTTCCGCCATTTTGATGATAATGCAGAGCAAGTTACGTCACAAATTTAGTTTAGACAATCGATAGGAGATTGCGCTTACTGAGGACGACTGCTAACGTGAATTCGATACAATTGCGATGTTGCCGTTCACACAGCAGCGCCTCTCTACACTGTTGCCATTTCACTGAAGTCGAAATCGCGCTTAGCATCCCGATCTCGTATCCTTACATTTGCCAACGTCGACTCTCAGTCTCTCTTCCTTCTTCATCGAACTGTTTCTTTCTACTTTCGTCGTCGCTTCGAAACTCTAGCTTTGCGCTGGACGCGGTTCGGTCCCGGTAGGAGTCATTTATTTTTTTCTTTTTACTTTTTCTTTCGTTTGTATCATGTTTTGTTATGAAAACTACCTTATTATATATTAATATTATTTTTATACAATATTGTGCAATTTTCATGTTTCTTATCGCTTTGAAAAAGAAGTCAGGATGTGAAAGAGTTTCTACAAGCTTTTATAAAAACTTACGTCATTATAGTTTGTAAATAACAATTTAATTATATTAAACAAACATTGCACAACTTCTTTCTTCTTTATTTTTTTTCCTTTTCTCTCTTTCTTCTTTTCTTTTTTTTTCTTCCTTGTTTTTTCTGACTTCTTTTTCAATGTTTGAGTCATAAAATTCTTTTAGTAACCTAAAAATACAACTATTTTGCTCGATTTTTGCTCGACTTTGGACGCTTATATTATTAAATATCAACACAATATCGTTCAACCACGACCAAAGCGCCATTCCTTGGACCTTCCTCTTCGAATGAGCTCTCATTGAGCCCAAAATATACTCATATAAAGACAAAATCTGTGGGCAAAGCTAACCCATATTTCGGGGTAGATTTTGTCGCATTACAGAGCGCTGCATTACCCGTGTCAACCCCCTTAACGAAGCCTCGAGCAACATTTTTGCTAACAAGGAGAGTGCAAGATCTTCAACTCATCAATTTCATTGAAACTTTGTACACTTATAGATTTCGCTACTTTGATTACGAATATATACCATTATAGGGACAGACACTCAATAGCTTTTAAGATATCTGTAATTAAAGTTTTATTATTACCTTGATGTACGAGTTTAGTTGCAGGAATCGTAAATTGTAACGGTGGCGCACCAGTAGAGTACCAAACTCGTACGCCGCTGACCGTGGTTCGAATCTTTCCTGGTGAATTTATTTTCATACACGAACATTCAAAATAGTAAACAATATAGTAAAAATATTAATCCTCCGCCCAACGCGCCAGAAAAACAAAATTAAATGAAAAAATAGATAATATATGATAAAGTAATCGAAAAGAATTCATTTCGATGCGTGCAAGCCGCCTGATCGGCTCTAACAATAATATAAATAGTCACCTTAAACGTAAGACGAGAAGTTCGACGAAGCAAAGAAATAACTCACGAAGATTTTGTGACTGTGGGGGAAATTTTTTCATACATAGTATGAGCCCAACGAAAGAAAAATTAATTAGAACAAAAAAAAAACTTTCATCAGAAAGGATTCGAACCCCGGTCAGCAGTGTACGAGAGTCTGGTACTCTACTGGTGCTACCGATTGCTGCAACTAAACTCGTACATCAAGGTAATAATAAAACTTTAATTACAAATATCTCAAAAACTATTGAGTTACTGCCCCTATAATGGTATATATTCGTAATCAGGGGAGCAAAATCTATAAGTGTACAAAGTTTCAATGAAATTGGTGAGTTAAAGGTCTTGCACTCTCCTTGTCAGAAAAATTGTTTCACCCCCCCCCCCTTCACCCGCGGAACAACCTTTTCAAGGACCTCCAACAATATATTTTTGGTTCATCCTGTATATTGCTCATAACTATTGTTAATGCATGAAACATATTGGTTATAGATTGCCACTAAAAAGAGTGAAATAAAATAATTTTTCGAAAAAAAAATTTAACCGACTTCAAAAAAGGTACAGTGAAAAGTATGAAATAATTTCTAGGTAATTTATATGAATACGCACTAGCTCTAGATAAAAGTATGGGAAAATGCAGTGAAAAGTATGAAATAATTTCTAGATAATTTATATGAATACACACTAACTCTAGATAAAATTGCTTAAAAGTATGGGAAAATGCAGTGAAAAGTGTGAAATAATTTCTATTTATACTGCATTGTTATTCGCCATCGTTTGATGAATTTGGCTAAATTATTAAATACATCATATTAAATGCAATGCACTTTTTTCGGAGGCGGCGCAAAATTTAAAATTAAGTATATTCAAAATTGCTAAACTTGGTTTAACTTTCTGTCGGAGAAACAAAAAAATATGGCCTGTAATTATTGCTATTACTATATCCGCTTTAGACATAATATTCATTAACACTATTCAATATCGCCGCCCACACCAAATACTATCCCAAACCTATTCATACAATATTTCCATGGGGAGAGTTTATACATTAGTAGTAATCAATATTGCCACCCCTTCCCTCCATAAATGCCCCAAATCAACTCAAGCTATATTTCCGTGTACGTATTATATACATTACTATTAATTCCACATAGACAATAAACATATATACATTGACAGCGTTCAATATTGTCGCCACTACCAAAAGCTAACCCAAACCGGAATTAAAAATTTTTTACATTATGCGCCGCCTCCGAAAAAAGGTGCATTGCATTTAATATGATGTATTTAATAATTTAACCAAATTCATCAAACGATGGTGAATAACAATGCAGTATAAATAGAAATTATTTCACACTTTTCACTGCATTTTCCCATACTTTTAATCAATTATATCTAGAGCTAGTGTGTATTCATATAAATTAACTAGAAATTATTTCATACTTTTCACTGCATTTTCCCATACTTTTATCTAGAGCTAGTGCGTATTCATATAAATTACCTAGAAATTATTTCATATTTTTCACTGTACCTTTTTTGAAGTCGGTTAAATTTTGTTTCCAAAAAATTATTTTACAAATATTCTTCTGTTGTTTTTGAATGGGCATGTTCACACAAGTCCGACACCGTTCCGTGACGGTACTGATACGGTACGAATACGGAACTGGCACGGTACGGATACGTGTAAGTAGACCTTAATTTGGCATTACCAGCATAAACCTTTTCGGTACAGGCGCCAGATATATTCGACGTCCATTTAATAGCCTTATACATATATGTTACCTATATAATAAATTGAATTTTATATAATGTCTTTTAACATTGAAAATATAAACAAATCGTCAATTAAATAGCTTAAATTAATTTCTCTTAAATCAATCGTCAATTAAATGGTTTTGAATTAATTCTGCGTAAATCAATCGTCAATTAAACGGCTTTTGTAACACTTTACGTAGGGTTACGGGGAAAAGGGGGTTTGGTTAATCACGGAAAACTAATTCTCTGGGTGACATAACACAATAGACATATTTTGCTTAAACAAGTCTTTCGAGTTAAAGTTATACTAAATGCGAATACGCTATTTCAACTGTTGTACTCGACTACGGGCGCGACGAGACGCGACGAGTGTAAAACCCGGGTGGCCGTCCAGTCCGTTTCTGTCCTCACCAGGGAGCAGGTTCCTTTTTATCTTTGGGGCGGGCCTTGGCCTGTCGAGTGGCGGGGGAGCTACGTGCGCTGATAGCGGGGGTGCCGTAAGGCGAGGATGACTTGGGCGTTAGTCTGGTGGCCACTGGGCCTACTACCCTTATGCTGTACGCTACACTTTGAATTAATTCTGCTTAAAGTAATCCTCAATTAAATGGTTTTGAATTAATTCTTTTTAAAGTAATCGTCAAATGAATATCTTCGATTAAATTTGCTCGTATGAATCGCCAGTTAAACGACTTTCGATTTACTCTGCTCAATCCAATTTTAATTAAATAATTTTGAATTACATTGTTTGTAATTAGTTGTCAATTAAAGACGGAAATCAATTAAAAAAGTAATTAATTACTCGTAATCCTGGCTGCCAGTATATGGAGGTGCTTTCCAGCAAAGTGCAAAGGCGACAGTGACTAACACAATGTAAAATTCGGTGCTTTCTAACTATGCGCAGCTAAAATGCTGTGTTCAACAATGCTGACGTTCAGCTACAATAAAGAAGCTAAATAGTGTATCAGCCATAAACTGAGACAGTTTAGAAATTTGCCTAGATGTCCGCGTCCCGGAAGTCAAATGCTTGGCGTGGGCCAAGCGAGGTCAAGGTGTCGATGAATAAGAATTATTTTAAAACACTAAATAATGAAAGTGTACTCATAATATTGTCAGAGTTTTAAATTGACAAATTATCTGAAAGTCAGTGAGAGAGAAAGTATGGATATTGATGATCTGAGAATGCCTTGCCTGGCCCACGCCAAGCATTTGACTCCCAGGCTGCGGACATCTAGGCGAATTTATAATCAGTCTCAGTTTGTGGCTGATACCCTATTTAGCTTCTTCATTTTACCACCAAAGTGCGGAGCAGTCACTTTACATGAGTTGTCATTATGGTATGAACGTCAGCACTGTTGAACACAGCATTTTAGCTGCGCATAGTTGGAAAGCATCGAATTTTACATTATGTTACAGTGTCGCCTTCACACTTTGCTGGAAAGTATCTCCATATACTGGCAGCTCATTTCGATTTCACATATTTGTCTACTTTCTTGTAGTTTTTTATGGAAATTCGGTAATTATTTAGAAGCATGTCCTCATTACCGATTTCGATAACCTTGAAATATGTTGTTAAGGTCATCATTCTGAACAACTATTCCCTATATATGTTATCGCCGCTCGGCCTTAGTTATATAAAGATCATACATTTACATAATACACTACACTATATATAGCATACACAAACACACTACAACGGTTCAAACTTGTTCTGAGAGCTTGTATCATGCACGATCTTCATTCGTACAGTAAAAAGAATGGGGGTCTGGGGGCTTACCCCGGGTCGGGGGTTTGGGGGCGAAGCCCCAACAAGGAGTACTGCAGCACTGCGCAGGTGTGTACACGGTTAGTCTGAAGGGTGTTTATAGTTTCGCGGAGGGTCGAGGAGGCGCAACCCCCGTCTGGCAGGGGGCTGGGGGGCGCAGCACCCCCCAGAATGCGCATAGTTGTGAGACGTATGTTTTTTAAATTTTGTAAATGGTTTTTCAGCTGAAAGCATACACCTCGAAATTATACGCATGCTAGGGAGCTGCGCCCCCTGGACCCCTCTATGAGCAATATACATCCTTCAGAGTAACCATGTACACACCTTCGAGGTGCGCTTCAATACTCATACACTGGCCCGCAAAAAGATAGGGACACTTTTTCAAACCGTCGTAACTATGGGACTTTTTAACCGATTGAAATGAAACTGCGTGAGGAGTACTTTTCCCCTGAGGAGTAAGTGTCCCCTAGACCTGTGTAAAGTTGCATTGACGAGGGTTAATGAGAAGGGGTTTATTCACTCCCTTAAAGGGGGGCGCGTCGAGAAACATCACTTCTGAAGGTGCCAGGAGTAATGGAAAGGGTTAACAAAATTAAAAAAACCTTTAGGGCGACTCTCTTTGATGCCCTCTACAAAATGCACCCCTTGAAATCCCTCTCGGACAAACCCACCTCCCACAAACCCCCACCCTCTCTAAAATTCACAATTTTTGGACGACGATCTCGTTTTAAGACTCAATGCATTCTCTGTACTCCCTTGATCCAGAAAATGCTATCACCCATACCGTGCACCCCATAGGCACCCCTTGGGTGGGTGAAACAGCTCTCAAATTTTCAACCCCTTTCATAAGGGAGCACTTCCACACATCGAAGGGCGATGAAATTCACCATGTTTGTTCTCGATATGTTAAGGATGAATGCCGAAAAGGTCCCGTTTCGAAAACTACCCCCAAGCTAAAGGGAGGGAGAGGGCAGAGGTAGGAGTGGTCCACCCCCAAGTGTAAGTGTTGGAACGTTGTCACGCTGCGTGGATTACATGTCCTACAGTCCAGGACATCGGGCTGACACAGTTTTGATGCCTTTTTTCTGCGTAAATGGCAATGAAATACGAAAATGTCGTTTTTTGGGGGAAAATCCACCCGCGAGTTTAGGCCTGTGTACCAGGTGAACGAGTAACCCCACGTCAACGCCGTTCGTGGATTTGGACGCGCGAATGCTTTATTAACAGGTCCACAAAAATTCGGATATTTTGAATCACGCTTTCATTGTCAAATCGGAGTAGATTTGAAAGAGTATTAAGTGGGCCGGACGGAGCCGGCATTCAGAAGTGGAGCGAGGGCCTGCAGCCGTACATGGTCAGACCAGACCGGACTCCAGTTTAACGTGGGCTGACCATCCTGTGAAATTGTGTTTTATTATATCTTGAAATTCAAATGCTTTTTTCAAGATATTGGGCAATACAAGGTGTACCACACAGTTTCTATAAGCTCTACATAAATAGTCAAAATTATTATTTTTTTAATTGAATAGAGAAAAAGAAAGGGAGATGGGATAACAAAAGTGAATATATATGTATATTTCATATGATATAATTTATTAATTATAAACATTTATTCGTTTAATTTATGAATTAATATTGTGGGGATGGATAGGATATACTGCGACTAAACTCCCACGATTAAACTCAACGAAGCAAGAGTGTTTATTGATTACGCATAAATATATGTTTCAGGAAAACGCGAGTCGTGCGTTCTATATGTTTCGCTCACGATCGTGACTTGTTACTGACTCGTTACTGACGCATTACTGACTGACGACTGCCGTGTCCTGCCGGAATTCATACCTGGTTCAGGACACGGACAGCGAGTCCAGAAAAACCCAAGTTCGCACATTTGGTCGCCAAATGTGCGAACGGTCCTCGGCAGGCTCGAACGCCGGGGACCTACCTGACAAATTGTTACAATAGGATTGTCGAAAAGTGAAATTAGAAAGTGGAGGCCTGGTAGTGACGAAGTCGCTACAATATAAATATTAGCAAATTTTGTTTCTTGTTGCAAGAAATTTAAATGGTACTGATGAAGTAAGTAAATGAACGAAGAGATCCACTATTACTTACGCACAATATATTGTAGTAAATTATAAAATTAATTTAAGATGTTCTCCATGCTTCTCCATCTACAAATTTCGCCAGATAACCTCCAAGCCTGTGGGCCCCCTTCGTTTCTATAAGCTCTACGTAAAAAGTCTAAATTAGAAACAGTTTCAAATTCATAACCTGCCAAGTGTCAAAAGTTTTTACACTATTGCGTTATTAATTATATTTATATCAGCAAAATGTTTTCAATTTAGACTTGTTATACAGGGTGTTAACAAGTATGTGGGACATTTGTTCAGGATGAAGTCTTCGTGCCAGTATAAATGGAAAAGTCTCTTGCCATTTTCCGATCTGAGGCTTCGTTGTCGAGATATCAGCGGTTGAAATTTACAGGTGTTACTTCTGGCGCGGGTTGTTTGAATCCCTGTCAGCTGAACGCGCGGTCGCACATAGACGCACTCACACGCGAGAAAGACCCACCGATGCACATTCACATGCGTCATTCCTCCGACGGCACTGCACCAAATGGACTTTCGCGAAGTTTAATATAAGTGTTTCACAAAAATCAAATGTGATTCTTCATACGTATGTGAGATTTGTGAGAGTATGATGATCCACGTGCTGGCGGATCGTGTGACAAAAGGGATGCCGACATTAGTTGCGCTCTCGCTACATACAAAGTAAACACATACTGTGTCATTCGCTCAGAGTATTGGAGAACGTATTGGCACTAACTTGTACATTTTAAATATTTCCCTGTCCAACTATCTACGACGAAACAATTCAGAATAAAGCGAACGTTCGAGGCGACAACATAGAGAGTAAATTCACTGTCTGATTTACGCGGACCGTTTCGGTACTATTGTCGAGTAGCGCACGTACGACACACGATTATTAATAACTTAATTTTTTCTTTTCAGTACTTCTTTTGTATTTCAGTTATCGTGTTTGTGTGTTGTGTTCTTTTAGAAAAAAAAATGGAAGAATATTCATTTTCGGAAATGACCAATATGGTTCTTGTTTACGGAAGAGCAAATTAAAGTAGATACGAAGCAAAGCCACTTTATCCCGAACGATTTCCGAATCGGAAGATACCAAACGAGAAAAAAAATATAACCGACTTCGAGAAAATATTAAAATTGCACTAAAAAGTATGACATAATTTCTAGTTAATTGTTATGAATATTCACCAGTTCTAGATATAATTGCTTAAAAGTATGAAATTTTTCTATTTCATTTATATTAAATGATATCGAATAATATATTAATTTCCTATTTCCTTTATATTAAATTATGTTAAATAACCTTTTCGTAGTCGGCACAATATCAAAAATTTGTAATTCCTGCTTGAGTTAGTTTTTGGTCAGGGCGGCAATATTGAATGCTATTAATGTCTACATGTATACTGTCTACGTGAAAATCCGGGTCCGTCTCCTGGGGTTGTTGGTGGCAATAGACTTCCCCAGAAAAAGAGGACCCAGAAGCAAAATTCCTTACAATTGCTCAAGACTAGAATTTTACGAGGTTTCCAGTCTTCCAGGTCTTTCTATTCTCTTTCCTGGTCAGCCATGTGAGGGTTTGTTAGAATAGAAACCCCACCAGTGGTCACTGGTAATAATAATCAGTTACTAGGCGCCCGTTTGTCGTTTTACAAACCCATCACCTTTGGGTGGGGGCAGGTATGGCCCTATAACCGAGGTACTGTCCTGTGGAAAGCTCAGTCAGACAATAAATGTCTACGTGAAAGTTATGTCTGAGTAAATTTGGAATAGTTTCTGGTGAAGGCGCTGATGGTGAAAAGTGTTAATGTATGTGATGTCTAAAGTAGATATGACGATAGCAATAATTTAAGGGCGTAAGTTTTGTCCCATCGACAGAAAGTCAAACCAAATTTGGTAATTTTTAATGTATGTAATTTTTCATTTTGTGCCGACTACAAAAAGGTTATTTAACATAATTTAATATAAAGGAAATAGGAAATTAATATATTTTTCGATATCATTTAATATAAATGAAATAGAAATTATTTCATACTTTTAAGCAATTATATCTATAACTGGTGAGTATTCATATCAATTAACTAGAAATTATTTCATACTTTTTAGTGCAATTGTAATATTTTTTCGAAGTCGGTTATATTCTTTTCCCAAAAATTATTTTGTTTCACTCTTTTTAGTGGCAATCTATAACAAATAGGTTTCATGAAATAACAATAGTTATGAGCAATGTTCAAGGACCATTCGAGGACCTCCAACATTTTTAGGACACCCTGTATAGTTGCAAATGGGATTATCAGGAATTACATGTGCAACTAAATGTGAAAGGATTGATTGTGTTTGGTAAATTCCTTGTCGAGCTACACCAGAGCATAGCAATTTTGCACTAACAATGGTTTTAAACAATGAAAGTACATTTCTGTCTGAACAAGTCCATACATTTTTGCAAATGGGAACATCACGAATTTATCTATCATGAAATGCGGAAGGCTCCATCGCAATCGGTTAATTCCTTGCCGAGTTACATAAAAAAAATAGGAATTTTGCAATAACAATAGTTCTAAACAATAAAAAAATTAATAAATTTTGCATGTGTAATCATCGCCAAAACCTGTCCGGCAGCAAAATGTAAGGGGGTTTTCATCGATTTCATTGATTTCAGGCCAAACATATATGTGTAGCAAAAAGTACGACTTTTGCGCTAAAAAGTGGTATAAAGGGGTAAAAAAATGAAAAATGGCCAAATGTCTTTTATGGGACCAAGTGGCAGTGATGCTCTATCAGATGCAATAGATTTCATTCCGATTGGTGAAGCCATCTCGGCGTAGTCGGTGAACATACCAAAGAGAGAGAGAGGGGGGGGGGATACATGTCGGATTAAGTAACCTTCTCCTTTTCGAAGTCGGTTAAAAAAACGTTTCAACGTTTAGTGGACGTTTGCGAAGCGACGGAAAGTACGCGTAACGTGGAGAAAATGTAGGACGACCTGAAAGAAAAAGGACTGTTGCTAATGAAGAACGGATACTACGCGCAATTGATGACAATCCGTCCTCGAGTACACGAGAATTTTCCACGCAATTACATATGTCACATGTAATTGCGTGGAAAATTTTGAAAGATCAGAACCTACATCCATAACATTGGCAAGGAGTTCAAGGACTTTTAGTCACAAATCATCCGCGACGATTGGCGTTTTGCACGGAAATGCGAAGAAGATGACACGTTCGTGGGTCATATACTATTTACGAACGAGGCGAGTTTTACATAGAAAGGATTAATAGAATGAAAACCCGCATGCAATAATAACAAATAAATTCCAACACCAAATTCGAACAAATCTGTGGTTGGGTGTACTTGAAGACAGATTAATTGGACCACACATTTTTCTGGCGCATCGGCTCGCCTCAGTGCAATTGCGAGGCGACGTCTGGATCAAACTTTCCCACACAGGTGGATAGGCCGTCGAGGATACACGGAATGGTCTGCCCGATCCCCGGATTTAAATCCTTTAGACTTTTCTGTGTGGGGTTATTTAAAATCCAAAGTGTACAGAGGTGACTTTCCTGACACGAATACTCTTCGTCAATGTATCATGGACGCTTGTGTGGAAATTGGAGAAAAACCGGAAATATTTGAAAAAATCCGGAATTTGTTTAAAAAAGACTAAAAACATGCATAGGAGAGAGTGGCGGACATTTTGAACATTTATTGTAAACAGTATAAAACCAGTATAAAAATGTATTAAACTTCGCGAGAGTCCATTTGGTGCAGTGTCGTCGGACGAATGACGCATGTGAGTGTGCATCGGTGCGTCTTTCTCCTGTGTGAGTGTGTCCACGTGCGACCGCGCGTTCAGCTGACAGGGATTCAAATAGCCCGCCCCGGAAGTCACACCTGTAAATTTCAACCGCTGATATCTCGACAACGAAGCCTCAGATCGCAAAATGGCAAGAGACTTTATCATTTATACTGGCACGAAGACTTCATCCTGAACAAATGTCCCACATACTTGTTAACACCCTGTATAACAAGTCTAAATTGAAAACATTTTGCTGATATAAATATAATTAATAACGCAATAGTGTAAAAACTTTTGACACTTGGCAGGTTATGAATGATGACATCTGTTTCGACCACGGTCTGTAAGAGCTATACCAAACCGAATGATTCCGAGAGTTGACGAACGAACACTCGGCTTTAGCTTAACTTCTATTGGCTAAGGGTTGATGAAAGGAAAATCATACGAAAAATACCGTAATGACATTATATTACTATATCTCACTTGTACGTGAACCGATTTTATTGATTTTGGTTTTATTTGAAAGCTTATATGCGATTTACATTAGAAAAATGCCGTTAAATTTAGAAAATATTGCAAGCGGGATGAGATATTAATGGAAGAAGTTTCAGGTAAGGTTGGAATAGCCGGTTTACGAGTAAAAGATACGCGGTAGTTCCAGCGCCAGGTATACGTGGTGGCGTATAATTTTTCATGTACTTGGCGTCGAGACGATACCGCGTCTCTAGATATCGCAATAAAAACAATTTTTTTTACGATACCGTAACAATTCGACTTGATCTGTTATTATGTTTCAGACGACGCTAATAGGGACAGCCTATTTTACGTTATACTAAATTTACAAATGGATTTTAAAGTCGTAATAGTTGCGAAAGCATTTACTGAGTTACAGCCATCTCTAGTGGTCTCTAGTACCAGACGATTGCGGTCAATTCTGGTCGACTAACATAGAAAAATACTGGTGCATCGCGGGTGCGTTACCTGCGGAAGCTAGGGCGCATGCAGGCGCATGATGACACCGGGATAAGGGTTTACGGACGTTTCGATCACGTGTGCGTGGCTGCTTGTATATGCTGAGTAAGTATACAATATTGGAATCGCATGTGAAAGCAAAAAATTGCTCGTGATACTGTCTGCAGTGTAGTATTACACGAAGATGCGTTATTTATATGCGCAATTCTTAACTTAGGCATGTAAGTGATCATCCGTCGATCGGCAGCGTGCAGCAAGTGACACATGCTGCTCACTTGGTGTACTAATACATACAAACACGTGACAAATAATAATCGTATCGCTAATATCAGCGTAATCGTTAGAATCTTCTCAATAACTGCAGTATTCAAATCCAAAAACTTTAGGTTGACTTTTAATAACTGTATGAAATACGCGGAGGTGTTGCGTCTTGAGGAATTATATATAATATATGTATGTCCTACGCTTTCTTCTACTCGCGTAGGTACACGTGCACATGGTTGATGGTTAGTTATTGCATGCATATGCATGTGTATATGTGAACTCATGAGCAAGTGTGAGCAAGTGTAAGTCGTTCCCAAGAACGAAGCTCGGAAATATACATTTAAAATCGAATGGTAGTTGCGATTAATTAAAGCATTTCTATAAATTCGAGTTTTCATTAATACGTCACGCTGTATTATGAATGTGAAGTGTAGTTATGTGACAACGTGTTTTAAATTCTTGTATATCGAGAGTAACGGTATCTCGCGTCTGTCGATCTTTAGCATTATCACATTTGCTCACGGTAATAAGTACAAATTTCATGTTTTCTGGTGAAGTGTATTTTATTATTGTTTCTATATGTGTTTAATATGTTAAGAATAAAGTAATCCAAGTTGTGTTATATTCCAATATATTTATATCAAATTCGTGTCACACTACCATTGTCTCAAACATAACCTTAAGTAAACGCGTGGCTGCTTCGTCTCGCTTTGTTAAATTTCTCACTTATTTTCTTATCGATACTTTCAATTACAGACTAATAATACAAGAAATCGTTTCATTCAAGTATTTGAATCATATCATGGAAACAGGATATTTAAATTTTCGTGATGAAGAACACTTTTCAGATTTTTCGTTATCTCTAGATCAGGTAACGTGTTTATTTAATTATTATTGTTGAATCTGTGAATGTGTGCAAGTTAGCCCTGTTTAAATTCTTGCATAGTTTAGTAAAACAGCAAAATATGGTTCGAAAAATATCTATTTTTTCTATAATATAAAGTATCTATGTTTATTATGAAAATTTAAGAAAATCATATTCTGTATTTACTTTATTATATTCTTGCGAGTAATTTTTTAAAAGTTACTTTGATACAATAAATTCTAAAGTATAGAATGCATGGTTCAACATTATAGTTCTACAGTCTTATCTTGTATCTTTCCATTGGTCTATTTAGTTCATAAACTTTCCATATTTCTTTTTACATTTATAATAATCATCTATCCATGGTACATCCTTCTGTCAAACATGATTCTTGTGAAGTTGTTAAAAATTGTCATCATATAATATGTTATAAACATTTATATAGTCGGAGGAAAATTAATTCTTATATATTAATCTCTAAAAAAGAAATTAATAAGCTTCAGCTTATTCAGTATGCTTCATACATATCTATGTTTATAATGTCAATGTTACTTGGTCTATGTAAATGCAATCCATATATACAATAATACTTCGGTATTACTACATCTATCAATTATGTTGAAACTGTAAATGAATTTTTAGTTCACTGTTTTTGTACGATACAAATGAATTTCTTAAAGTTTGATGCAAGATTATAGACTAAGCAGTTTATTGTATTCTAGCTTACTTATATCTTATATTAAATTACTAAGCTATTTAAGGTATGATACAAGGAAAATTTGTCTAAAGTTGTATTCCTAGTTTTTTAATGATTCATGAGTGTAAATTTTGTGTGTGGTATATTCATGAAGTACATTCTATTCGTAAATTATATTATTCTAAGTATTGTAAAATATATCACTTTTAACAGAATTTAATGGATAAACCTCAAGATTTATTAATGCACATGGTTGAAAATGATTTTGATTATATGGAAACACATCTTGACATTGCAAATTCTGATAGTTTATGGAGCAATGAACAGGAGTAAGTGTAAATTTATGTTTTATTGTGTCAAATTTTCAGTATAAAATATTTTAACGGATATTATGTATTTCAGACATACAGAAGACGTGGATGACGTATCAATTTCAGAAAGTCCTACAATTTCTAAAATTGATAATATTAAAGAAGATTTTGCTAAAGTTCTTACAGATTGGCAAGAACATATTGGCTATTTACAGGTAGTACTAATATTTGGATATATTATTTCTTATTTGTAGAATGAAACTTACACAACCCATTTTTAGGCCACAGACATGGATGAATATATGGATGTAATAGAATTAAACACGAATACTACAGATAGAAAGAGCTTTTCTATTTCAGAGAATGCATTTCAAGATGAGAAATCTATACTAACTCGAAAATCTAATTATTTAAAAACAAATCAAAAGAATTTAGGGAAGGAGTCCCTTCGAAGCAGTCAGAGTATACAAGAATTAGAAAGCCGTAGTACAAATATAGGTTTATTTAATTTAAGTTTATATTAATGTTATTCAATTAACAGTTATCTCTTTTGTAATGCAAATTCACATTTTCTATAGAAGACACAAGAGAACAAAATTCATATCATAACAAAAGTGACATTATGAAGAGCGATAAGAAAGTAGAAGGAGAATCTAAATCGCTACTTAAAGAGCCTAAATATACAAATAAACAAAATAAAATGGAATGTGACAACATAGGAATCAATGTCACTGCGAATGTATTAGTAAAGCAAAAAAAAAAGAAGAAAGAAAATTTGATACAACGTAATAAAAATACAAAGAATAATAATTTTAATAAAAAATCTATTTCAAATCATTTACCAGGTGATATGTCTTTTACATCTAGAGGTGTTTTAAGTAAACAAACATAAAATGGGCCAAGGCTGATTAATATTTGTTATTATAGTTTTGGAAGCTGGAACTGTTGAAAGTTTATTAGAACAGTTTGAAGCTTCTGAAAATACTGCAGTATCATCTCATAGATCTACCAAAATTAGTACAGAATGTAAACAAGAATTACACATGAAACCTACTAAGATTCAGCAACGTATGAAACAGTCTGGAATTACAATAGCAAAGAAATTATCGCAAGTTTCAAATTTACATAAAAATATTAGAGAATCCCAACCTAAAGGAGTTATCGAGAAGATAAAGGTAATTATACAAAGACTTAATTATTACAAACATAGGTGGGGGATGTTATGGGGTATAAAACTTAGTAGAGAATAATTTGCTGATGCCCTAAATAATCCGAGTTTGAATCTTTGTACAGTAATTGATAGTCCGATCATTTTTCTCCTGGATAAAAGAAAATCTTATTAAGCATAAAATTAAATTAACTTTGAATGTGTTGTAATATAATCATTTCATATTTGTTAGACGTCTGGGCGTAAAAAGGTAATTTCAATAATACCAACAATGTCAAATCGCCAAAGTAGTGGTCGCAGCAATGGAACACGCATGCAAGATGCCGCGGCAACACTTTCTCGAAACAAGCTTCTGAAAATAGTTAAGTATACAAATTGATTAGTAACGCCTTTTTTTCATGTTTAAGACGTTGACTGCCAAGTAAAAATAACAAAGTTGCCTCATAGCTAGCGTTTATGCAAAGAATGACATCGAGAATTATTTCGTCCAACAGGACTAGCAGTCAATGTGCTAAACACAATTAAATGACATGAATGATACTTTTTCCAGAAACATAAATAATAACTATTTTATTATGTTAGGTAACAAACAATACCAAAAGTAAAACTGTCGATGGTGGACTAGTCCATTTGGATCACGATTATTGTAGTAGTAGTAATTCATGCTCCAGTAGTTCAGATAGTAACAGTGAATATGAAAGACAATCTAGTGACAGTGAAAAAGTAACTGCATTTAAGGATAATAACTGGCAGTCATCTCATTTTTATACAGCATATCTAAAACAAACATTTTCATCGCATTTGAACAAACCTGTAATCAAAAGGAGAGAAAATTCGACTGAAGACACTGCAAGAAAAGATAGTGATTTAGAATCAAGCAAAGTAAATAATAAGGAAGAGTCAGATGTTACAGTATCTAATGATGTTCAAGTCAGTGGATCGGTAAAATTACAAAATGAAATTAAAGAAGAACCTCCAATGGAACATGAGAATGATCAAAATATTAATGTTTCAAGTAATACATCAAACTGTACTAATCAAGTACACAACGAGTCTTTAAATAAATTGACGCGAGAAATAAAAATACGTTCAGCTTTAGCGACAAGTATTTTGCAATTACAAAAGGGTGTTTTAAATAAAACAAAAGGGAATCAGAAAACAACACAAATGGTTTCCGTGTTAAAGAAACCACTTAATACACAACTACCAGTTGTAATGACTACCTCTAATGAAAGTATAATAACTATCTCTAATGGGTCAAATGACAAAGTACACAACATTATTGTTCAAGATACTAAAAAGGCCTTTCCAAAAGAAGAAGAGAGGAAACCTCGTAGAAAATTAAATTTGGCAGAATATAGGAGTAGAAGGGAACAAAATCGTAGCGATAATAGTAGAACAAATTCACCAATACAACCTATGACATTGATATACGTTCATCATGCTTCTACTACAACTGAACCTATCAAAGATGATCCTGGAACTCTAATATGGTCGGAAAGAGAAATTGTATCAGTTTTAAAACCAAAAGCAGACATAGATGAGGAAAAACTTCGTCCAAAACCTCCCACTTGTGACGTAGGAATACAAACTTATGAAACTGTATTTGAATTTCCACCAAAATCTTTAATTGATGTCGATGAAAGGCACGTGGAGGAAAGGTAAACATTAAACAAATGCGTATTTGTTAAGTATATTCGTTGTACTAAATAATTTATTTGCATCGAACGAATATTATTCAATAAAAATTCTGAATAATTTTCAGAGATCAGCATATTCTAAATACAAGCCAACGACCTTATACAAAACAAAGAATTAATTCTAGATCAAGTCGTTCTAGATCGAGAAGTAAGAGTAAAAGTAGGAGCAGAAGCAGAAGCAGAAGTAGAAGTAGTAGTAGTCGAAGCAGATCACGTAAACGAAGCAATACACGTCATCGAAGAATAAGCCATCGTCGTAGCTCTGTCAGTTCAAGTAGTACTTGGTCATCTCGCTCACGTTCGCGTTCAAATACTAGATCTACTTTCAGTTCAGGATCGAGATACTCGCGATCGCGTTCTAGATCGTCCAGATCAAGGTCCCAATGTTCCTCTCGATATTCTAGTTGTTCAAGGTACATATTTACAAAATGTACAAACAAAAAAAAAAAAACATGAAAGCACTGTTATGAAAACATTACAAAAACCGTAATTCTAGATCGTCGTCTCATTCGAATTTCGGAAGAAGTAAATGGTCGAGTCGCCGGAAAAAGGAAAGACGCTATCGTAGAAGTTACGACAGGCAGAGACGACATTCCTCAAGCAGTTACCGTAGCTACAAAGATTGGAGAAGGTATATAATTAGTATTAACGATACTTATCGATGCAACAAAGATCGTTTATAGCTACATAAATCCAACGATGCTGATAAAAGCATTTAAATTTGGCTAGAACAGGACTTTCTAACCTTCTAAAAACTCGGGTACCTCGAGATCGCTAGATCCGTACTGTAACTATATTCAATCAGACATAGCTACAGTCCTTGAGGGTTTCGGCTGGAGTAGGCAAAAATTCTATTTGTTCATCAATAATCCACACAATGCGTTTGGCGTGATCAGTGAACACATATGTATTTATGCTAACCGATGGAATTTTTATTACCCTTTCTGATTGGGTTGGTGTCAGATCACCGACAATGTTTACATCGACACTGATTTCACTGACACGATCAATTTACCGACATTGTTTCCGTCGACACTTATTTGATCGACACGTTCAATTCGCTGACATTGTTTCCGTCGCGGATTTCACCGATACCGATTTTTAATATATGTATATACATATATGATCAGTCTTAAAAATAACTTTTTTAATAGTTTTACTCACTCCTTTGTATGGGAAATAGGGATGGCAATTGAGGAATATTATTATGTTTCATTTATGCTCTTTAACTTTATTAATTATCGTACATGGTTAATAAATACATAAGAATGTAACAAATATACTTTAGTATAGGTGAATAATTAAAATAAATAGAAGTATTTTTTACTTTTCTGTAAACAAAGTAAATACATGATGAATGAACAATGAACGTAAACTATACAAATTAAACGAAAATTGACTGTGGACAAGTAATTTTGTCGGTGAAATTACAAGTAATTACGTGTCGGTGAAATAAGTGTCGACGAAAACAATGTCGTTGAATTGATTGTGTCAGTGAAATCAGTGTCGATGTAAACATTGTCGGCGACTTGAACTTGTCGATGAAACGGCGTCGATGTAAACATTGTCGGTGAAACGATTGTCGGTGATCTGACACCAACACTTCTGATTACTCTTTGGGAGAACCTGCGTGCCAGTGGTTAAGAAATCTTGGGGTGGAGTATATTTAACCTTTTGATTGCAAAGAGCGTGTATACGTCTTCGAAAAATAGGCTCACAAGAAGAAGGCACGAATGGGGAAATCGCTCTTTGAACGACACCCTATGGAGGTTGTAGTACGCATGTAGTACTGCAAAACCATCTTGGCTTTTTTTCAGAATGGGCCTTCGTTTTCAAGATATTTTGATTTAAAGTTTTGTGTATGTGTTTTTAAAAAATGTATAATAAAAACACTTAAGGTTCGTTGGGTCAATTGGTAGAGTATCAGGTTGTAACGCTATTCGTGTCCCGATAGTTGTTTTTTATTTTAATTTTGTATCATAGAAATATATTTTTTATGTATTATGTACTATATACTGTATATTATACATATATTACCTTACGCATATTTTAAGGTTGAAATTAATTTTTAACATAACATATCTCGGCAAAAATTAACAAAATGTTTGTATGCGATGTATCTACGCGAAGTTTTAAAGAAGTATGTAGATTGTAATCAATTTTTATTAATCGGAGATTTGTGGGAGGGGGGGGGGGGCTCAAGCGGAAGACGTTTATGATGATATATTTAATGAAGCAGATCATGAATATAGTAATGACTGGAAACTGGCAGTGATATCTCTGAAACGTACACCGTTAGTACAACCGTACGATGTGTATTTTTACCGCCAAATTAATATTTTTATTAGAAACATTCATCACTGTATATATGTATTAGAAGATCAGCGTGTAGCAAGTAGGTATTTCTCCATGATATGTTGTTAAAAATTAATTTCAACCTTGAAATAAGCGTAAGGTAATACATAATATACAGTATATAGTACATAATATATAAAAAGTAAATTTCTATCATACAAAATTGAAAAGAAAAATCTATTGGGACACGAATCCGGGCCAACAGCGTTACAACCTAATACTTTATCAATTAACCCAATGAATCTTGTTATAGATGCTTTTATTATACATTTCTTAAGGGGTCATATACGTTTCTCCACTTCAAAATATCGATTTTTTTTTATTATATACTTTTACAAGTTCACGTCGTAGAAATATTTTACGCCTACAACGAACATAAAATTCGAATTATTTACAAAGTTACAGTCGTGTATATGGAACAAGTCGCGTTACATCACGTATCAGCGGGTTAGAGCGTTGATTGTCCTTGTTTGATTTGACTTTTGAAATGTACGGGGAGTTGTATCCGTGATTACCCCGATCTAAAACCGTAGAAAATTGTATGTTCCCCACGATACGCGTTGTTTAGGGCTGCTAGATCCGCAGATCGTGGAAAAGAAACTCTAATGAGAGTCTGAATGCTCTCATGGAAGGTCGATCCAAAATAAACATGTAGCGGTCCTACCATTCTTGAAATCGCTGCATACGTTGCAACATTAATACTCAATGAAGGGCACATGTCTTTATTGAAAATTTTGGACACATTAAATGTTAGCATTGGCAATGCAGCGTGCAGCATGTGTCACATTGCATAGGAAGCTCAACTTTATGGTGTCACTATTGCAGATTGAGGATGAGTTACAAAATTTCTCTTTTATCAAACTCTAAACTCTTCTAAAACTTTAAACGCGTTTTTTTCGAAATAGTATTTCTTAGGGCGGTGGAGGGGAATGCCTCACCGTTTATCCGATTGACTTTATCTTTTACATACATGTTCTAAATAAAATTATTTATCGGTCAATGAAGAGTTTTTTAAATAAATTATACCATTTTTTAATAGCAAATAATAATGTATGGATTTTTATACGGAAATCATGATCCTTGCCTTCGAATCGTTGCTACAACCATAATTTTTTGTTTTTTAAAAAATCCTCTCGTCAACCGAAAACTACGGTACGAGAAAGTGTAAATAAATCGATAATTTTTGATTGAGATCATTTGTACAAGTTTAATCACGCCCACCGTTAGCGGTGACGTCCAAAAAATTGTTTTATTACAACGTACTTAGAGGGCAATTTATACTTTTTCATGCGGGTTTACTACTGTATAAGCATGTACTTTTATGTTACAAAAAGAATTAAACCAAATGGCTTAATAATTTTCCCTCAAATCTTTTGCAAACATTGAGCACATTTTACTACTGAAAACCGTATATGACCCCTCAAGAACACATACAAAACACTTTAAACCAAAATACTTCGAAAACGGAGGCCCCTTTTGAAAAAAGCCAAAATTGTTTTGCAGTACTACATACAGTCGGTCACGAAAATATTCGGACATCGCTATAGTTCTGACTATTATAGTCCGTACTTCAGAAATTTATGCAATAAGAACAAAGAGGTTTCACGTATGTTACTATGCAGTGTGTAGTTAACCAAAACATAAAAGATGTTTATTTACGACAAGTGATTAGATAAATAATAAAAGAAAAATGGAAAGTACGCTCGTTTTCATGTCACGAAAATATTCGGACACTTGCTGTACTTCTCAAATTTCCAGGTTCCAGGAACTGACTGAAACAGTGTTTGTAAACATAGCGTTCCTACTATGTACAGAGTACGTTAGAGATCTAATATTTGTCAGTCTTGCTCAAAATTTGTACGGAATGAGTCGGAAAAGTAAGAACACGGCGTTTGATATGCGACAATTAGTAATTTTTTATCGTGAGAAGGGGAAATCGATTCACAAAATTGCAGATTTATTAAATATTAGTAAGAGCACGGTATGGGATATTCTGCGACGTTACAACAATGAAGATAGAATTGAATCTATCCCTCAAAGCGGACGCAAACCGATCCTCAATACTCGTGATAAACGCCATAATTAGGAGAATTAACTGTGATCCTCGGATAAATGTTCCAAAGTTAGCAACTGAAATAAATAATGATCGTGGAATGTCAGTGCATCCGGAAAACATAAGAAGAGTGTTACGATCAGAGGGCTATAATGGAAGAATAGCTCGAAAAAAAACCGTATATTAACGCGAAGAACAGGACGAAGAGACTGAATGTTGCAAGAAACTACACTAGCCGTAAAAAAAAACGGGACACTATTTTAAAACGTCATAACTCCGCGAGTTTTCAACCAATCTTCGAGAAACTTCGTGAGGTTTAGTTTTGAAGTGTCCTCTGGGTGTGTGCAAAGTAGCATTGACGAGGGTTGATGATAAAGGGTTAATTCATCCCCCCCTCCCCCCTCCTAAAGGCGTAATGCAGAAAAACGGCACTTCACAAGGGTCCAGGGGCGACGGAAGGTGGTGAAAAAATCAAAAAAACCTTTCAGGCGACTCTGTTTGATACCGCCTACAAAATGCACCTCTTGAAATTGCTCTCGGACAAACCCACTCCCCCTAAAATCCACAATTTTTGGACTACAGTCTCGATTTAGAGCTCAATGCATTCTCTGGACTCCCCTGATCCAGAAAATGCTATCACCCATACCGTGCACCCCACAGGCACCCTTTTTGGGGGGGGGGGGTGGAACAGCTCGCAAATTTTCAACCCCCTTCGTAGCGGAGCACTTCCACACATCGCAGGGCGATGGAATTCACCATGTTTGTTCTCGATACGTTAAGGATGAATGCCGAAAAGGTCCTGTTTCGAAAACTGCCCCCAGAGCTGAAGGGAGGGGGGCAAAGGTAGGGGTGGTGCACCCCCAACTAAGGGTTGGAACGTTGTTTCGTTGCGTGGCTCACATGTCCAACAGTCCAGGGCATCGGTGCGACACAGTTTTTATGTCTTTTTCCCGCGTGAATGGCAATAAAATTCGAAAATGTCGATTTTTTTAAAAACTCGCTTCCTTTGAAGTGCCGTTATTCTGCATTACCCATTTAGGGGTGGGTGGGGGGGTGAATTAACCCTTTCTCATCAACCCTCGTCAATGCAACTTTGCACACACCCAGAGAACACTTCAAAACTAAACCTCACGAAGTTTCCCGAAGATCGGTTGAAAACTCTCGGAGTTATGACGTTCTAAAATAGTGTCCCGTTTTTTTTGACAGCTAGTGTATATTTCAAAGGAGAGTCAGTGGTGGGAAGACGTAATTTTCGCGGACGAGGCAAAATTTAATATTTATGGAAGCGATGGAAGAATTAGGGTATGGCGGAGATCGAGAGAAGAATTAAATCCGAGACATTTCAAACGATTGTGAAACACGGTGATGGGTCTGTGATGGGTGTGGGGATGTATTTTGGCCCAAGAGCGAATTAGTTTTTATCGACGACATCCTCGATAAAAATAGGTACCTGCACATTTTGCAAAACAATTTTAAAAAAAGTGCTGATAACATGGGACTGCAAAGCGGAATCAAATTTTATCAGGATAACGATCCAAAACAAATCCCATATTGTTCAAGAATTCTTACTATACACTTGCAAGAACGTCCTCCACCCACCACCGCAATCGCCAGATTTAAATCCCATTGAAAATTTATGGGATGAATTAGATCGCCGAATTCGAATAACCCCCATAAACACACAGGACGAACTAAAAAGACGTCTGTAAGAAGAATGGCTACGTATTGGGCAATATTATTTAAAAAGAATAATTTATAATATGCCAACGCGATTGCGGCACGTCATAAAGCATATGGGATATCCAACTAAATATTAATTTCTAAAAACAAGATTTACGTATAATGTTATAAACTTAGTTTTGATAGTGTCCGAATATTTTCGTGACATGAAAATGAGCGTACTTTTAATTTTTCTTTTATTATTTATGTAATCACCTATTGTAAATAAACATCTTTTATGTTTTGGTTAACTACACACTGCATAGTAACATACGCGAAACCTTTTTTTGTTCTTAATGCATAAATTTCTGAAGTATGCACTATAATAATCAGAACTATAATGGAGTCCGAATATTTTCATGACCGACTGTACGTACTACACCTCTATAGGGTATCGTTCCAAATGCGATTTCCACATCCGTGCCTTCTTTTGTCAGACAGCTGGGCTGATCATACAAAGTCAATATACATATGTATATGTATACAGGGTGATGCGAATTACGAATTAAAATTACGAAATAAAATTTTTACGAAAAAATTTAGAGAACAAAGTTACACTGTTTCAAGGATGGCGAAATCATTTTTTCTTAAAGGTCGTTTTTTCCAGGTTTCAAGGTCATTGGCATTTTTTTTAGGATTGAATATTTTCATTATTATATTCTTATAGCTCATAAAAAGACAAATTCAAACATGTACAATATGTTGACCTTCAGACGACCTTGTGAGGAGTTATTCTTATAAAATGAATGAGATTTGAATTTGAGAATTTTGGGAGAAAGGACTTTTAAGTTTTTTATTTTTATTTTTGAAACTAAACGTCGAGTAAATAAAATAAAATGTAAATATAAAAAAGCTTCACTTTGTCATTCTCTGTAAGGAGATATTTTTTAAAAATTGTTCTGACGAATTTAGAAATTTTCAACAAAATAAATTGCAGTTAATGAAATTTCATGGTTTTAATTGTATTAGATCTCCGTCCAGCTCTTACCGGAAATCATACGATTGGTGTGACAGAGAAAAGCAAAGACAAGTGGAGGAACGAAGGGTGATTTATGTCGGTCGTTTAGACGAAGGAATTACTAAAGCTGATTTGCGCCGAAGATTCGAAACTTTCGGCCCTATCGTAGACATTAGTATACATATTCGTGAACATGGGTAAGTGTTTTGATGTTCTGTAAGTTTATCTTGTATTCCTAAAAACGTAAAAATCTAAATTTTTTCGTCACGTTTTAGTGACAATTACGGTTTTGTAACATTTGCATATAAAAATGACGCATACGAAGCAGTAGAACATGGTAACGATGATCGAAATTTACCCAGATATGATTTATGTTTCGGGGGCCGTCGAGCATTTTGTAAAGTGAAATATGCTGATCTTGGTAAGAACAAATTATTCACGATACATCGCGTTCTGTGTTTAATTGAATATAATAAAGTTCGATTTAAGCTAAACTCGGTATTTTAAATACGGTACATTGTTTCTGACAGATGGTATGGCAAGCAGTTCTCCTAATAGTGCACACAAATCACAGGGCAGCGAGGACAATACGTTCGACCTTCTATTGCAAGAAGCAAAAGCAAAGTTGCGTAAAAGAAAGGTTTGACATATGTACTACTTATTAATTGTTAATGTAATTGAAGAACTAGTACAGATATCGTTATCGATAATATTCCAAACAAGAGCAGGCGAAATGGTGTATACTGGTACTCCGTCAGTTGGAATGTAGTAAGAATTACAATGTGATTGTTGCAGAGTGTATTGTATACGTAACTGTTGCGATAATTTTGTCATCTAAAAAAAAAAAAGAAATAATGTACGACTTGACAGGTATATATTTCGAAGTAATCATGAATATCAATGTTATTGAAATGTACAAAATATCCCACTTAGATCTATAATATTTTCAATAATTATGAAAGTATTAAATTTCGTTCAATATGATAGTCCGGTTAGTTAACGATGTATAATTATAATAGGTTTATTTTAAAGTGTTTTCCTTATTTTTTATTACTAATTTATTGAAATCAGTACAATATTAATTATGAATTCCTTGAAAGCTATAAAAACATAAGTGATTGTATTTCGAAAGTGTTTTAACTTGTAAGATATGAGTTAACATATTATATATTGCTTAAAACACAACTTCCACGTAGAAAAGTGAATGTATTTTCGTTACCTTTGGTGGTGCTGTGATTTATTACAATGGTGTTTAGTTGGTATATGTTAAATCTTTGAGAAGGTTTACGATTCAAATGAGAGAATTGCGTACAGGGATGGAGCCTAAATCATAGGGGCTGATGACTATGAGAATGCTGTTTAATATACAGTATACTAGTTGGCTAGCCATTATTGTGAAAATATCATCATATACCAATATGATATAAAATTATAAGTTTGGTTATCATTTTTTTAATTGTGTAATCCTGGATGTAGGAACAAATTTCGCTTCATTTTCAATAGTAACGATGAATGTAAGGCTGACATCAATGGTTCAAGGTAAGGTTCTGGTTTTGAATCTGTTAAGGACCTTTTGGTTTTCTTACTCTTAATTTTTTATCAAATTACTCTTTACTACTATATTTTTCAACACTTTAATATATCTAAGTTACGAAATGATATAATACTCTTATTGACATCTTGCACTTTTCTGATTATTTAACAGAATTGCTTACTTGTAACATTAACTACAAACAGGAACGTAAAAATACAAATAAACAGTACACACAAATTTAACAGGTAAACGAATAAAGGTGGGTTCGCTTTGAACCCTTATGCATTGATAGTGCTTGTAAACTTCGATTACGTTAAATACTTATTTTCGTTGAGGTACAGTAGTTAAAGAGTCACTACCAACCCGTACGTTTCAATTAAATTTATATAAAATAGCAAATTCATACATTTGCAATAAGGAAAATGATATGTGATAGGTTGCATGATGGGGACAATACTCTGTCAATATCACCTTCAAATTGTTTATTTAAGTCAAATACCACTGTTATTTATTAACTGTGTTTTGCCATATGGTTAGAATGAATTTAATATGTACATCCAATATTTTATACACTTTTTTGTACTTCAATAACATTACATACAACAAACAGTGTAATAAAAGTAATAATATTAACAGGGTTCATAATTGGCGTTTTTAGTTACGGTATTCTTAAGTATAAAAAAAGTAATTTTGTGTGTATCCAACATTTTGCCACACGTACGAGTGTAAGTGCTGAGAAGCCAAAGGGAATGATTCTAAATAGTACATAAGCGTCCAAAACGAGCATACCCTATGTGTACAAGTGTAATATAATACAAAAATAAATAAATATATATATTACGAATGTAGTCTCAATCTTTTCCATTACAATAATTCTAATTCATAAAAAAATAATTTCTGTAACATTTAAATCAGAGCTAATGAGAGCTTTACTTGAATAATGTAGAGAAACAGGTAGTACTAACGTGAACTGACGCATCTTCTTGAAATGCACTTGTCACGATAGATTTTATAAAATCTTCAATCCATCATCTGGTCTCTTGGCACTACTTAACAATAATTAGAAAAGCATTATAAATTTCACAAAGTTTCTTCAAAATCTTTGCGTTTTGTTTAATAACTTCATCAAGAACTCAGCTAATAATAATAAAATAAATTATAGCGATGATTTTAACGATGATAATAGTAATAAGAGGAATAGTAAATAAATATATTTGTTTTATAAAATTCTTAAATACAGTTCTCAACCCGACTATAATTATGTGATAATATAGTTTATTTAAAACACAAAATGATCTGCAAATTATTCCGTCTATTGTATAGAATACTTCCTCTGTTCCCATTACTTCAAAAACTGTTTCCATGGTATAATATGGTTACACTGAGTGCATTAGATGATGAAAATATTTGCATTCTAGGTGGAGGCATCACGGAAAAATGAAATTTACCTTGGTGTGTTTATGTAATATAATATAATTCTTTCAATAGCAGTATTTTAATCCTTTTTAATTACGGCGGTTAATTAATAGTAATTATTAGTTATATAATTTTACGCAAATATTTATCATTATGCACGACTTATGTGTGAGAGTATGACCTTTAACTATTAGAATCGCATAGCTGACATGGGACCCAAAAGCAATGAAATTTTCAATAATGAATTCATATTTTTAATAGGTATGATCGCCGATGTACTTTGTATCGTTTTGCTTCACCTAAGCGTTACTCAACATGCGTACATTAAAAAGTGGGTTGTACTAACTTCAACAATATACATGCTTCTAATAAATATTTTCTCGTTTGCAAATGCAGAATGAACCAATTCATATTATTGTAACATTCGTATCATCTTCATTATTTCCGATGTTAGTGACTCGATTAAAATATTACTGGCAAAGTATTCCTAGACTAATACTACAATGCAGCAGGGTATCCATTATTATTATTAATTACTTTCAATTACTTGATATGTAACTTTTTTGCATAACGTTCCTGAACATTCTTTTCTGTACATTAGAACGACCACTCGTAAATTCGTATGTAGAAGAAACAAATATTAGGTTGACAGTAGCCTTTTAACAGTGTCAAGAATTTTACATGTTTCGAGATCTTTTATGAGGAGGTCATTCTTTAAGTCAAAAGAATGACCTTAATAAGCACATTAATATAACAGAACATTAACTTCTTGATTGAATAATGCCTAGACATTAGTCGCAACAGAACTATTTTGAACTATTTTTCATGGAATATCTTAACAGATGAATTGTAGAAAAATATTATCAGTCTTTACTAATTATCCTTATGTTCGCAACTGTAAGCAGCCTGCATCCTTTAGGAGACAGTAGTTGTAATAGTTAGAGTAACTCAGCTGTGTTTAAAGTAACAATATAAATATAAAGCTCGGCAGTTATAAAGAGACTTCCCCAATAGAATTACTGATATGTAAATAAAACGAGCTTTTGCATAACAACGGAAGTTGAAATGCTAAGATTATGGAACATAGTTTTGGATGCTTTTAGTTAATAGTTTGGAACATGTTCAACATTAATATTTGAGAAAATAATATACCTGCTGTGCGGCAGTCGGTTGAATATCAGGAAAGGGTTATCCTGTTAGTAAGTGATCGAAGGATTTATCACCAGAATAATTTCTCTTATCGACGAAGTTTCCTACAAGCGAGACATTAATTTACATTTAAATAAATCTTTTTATATTTTTGGTAACATTGCACATGAGATGTATGGCTTTAGGAAGAGTCCATGAAGTGTTACGTGGTTTTCTAATATTAAAATTTATTTCGGATAAATTTAAACTAAATTGGTCCACTAACATTGGAAACAATTTAGGTGAACAATGTATACGAATTTAGCAGATTGTACACTTACTTACCTTCACTTATACATTACATGCAAAACAAAATCAACCGCTTTGTCAAATAATTTAAATTATTACATACCGTCAAAACAGAAATAATTAGTACAGCCCTGCAAAAATTGTACGTACCTACGTAATTTGATAATTTCCTGTTTTTCAAACGAAGTAGAATACTAAAGTTCGATCCCTACTGGCCTTTAAGTGCCCTTTGTGTTCAAATAAAATTCACGTTCATGAGAAAAATTATAACACTGTTTTAGATGCGAGTATTCACATTATAGAATATGCTCTGAATTGTAACACTTTAAAATTTGACGTAAGCGTCGCTTAAGGACTAGTAGGACAGCAGGAATCAACTATTATTATGGACAATAAATCCTGTCTAAGAAAAGATCAGAAGCTTATTAGGGCAAAATTAATCGTATTCGTGGATTTTCTTAATAAATGTTTTTGCGTTACGTGTTAGAGATTTTGGATTTCAGTCTTACTAATTAAATAGCAATTAAATTTCATCTACTCCTCTTTCTAACTGAGATAGTTCGAAACTGAGCCAACGCCTCTTAGACGGGATTCATTGTATATTGTTCGGTGACATATACACATCGATGCCCGAAAATTTATTAGCAAAGGTTTCCTTCCAACAGTCGCTCGCATCATTAAATTTTCCAGCATCATTATTAACAACAAGCAATTATTGCTCCACCATTAGATACATATATACAGTGTCCTAATATTGTAAGAGAAGTCGAAACATGCAATCTGAAATTTCGTTTTCGATATATAAGTAGTTAAAATTGACCAATGTGTAAAAACTTTAAGTGCTTATATGTTCAAAAGAGATTCTCAGGTTGCAAAACGGTAGGTTATTCGACCTTTTCCCCACGAGGAACTTGCATGCTTCGATTTCTTTCATAATTTTGAGTCACTCTGTACGTATCACCAGCCAAAAGATCAAAACAATACCAACACTGATTTCAGAACTAAATGCATTGTTTGACCTAGAACACAGGAATAGTAACAACCATCGATAAAACTCCTATAAAGTGACTAGACTATAACTTTAAAGTAAATTATATATTTAGATTATGTACGACTTATGCAGAATTGTACATACTCATCCAACATTTTCTTTTTTTTCGTTTTTTTTTTTTACATTTCAGTTTTTCTTTGTTACATATTTTATACTTTTTTCATTATTTTGCACTTAACCACTTTTCGTATTTCTCGTTACATTCAACGTGTTTTTATTTATAAATATCACGTTTCAATAATAAAAATTTTCTTGTTAATTTTATTATTTTTTGTTCCTGTTATTATCGTCTTCACTTTTGTTTTGTAAATAACGTTGCGTGTCCCTTCATTTATCCTCATTGACTATTTAATCTCCTTTCGTTTCAATTAATTAGTACGTTCCTTTTCTTCCTTTAAATGAACATAATCGAATAACTATAACTTATTTGATGTTGAAATAAACTAAGGTATAGTATTACATAAATTGTTAAATTTCTTCCCAAATTGTGATAATACAACATAATCACTACAATATCAAATATACATGTAAAGTATACTTCAAATTCTTTTAAATTGTAGCACAGAATTTAGTTTTGAACTGAATTTCTTTTATAATAACTGAAATCATTCCATGATATTCAAATCATTTGAATTTTCAGTGGCAATGACATATTAAAATTTATTGAATTTTGATAATTAAAAATTAAAAAATAATATCTAATTAGTATTAAATATCTTTAACAAGTCCTTTTCATTGTAAATTAGTTCTATAACTGAACACCTCTAGCTTCGTTAAACACAAAGACATCTTCCTGTTTAAGTTCCGTGTAGTCATAAGTATAGCACTTATTTTCGAATCATTTTATAATTTAGTCACTGGTTTCCGCGTCCAGGAATTCCAACAATATCGTTAAAAATACCATTTGAGCAACACTTATTAATTAAGGCTCGGAGTCTGTTCACCATCCCACTGAACTTCAATTCTGGGCCACTTTGTTTGAAGTACCGTCAGCATGGGATTGCTTTCCAAAATGCCCTTAATAGTACATTCTAATAATACCGCTTGACCTTTGCGATATATCACTTTATTTTCGTAGTTGCTACGTTGAAGACCATTATAATGATATAAGGGAAATATGTCAGGACAAGTTCTTGTTTCTTCGGGAAAGAATTCGTCCATAAATGAAGAACGTAAAATAATTCCCAAATTTTCACTATCCAATTTTTTCCTCATTATGTCGACGCTGTAAATAAAATTATAGGTTAAACTTTGTCTCAAGGGCTTTACACGATTAACAGTAATAGCCAAATCAATATTAAAATTAATGTATAATATTAACCCTTAACTCTCCAGTCTCATCACAGTATATCTCGCGGTTTAGTATGTTACTATAGTGACGTCTGTGGAGCTGTGGTGCATATACTATGTTTGGGAGCCGTAACAGAATCTCCAGAGCGAAAAGGGTCAATACTTTTTTCTCTACTAATTAATATTTTATTATAATAAAATCTTATTTGAATAAAAGCAGAAGTGTCGCTGTACGCAGCTTTTTCATATAAATATGAAATATAGATTTGTAGACTATAATAATTATACCAACTTAAAAAATGAAGCATTAACAAATTCTTTTCTTATTTTTCTGGAATGAATTAATAATACTTACTATTCTGCATCTGCGACTAATCCCAGTTCAGCAAGAACATCTTGCAGTAAATTAGCAGGAATGAAATTATTTCCTTCGTGATCGAACTTTCGGAAAACCCTTTTAGCTTGTTCAGCAGGTGTTTCGGGACTCACCAATCTCTTCTCGGAAGAGAAAAGTACGCTCAAGTGCGTGTCTGAACCCAACACCCAAACAGGATACGATGGAGACTTTAAGAACGTTCCCACTTCAAAGTAACGTAAATGTTCGAGAAGTGCAAGAAATCCAACAGAATTCTGCTTGTCTATCCCTCGTAACTCTGAAATTAGCAAAGTAGTTATAGCACACATATAAATATATTCATTAGAATGGTCCTTATTTCAATGATTTTTGAAATCTACGTCACGCACCTCCTAAATACATTGCAAATATATACAACAAAATTCCTGCAAAATTTAAGCTCTCAATTTTAACATTAACGTGTGCCCCAAATCTTCGAAAGTTTTAAATGGAAAATACATGGAATTTTTTCAATCAGTTATTTCTTTTTTCTTTTATCCCAATACAAATTGATGAAACGATTTGAAATTTGAATGAGTTATTACTTATAATAGTAGGATCGAGCCCTACAAATTTCAAACTTTTATCTGAATTATTTCCTTATATATTAGTCCAGTAAATAAAAGGAAAAGAATTTTTGTTTATGGAAAATTGATAAAAAATAATAAATAAGTTTCTCTTTAAGACATTAAAAAAAAAATATTATAAAAATAGTTTAATTAAAAAAAATAGGTTTTTATTTATTAGGCTGATATATAAGGAAATAATTAGGATACAAATTTTGAATTTTCAGAGCTTGGTCCTATTATTATTATTATAAGTAATAACTCTGCGAAATTTCAAATCATTTCATCTATTTTTATTGGAATTAAAGATTAATTTTTGGAAAAAAATATAACCGATTTCAAAAAACATTAAAACTGCACTAAAAAGTATGAAATAATTATATTTAAACTGCATTATTGCTCGCCAGCTTTTAATGAATTTGATTACATTTTCTTTTAATCAAAGAAACCTGTTCAGAGGCGGCGAAAAATTAAAAAATTACCAAACTTGATTTAACTTTCTGTCAGAGGAATCAAAATTGGGCCTTTACTTATTGCTATTATTATATCCGCTTTAGACATCATATATATCAACACTATTCAATGTTGCCGCCCTCACTAAATATTATCCTAAACCTACGCAGATAGTATTTCCACATAAACAGTATACATGTATACATTAACAGCAATCAGAATTGCATTGTATCTAATACGCTGTATTTAATAATTTAATCAAATTCATCAAGAGCTGGTAAGCAATAATGCAATTTAAACAGAAATTATTTCATACTTTTCAATGCATTTTCTCATACTTTTAAGCAATTATATCTAGAGCTGGTGAGTATTCATATAAATAACTAGAAATTATTTCATACTTTTTAGTGCAATTTAATATTTTTTCGAAGTCAGTTATATTTTCTATCCCAAAAAGTAATTTAATTTAGATTTTTGTGTGGCAATCTGTAACCAATAGGCTTTATGCAATAACAATAGTTATGAACAATATGTATATTGTTACAAATCGGATCATCAGGAATACATGTGCAACTACATGGGAAAGGATTCATCGCGATCGGTAAATTCCTTGCCGAGTTACATCAAAGAATAGGAATTTTGCAATAACAATTGTTATAAACATTAAGAAATCCATACATTTTTTCAAATAAGAACATCATGAAATCAGCAGTCACTAAATGTGAAAAATTCCATCTCGATCGGTCAAGTTCCTCTCCGAGTTACATCATATAATTGAAATTCTGCAATAACAATAGTTATAAACAATAACAAAATTGATAAATTTTTGCAAATATGACCATCGCGAAAACCTGCCCGGCAGCAAAAAGTACCATCGATTTCATCGATGTTAGGCCGAACATACGTGAAATAGTACTCTTTGTGTGATAAAAAATAAAATAAGATCAAATGTTATTTTATGGGACCAAGTGGCAGTGATGTTCTACCAGATGCAAGAAGTTTCAATTCGATTGGTTCATCTGTTTCGAAGTAAGAAGCAGTACAACCTTTTTCGGTTATTCGAAAAAAAAAACGTGTAAAAAAAAATGACAAATCGCAAAATGTCTTGATAACGGGACCAACTGGAGACATGCTCTACAAGATGCAAAAGGTTTCATCCCGATTGGTCAAGCCATCCTTTTTAGAAGTCGATTAAAAAAATTAGTAACTGAATTCCATGTATTCCATTTAAAACTTTCAAAGATTTGGGGCACGCGTTAAAGTTAAAATTGAGAGCTTAAATTTTGCAGGAATTTTATTGTATGTATTTGCAATGTATTTAGGAGGTGGAAATAAGGACCACCCTAATTAATATATATTAATTTAACTAAATTGCTTTTAATTCGATACAAATATTAATTGAGTATGGCAGTAGTCTATTTTGTGCATATAACGCTCAGAGTGGTTGTATACATACGTGCTTCGTATACTATGACAAACCAATTTACAAAACAAATTACATAATAATTATGTAATGTATGTATTTGTTATAATTTGGCAATGGCAAAAAGAAAACCGTGCATTCATAAAAGGTGATATGACCACAAAAGTAGTGATTCTTCATGAAAAAGTAAGTAGAAAATATACAATAAAATTTGTTCATATGAGAGTTTCCTTATGCGAAAATAAATTGGAGTTGTCTAGTATGGATACGCTTAATTATATTTTCACTAAACGAATCTTGGTATAGTTTAGAGCTGTTCAACGTAGAGGATTCCCAGGTACTTGTTTCTCCTTCTAACAGATGTCACGCGTCGCTAGAGAAGCGAAATGACAGACAACCAAATGACGGGAATGATGCTTGACTTGTCCTTCACTATTGGTCATTCCTCGTTATGAGTGTGACTTGTTTGTGTGTGTTTTTGTAAAATGTTGACGGACATAACTATAATTCTCTGAAGCTGTTAATGATTGCGAAGTCCTAGTATAGACCAATCATCCATTTTCTCTTTTGTTTGCAGCAAACATTTTTGAAGTGCTTTAACACTTAAAAGGGCAAGGATGCATGCACTCATTGTAGGTGCTTTGGCTAGAATTTTGAACAAAACGTCACATTGTACCAAATGTAGTCTATATATAGCGCTTTAATTTATATTGTAAATTGGCTGCCTTATACATCATACACAAAGTACAAGTATGAAGCCATTATTTCATAAGCGACTTAGATTTTGGATCTTTTTAATGGTAGCAGTAGTTTTCTGACTATCCTATACGTCAAAACACTCTGCATATTAATTAATAATTTAATTACATTGAGTTAATTTTGTTTCTCTGCTATGATAATGGATATTGAGAGTGACTAAGGAAACAAAGGAAATCTGTGAAGTCAAAGATAGAGGAAAAATCTAATCTAGACCTAACCTAGTTGCATCATAATTTCTTACATGATACCACCTAAATTTAAGATCAGTCAAAAGACAATGCAGCACATAAGCAAATAAATGGTTACTTGGAAAGATATAAAAGTGTGCTACCTAAAGTAACAAAGGAAAGTATCTGTTATTAAATTATTACTGTATAAACAGCTACCAAATAATGACCAGACATTACCATACTGGAAAGGTTAATAAAATGATTTTACAAACTATTTCTCAAACTAATGAATGGAACTGATCGATGACATAAGTAGAAACCATTTTCTACTGGTATATTTTTTGGTTTAGTATGTAATTTGCTTATTACATAATAAATGTCTTACTGAGGTCTCCAATGGTTTGATCATAATCCCATACGTGGCTGACTGCCCTGCCAGTGAGTATCAAATTTATAAGACTTTGACTTCCGTAACCATATGTTGCATCAATCATTGCCTCTAAAGGATCCGACATTTCCACATGAATTTCGGTAATACCTTTTGTAACAATTACGCTGTAAAGAAGCAATAAGACACCATATCGGTCTTTCAACATTTCCAACCTCTCTGATAAGAATTCTTCCACATGTTCCGAGATATTCGTTGTAAATAACCTAAAACATTGTTTATTGTTGTAACAAATTTCAGATTTTGCTCTACGCTGATCATTTCGATAATGCTGCATGTTAGTTCAGCGCACACCCAATCTACGGATATACTATATTTGAGTTTGCTTACAAAGCATTCAGAAAAAGATAATTTCATTCACAATTTTTACTTATTTCTGCACAATGAATTGCTCTATATATGATTGTGTTGTAGTCATTTCTGTATCATATATAATAAAGTCGATTTCTTACCTCAATTGAGAATGAAAGACATCTGGGTGTATGCTTTTAAGATCCTCATTGATTTCCTTTGCTAATGTTTTGTCCCTCGTTTTAATGACTTCTTGGTTATCTGCATTTGCTTCTTCTTCCTCGCTTCCTTTTTTTGACACTTTCTTCGACCACCTAGGTTCTTCTTCGCTTGTTTCATTTGGAACCTTGCATTCCATATAGATAACAGAATATTTTGGACCTTTGTCTCCTGCAGCTTGTTTTAGAATTTCAACAGAAGCTCGCACAAGAAGCTGATAACATTTGTCTAAATTTATACTTCTCCAGGTTGAAATGTCTGTCTCAGAGAGTAACTGCTTTAAGATGAAAGCTTGAACAGGGGCTATCACTGCACACGGACCACCTTCTGCTTGTATTAATGCTGTGGGTTCATCTGGACTAAAATAGAAACCTGAAATAAATTAACATAAATCATATCAACTATAAGGTTTTTATTACAAGCTTAAGTAATAATATTTTTTATTATCATTTCTGTTACTGCACTTTCTATGTGTCGTTAAATTGTTTTCTTAATAATTTCAATGTTGTAAATTGATGTTTTGAATTCCATTATTAGAATAATATTTAGTGTTAACATATAACTTTTTTATCCTTCAAGAAGGATAGTATGGAAGGAGTAAATCATGATATATAAGAAAACTTAATACTTTTACAATTTTAATAAATATTATCATTTATTTACAAAAGACATAGAGCAAAGAATCTAATCCTATATTACAGTTTTTAGCTTAAGAGCTTACTGAAATATATAAACTCAATTGTGATTATTTCAAACATTGATTAACTAAACCAGTTGTTAATGTAATTTACTCATTATCATCTAAAGTATATATATATATAATATATTATAACATTATTTGATCATTCATAATATTCCGATTTTCAAAACTGTAAGTAAATTAAAATTATTAAAAAGTATTTAAATTAATTATGTAGAAATAATTAAATTATTTATAAGCATGATTTTGTTATTCTTCCAACCTATTTTTTTGTTATTAATGACCAAAATGAACTTTATCGATTAATAGTCATTTACTGTTGTAATGATTTGAAAATAACAGAGAGTCAATTCAAAACACTGACTAAATCATAAAAGCGTTGAAAATTTATTCAAATATACATTTACCTTGGGCCCAGCGTTTAAAAACATCTTCCTTGACAGCATTACCCCAAAGAAGTGTTTTGATGGAATGTAAAAACTCGTCGTCGCACTGAACAGCATTTTCAGCCATTATCCACGAATTCGTCGATCAATATAACATTAAAGGCGTCAAAACGTAATACGTTATTTCAACGTAATCATAGTATTGTTTTCGTAACTTTGACAAATCGGTTTATTTAGTTATTGTTTTAAATATTTTGACTTGTGTTGTATAACCTATTCCATGAATGAGATAACTACCAAGCACGTCGCCATTTTGAATATGAGCATAGCTAAAGAAGGTTACAGATGGATAATATTTATTCCAACGAAGAGCAACGGAGAATAGGTGAACTACGAAACTGTTTTTCGCGTTTTTTATGCACAATAATGAAAACAAACACATAATGATTATGCATTTCGTAATCAGGGGAAGTAAATCTATCGATCTATCAAGAGTTTGTTTCGAAAATTAGCAAAAAACAAATTTGTTCCTTAAAAACATATTTTTATCATATTTTAAAGTTGAAATTGCAAAATCGGACGTTAGAGTGGCATGCGGAGTGATGTAAAGAATATTTTAGAAAAAGAATCGTGAGAAAATATTGCTTCTTCGCTTCAAAAAACTTGATGAGCTTCGTTGCTGTGAAATCTTGATTTGTATGCCAATATGGCTGCCTCGCTATCATGCTGTCCACTGTAGCGTTGCTGTCGTCTCTGCTACGGTCGTTGCGCTAATAGTCTAAGACGCTTTTCTTCATGGTTCAGTATCGTAGTAAGTTTAAAAAATGCCCGCGGTCATACATTTTTCTTTTAAGTAGGTGTGTATATATAGAAATTGGTAAAAAACATTATGTACGTGTAAACTAACTTGGATTGATTACAATAGATTGAAAAAATTGTCTTTTGTGATGATGAAAAAAGTAGCTATAGCTAGTATGAACGTAATAAGATAGGTAAAAGCATACGCATAATGAAATATAAGTGTTATTGAAAGAGAATAAATGGTAAAAGTGTAGTAGTAAAAAAAATATATATATACATGTCGAATAGAGTAACCTCCTTGAACTACTGGAATTGCCTAATTCTATATTACATCTACAAATATAAATTTAATAATGGAAAATAAGCAATATATTTATAAAAATGTTATACTTGTATTTGATTTTTACATTAAAATTATTTTGGAATATGGGAAAATGTTAAAAGATAACACGCTACAATACAGGCGGCCTCACCGGGGCGCGCCTGCACATAATATCGACTCAAGTGGCCTGGTCATAAATTAAACTAAACTGAACTAAGCTAAGACTACGTTACAATGTACTTATGGGAGTGGACTGCCGTGCCTTGTATGACCTCGTAGGCACTCACACAGCTCCACACCACTGTATACGTACACGGAACTGCAAGGGTTCCGTATTGTCCTATTTTTGTCTCGACAATGCAAATTTGAGACCTCTCAATAGTCATTTCCGCTAGATAAATGTTCAAACTAGAGCGCAAGCTCCTATAGGTAGTCTACTTTTGCTCTTTTGTGTCATAATTAACCCTTTGGTTACGGCAGTACGCGCCGCGGGAGTGACGCCACTGAACGGGGCATCACGCCGCGAAATGTGACGCACCCATACACATAGGTCATCCCGCGGGCCCCGCGGTCGGCTATAGTTGGACCCGTACACACAGGACGTCGCACGGCCGCCGACTATAGTCGGCACCCGTACACACAGGTCGTCACGCGGCCGCCGACTATAGTCGGCATCCGTAACGAAAGGGTTAACAATATTCGGCAGCATGGTGCCGGCCATGAAGGCTGGCGAGCAGCATTGTCAAGACACACTCATTCATGCAACGCCTGGTGGCATGTCCGTGTGCCTACGAGTAGGCTGCGTGATGCCGCGATACTTGAAAGTAAGGGACTAGCCGAATAAGCGAGACTTTCAATATTACATTTGTGACATTTTTCTGATTACAATGATACCACATATAATACAGTTTGGGTAGTATTTACAATCATTTATGGATGACGCGGAGAAAATGCCGTTTCGAAAACGTTCAACAGCTCACAAGGGGAGGTGGCGATCCGGACGAGCGCTTTTTGAACGAAATCGAGCTCAGAAAGAGACATCGCCTAGTGTCCCCCGAATTTTTTAATCAGATTTTTTTCATATGTAAAGAAGGGTATGTAGGACAATCTCTGCAAGTGAGAAGGCGCGACTGTCTTTCATTTTCGAGAAATAAATTTTTAAAAATAGCTAAATTTCGATTGACGAGTGTCGACCATACAAGAGTCGGAGGTATCATAAAAGCAGCGTGGCGCAGTCGTTAGAGTGCCAGATTGGGAAGTCGATCTTTTGCGCTGGACGCGGTACGTTCCATAACAATTACAATTAAAATACGTTTCAATAACATTTTGTTATGGAAACAACCTTTTTATATATTAAGATTATTTTTATAGAATATTGTGCAATTTTCATGTTTTCTATCGCATTGAAAAAGAAGTCAGGATGTGAAAGGAGTTTCTACAAGTTTTTATAAAAACTTACGTCATTATAGTTTGTAAATAACAATTTAATTATATTAAACATTGCAAAAACAAAACAAAACATAACAAAACATGATACAAAAGGAAGAAAAAGTAAAAAAAAGAAAAATAAGTGACTCCTACCGGGAACGTACCGCGTCCAGCGCAAAAGATCGACTTCCCAATCTGGCACTCCAACGACTGCGCCACGCTGCTTCTATGATACCTCCGACTCTTGTATGGTCGACACTCGTCAATCGAAATTTAGCTATTTTTAAAAATTTATTTCTCGAAAATGAAAGACAGTCGCGCCTTCTCACTTGCAGAGATTGTCCTACATACCCTTCTTTACATATGAAAAAAATCTGATTAAAAAATTCGGGGGACACTAGGCGATGTCTCTTTCTGAGCTCGATCTCGTTCAAAAAGCGCTCGTCCGGATCGCGACCTCCCCTTGTGAGCTGTTGAACGTTTTCGAAACGGCATTTTCTCCGCGTCATCCATAAATTATCCATAAAGTATTGTTTCTTCTCAATAACATATACTGTATACTTCTTCCTTGAGGGATTTTGAATGCTCAGCGTAGTAAGTAGTAGTATTTTGTTCCGCGCTGCGCATTATGTTTGTGTAATGCGATCACACTTCACCATCGTACGTGCATAAGCAAATAGGAGCTAGGTTGGAGGACCCTCGGCGCCGCTGTGGCGCCTCGTGAGTTGCTCCGCGCTATCGAGAATTAGGAAAACTTCAACAATTTTTTACGCGACAACGGTTCGTCTCCGGTATGTGGCTCATTTGAAACTTTTTACCTACTCCTGGAGTAGAATTTTTTAAAATTAAAAAGAACTTTGACCTCAAACTTTGAGGTCATAATGGATTTTGAGGATAGTTTTTTTTTTGCAAATATCCACCGATCCAGATGTGTACAATAACCCCTGAAAGTGGTGACCAGTAATTTTTATACACCCTGTACACCCTGATTTCATTTGTAAAAATAAAGAAGTTTAATACAAATTACTTTTTGAGTTGATATTAATTGAATATAAAAACTGATACCTACATATCCTGAAAAATCCAGTATCAATGTTTTCTATTTCCCATAAATATTTTAACAGAAATGTTCAAAAAATATTCGGATAATGTGAAATTTATGTTTAGAAGATGCGTATTGAATATTCGGGCAATGTTGAATAAATCTTGAAAATTAAGAGATCTAAAAAAAAATTAAATCAAATTTTATATTGTGTTTCATTTATTTATAGATTTTACTTTTATTACTTTATTTCTTGTGATTGGATTTCATTAAAACAAGTTAATTTATTTTTTTTTACTTCGGTGGGAATTTGAATATCAGATGAATATATATATTTTATAATCGGGAAAAAATATATTATTGCGAATATTAAATAAATATGTATTGTAACAGAAAACCGGCGCTATCTATTACAAGACGAGTAATTAGGATTAAGACGATAAATTAAGAAACGCGGACACATAGCGAACGTTTACCGAGTCGCCGATCGTGGGAACCGCGTTCCCACGCTGCGACAAAAACTAACAACAGTCACGGACGTAAACACTGGCTGCCGATGCCAGACAGCATCGGTAAACAGTACCTAACGGCAATTTCGAAACACCGACAAACACATACCATTTCGGCAACGCGGCCGAAATGAGTATATAAGGTGGCTCGTTGAACATCGGAATGAGATATCCCCGTGGTGTAGAACCGCCCAGACGCCGTGAAGATTTCCTCGCGAAGTTGTCTTCTCCCTACCGATTCGACTGCGTGAAGAGTATTCCTTTCTCGCGCAGATCGTCCCTCTGATCCGACTGCACGAAGAGTTCTCCCTTCTCGTGCATTCGTTTCCCCACCGCGATCACGTCGACGCGACGTGGCGCCGTTTAATTGTCTTTAGTTTTAAGTTTTGTTCTAGATTTAAGTTGTGTATAGTGTAAATTTGGACTCCAGCGAGAGCTGGGAAATAAATAACTATCCTAGGGAATCATGTCCACCGCTTTATTTCACCGAGGAACCCACTTACCTCTGTTACATACAGCCTTGCCGAATGGTACTCCACTTCAACAATTGTCAAACCTTTAGGAATGCGCATGAACCACGATTCGGAAATCGTGGCACTAAACCGAGTCGCGTGAACCGCGACTCAGCAAACGAACGTCAGCGATATTACGCTGTTAGGCATAAGTCACCTGTCGAATCTAGAACATGCTCCAGATTCGGGAAATGTGGCAATTAAGATTCCGAAATTACGAATTGCGCCAGGCAAGGATCTGGGGCTATATAAACCCGTGGTCACGACCACGGACAGCTCTTTGTGTATTATTATTTTGACACTCAATACTCTGTAGTCGCGGACGGGTTAATCTCTCGCGTTAGTCTCATTTAGGATAAAGATCAATAAAGATCTTTAGGATAAAGATCAATAAAGATCTTTAGGATAAAGATCTCACTAAGGATAGAGTCACCGCGGAGTTACCTACGACAGTCCGACGTTTATTATTCGCCAATTATTAGAGTCTCGTGTAGCGAGTGTACAACCAGACCAGATCCTCGCCACAGCCGAGCCCGGGACAACCTGACAACGCCGCCGATAGCATAAGATCAACGATTGGTATTGTTAAAACCATCTTCAATTGTATAATTTATATTCTTGTTTGTATGTAATCCCAAACTCAGTTTTGTTTCACAATTATATTTGTTAATACTTAAACTTAGTGACAATCATTATAGAATCTCAGAATTCCTTCTTTTCCAATTAAATACAGATAAGATGAGCTTTAGCTCTTTAACCGAAGACAAGAATCCCTAAAGAAAGTCCCAAACTAATTGGGACGTAACACCTCTACCAAGCATCGAGAACGAGTCGAGGTCGTGCAATTGCACCTGGCGCCCAAGAAACCATCAGTGGCGAAGAGGAACGAGTCGTTCTTGAGAATCCACGTCACAGTATTTTATATTCGGGAAATAATATTTTGTTGCGAATATCAAATGAATATCTATTTTATATTCGTGAAAAAATATTTTGTTATGAATATCAAATAAATATGTATTTTATATTTGGGAAAAAATATTCCATTCTAAATGTTGAATTGATCGTCATTTTATACTTAAAAAAAAAAATATTTTTTTCTGAATCTAGAATAAACATCATATGTATATTTAAATATTAAAATGAGATTCAATCTCTTTTATTGGATGAACATGTATTCAATATTTTGTGCTACTAGGGTATGTAAACCTGACACCCAACTGCCAAAAAATTAACTTTTTTTTACGGAAAATGATAGTGTTTCGTTTCGATTTTAGTCTTAGGTTGTTACAATTTTTTTTCATTTATCAATTGATGAAACTACAAACGAAATACTATACCTTTCCGTAAAAAAAGTTAATTTTTTAAGTCAGGTCCCACGTTCACATAGCTTACAAGGAGACATCGCCTAGTGTACCCCGAATTATTTAATCAAATTTTGTTCATATGTAAAGAAGGGTATGTAGGACAATCTCTGCAAGTGAAAAGGCGCGACTCTCTTTCGTTTTCGAGAAATAAATGAATAAAAATAGCTAAATTTCGATTGACGAATGTCAACCGTGTAAGAGTCGGAGGTATTATGGAAGCAGCGTGGCACAGTCAATAGAGTGCCATATTGCGAAGGCAATCTTTTTCAAATGTTTTGTTATGGAAAGTACCTTTTTATATATTAAGATTATTTTTATACAATATTGTGCAATTTTTGTTTTTTATCGAATTGAAAAAGAAGTCAGAAGAAAAGATGAAAAGGAAAGAAAAAAGGAAAAGGAAAAAAAGAAAGAAAAAAAGAAAAGGAAAAAAAGAAAGAAGAAAGAAGTTGTGCAATGTTTGTTTAATATAATTAAATTGTTATTTACAAACTATAAGGGCGTAAGTTTTTATAAAAACTTGTAGAAATTCCTTTCACCGTATCGAACCGCATCCAGCGCAAAGCTAGAGTTTCGAAGCGACGATGAAAGTAGAAAGAAACAGTTGGATGAATAAGGAAGGGAGACTGAGAGTCGACGTTGGCAAATGTAAGGATACGAGATCGGGATGCTAAGCGCGATTTCGACTTCAGTGAAATGGCAACAGTGTAGAGAGGCGCTGCTGTGTGAACGGCAACATCGCAATTGTATCGAATTCACGTTAGCAGTCGTCCTCAGTAAGCGGAATCTCCTGTCGATTGTCTGAACTAAATTTGTGACGTAACTTGCTCTGCATTACCGCCAAAATGGCGGAACTCGTCTTGGGGAATGTTTTCACGATTTTTCGCTTTTTGTTCTTATATTAGCATAGTTTGGGTTGAATGAGGGCTAATTCGAAAGAGGAAGGTCCAACAAAGAGTGGTCTGGTCATCGTTTGAGTCACAAAATCCACTTGGGAACCTAAAAATACTTTTATTCTACGGCTGTGTTTAGCTTCTCTCTCTCTCTCTCTCTCTCTCTCTCTCTCTCTCACTCTCAATCTCTCTCTCTCTCTCTCTCGTAAAGGTATGTATAAGAAAGTCGAGTATGTAAAATCGGCAAGGAGCGACTCTCTTTCGTTTCCGAAAAATAAAATTTTAAAAATATTTAAATTTCGATTGACGAGTGTCAATCGTATAAGTGTTGGAGATGTCGTAAAAACAGCGTTATAAACTACAAATTACAGCTAAAATTATCGACCGAAAACTGGAACTTCAACATGAGCTTTCAATAACCAACCAGTAAATAAATATGTAGGAATTTTAATAAAAATAGATAATTATTAATCTGTTGTTAATATATTCTATAAATAAATGTAAATTTATTTATATTTAAATTATCATTATTTAACCTTATTTCTAATATAAAAAATAAATATTACTAAAGGTAAAGAAAAAAATAATGTGTAAAATATAAAATAATATCTCGATATTAATCGTATAATTTCTAATCCTCGCATTTTCATATCCTATATCGTATCGTATCATATCGTATCCTAAGTATTTTCATATAAATTTAAATTTAAAATTATAATAATATATTTAACGATCATTACACTTAAAATTAATAATCTATAAGAGTCTCATCGTTAGACCCCTGCTCGGAGAAGGGAAGTACGGGGGTTTGTTCCTGAACGCTTGTCGCTTGTCCGATATTAAGAATTCGGTGAATATTCAAACGGCTTTCAAGCCGAGTCAAACCGGGACCCGATTTTCGAGCCGAGTCGAGTACTTGAAAAAACCGAGTAGCTTGAAAGATTCAAGCTACCAAGTGTAGAAAGAAACTAAGTATATAACTTGAATTTTTCAAGCTACTCAAATAGAATCGAGCGGTCCGAAACAACCAAACGGCCCGAAAGAACCGGGCAACTCGAATGGTTTAAAGCTTTTCCGAGTACACATGTTACTCCGCCGCCGGGTAACAATGGTATCATAAAAAAGACGTAGCGAACTAAACCTAAAGAAGAAGAAGAAGATTTCTTATCGGATCTTAAAAGTTGTATTACCAATCGATTCCTTATGTTCTCTCGATGAAAACGGTATCAGACACGATACAATTCGAATTATTTAAAAGGAAATTATACGGAAAAAATAATTTGCACGCTTTTTGCCTATTTTCGTTAAAAATAGTCCGATTTACATAGTGTTTAGTAGCGTTTTCATCAGGAAAACGTAAGGAATCCATCGGCGTTACTCCCGTAATAATACGATGCATATGAAGTGAAATCGGGTGATTACTAAAAATCAAAAACCAAGGGTTGAACCATCCAATGCGCACGTGTGTCGACTTTAACCCACGACGGACCTCAAAGGGTCCGAGCATTAAAGTGTGAAATGTTTGTCATGATTTGTTCACTTTTTGTTGTGTTTTATAAAAGTTAAAGAAACAAATTGCACTACTGAATTCCTGATGTTATACTGATGAAAATGGTACCAAACACGATACAATATCGATTAATTTAAGATTTTTCTGCTGTGTAACAGCGTGATATGTAGAATTTACATTACGCGAATAATTAAATTTATTTAATTCATTTCGATTAGAAATAAATGTATTGCTTAACTAACAATTATTCATAAACAAATTTCATAATAATATTTTCTTTACATAAAGAAATAAGTGTTTGTTTCACATTTTTCAATTTTAATATTTCATCCGGCCAGCGTAAAGATTTTGTTTTCCAATTCGGAAAGACCGTGTGTAGACTGACGATATAGTAATAACAGAACAGACGACGACAGTGCCACAACGGAAAGCGCGATAGCGAGGCAGTCATATTGTCATACAAATCATCAAGATTTCACAGCAACGAAGCTCATCAAGTTTTTTGAAGCGAAGAAGCAATATTTTCTCACGATTCTTTTTCTAAAACATTCTTTACATCACTCCGCATGCCACTCTAACGTCCGATTTTGCAATTTCGGTCTTGAAACTTTATAAATAATAAACCTATGGTATTTTTTTCTATAGAATAAATTTGTTTACAAACACTTTTTCCAAAATCGGGCCTTGCAGTGGCATGCGCCAAGGTATAAGGAATATTTTGAAACCAGAATTATTAGAAAATATTGCTTCTTTGCTTCAATATCCTTGACAAGAATCATGCTAGTTTAATTGCCCTGTCCTCGTCTCTCCTGCAATTGTTATATCCCCCTCTCTGTCCTTGTCCCGGAGTTTCCTACATTTTCCGCAACTGTCGCTGAAGTCAACTCGGAGTTTGGCTCTGGCTCTGGCGCCACCAACGGAGAGTAGGTGAACTACTAGATAGTTTTTTCCGTTTTTCAGGCACAATAATGAAAAAAACGTATAATAATTATGCATTTCGTAATCAGGGGAAGTAAATCTATCGTCTCATCAAGTGTTTTTTTGGAGAAAATTGAAAAAAAAAATTTCTTGCATTTGAACGTATTTTTAGCATGTTTCAAAAGCGAAATTGCAAAATCTGGCAATATCCCCCACAGCGAAATTTTATAAAGAACAATTTAAAAAGAAAAATCGGATGAAAAGGTCATTTTCTCGCCTCATAGAATGTAAATGAAGTTGTCGCTATGAAATCGAGAAGACTGATGCATTTGCACAATGGCTTGAGTTCCACGTTCTCCACCACAGCACACCACAGCGCTGGTGTTGTCTCTCCTGCTGCTGGTGTGCCGATAATCTAAAGATGCCTTTCAGCATGGTTCAGCACTGTACTAAGACTATGAAGCGCCCGAGCTTATATATTTTACATTTGCATATGTATATGTTAGCGTCCGATAAATATATTGATTTTCGGAACAGCTGATCTGCCGCTGTTTGCAAGCGATGGGTTCGCGAGGGGCTAAGACGTCAGGGCGGACCGAGCGCGAGCTTGCGATGATCCGAAGGCGGCTCCAAAACGAATGTCGCATGACCGATGAGTTACCATCGGTAACGCGTAAACTGGGCAAGCAACCCGACGTTGCATTGCCATAATTAATAATTAGCCATATTGAATTAAACAAATGATATATTGTTCTAGAAAGATCTGGCCACGGAGTGGGGAAGGCATGGCCTTCTGGAAAGAGGACCATGTTGAACTACACGGCACTTAACCCAGAACTTTCGTATGAAAGAGTTATATCCTTTCAAATAATTTTTATCATATATATATTGTTAAGAAACGTCATGTATACGTTAAGGTTGTTTATATTGCATTGCAATTAATTGATACAGAATAGTCTGCTACGATAATTGCAAAGAAGTAAATAATAAAAAATTCATATGATAGTTATAATATGGTTCGAAAATAACAAAGTACAAGTTGTTATTTGTGGAATGTAATGATAGTATGCAATGTAAAAAATATTGTATAATAAAAAGGGAAAAACGTTTATAAACATTGTTATATTTTTATTTGATTGGCAGATTGAAGTTATTTTTGAATATGCATAATTACATAAGAGAAAGCACACTAATAAAGGCAAGGCACGGATGTTGCAATCGCTTTTGCAACGACACCATATGGGGGTCGTAGTACGCATGTAGTACTGCAAAACCATTTTGCGTTTTTTTTCCAGAATGGGCCTTCGTTTTCAATGTACAATAAAAGTATCTAGCAAGGTTTATTTAATACATTGGTAGAGTATTAGGTTGTAACGCTGCTGGCCCGGGTACGAATCCCGATTGTTGTTTTTCTTTTCTATTTCAATTTTCTATCAGAAATATACTTTTTGTATATTATATACTATACATATATACATGCATTATATGCGCATAAATATAATAATAATAATATATGTATATATATTATTTATTTCCGTTTAGTTATTCACTCATAAATTTATATTCCCTCATTTAGATTGCGTTAGTGAGTTAAGTTTTCTTGAAAACACTAAAAAACATTTGGACCGAATTAGAACAAAATTTAATCAGCTCTAAGTTAGATTGTACACATTGATTGCATCATCGATCATTTTGATCTCGCTATTAGTTTTTTAGAAAACGTTAACGAAAAATTTGTTTACATACGCACGCACGCGCACGTACGAACAATTTGTTAAAAGTAGGTTAAAATTACTCCAATGACCTTAAAACATGGAGATCTGCTAAAAAAATCGATTTTTCATTTTAGGGGCAAATACAATAACTTCCCTATAAATCGGGAAGTTAATAAGTGTCTCCTACCGAGATCGAACCGCGTTCAGGGCAAAATATTCACTTCACAACTTGACACTCCACCCACATTTAAACATTTATTTTTCGAAAACGAGAGAGTTGCGCGTTACTACTTTCACAGATTGTTCTACATACGTTTCTTTACACAGGAAAAACTTCTGATTACAAAATTCGGTACACACTTCGCGATGTCTTGTCAGTATACTTAATTAATTACCTTAAATATTCAATGTCACTTCGTTTTTAAACTCTTCACGCTTCGACGTTTTCAACTGAAGTGACGTACGATCCTATCGACGTTCGCGACGACACTTCCAGGTCCCCTTTGGCCAGCCCCCTTGAAGCGCGGGTGGGCGGCATACCTGTGTTTGGGAGTCCTCGAAGACTTGTTGATGTCTCCGAAATTTCCTTTACGATTGAAGGAACCGTTACTTCTAATACTTCTAACTCATTATTCATTAAATAGTTTTGTACTAATTTGCTACGATGACAACTACACACAACTTTATACAACTTCACACTACATACGATTGTAAGTATTTCTGTTTAAACTCCAAACAGTCTAGATGAAACTTTTCATTCATTCTTCTCCAAATGAATTTTCCAGCATTATCGCTTGTCCCGATACAGGCACGAGATACGTCACAAAAACAACTTTCCTGCATTCGTCAACAATATAATCGGTAGAGAATTAAAACAGCATTTTTGTGACAAAATTACTAACAGCAAACCGATTGTGCAATTACATAAAAGGGGATGCGTAGATGAATAGTTATATGTTTTTCACTCTCAACTCTTTTCCGTTTTCTCGTTATAAACAATTTAATCCAAGGAAATCGTGATTTTTGTCGTTTTTTGCTTGTAAATTATAAACTAATGCAGCAATATCATTGCTTGAAGTAGATAAAATGTAGATGATGAAAATACCTATAAAATGAGACGTCGAATGCTTAGATCGGATAATGAGAAACGGAGAAAAATTGGAAAAAATCGGAAAATTCAGCGTTTCTTCAAAAATTCGCAACTCCGCCATTTTTTGACCTGGCCTTTTAGGGATAAGTAGCGATTAATCTGTTCTCTATGTGTGCAAAAACAGAGATTGTCGGATAATTAGTTTCCTCACAATCACGATCTGAATTTTTCAGTGCGCTTTTTTCCGGCGAGCCTGTATGCACGGTTCGCTGTCGTGGCACCGGGCTGGGGAAATTCGGGGCTGCTTGGAGCGATGCCAAAAGCGCAGAGATTGGCGGAGATTATGCGTAGACGACTGCGCAGCCCGTTTGCGCAGCCCGTTTGCGCAGCCCGTTTGCGCATACAACGGAAAAAGGAAAAACGTTCCGTCGTTTGCAAGATCAGGGTCGTTAAGGATGCGCAGGTGTCAGAACGTCAGAACAGAACTCCGAATTGACTTTAGCGACAGTCGCGGAAAAAGTAGGAAACTCTGGGACAAGGATTGATAAATCCTTGTCTCTCCAGTGATGCTGTAACGGAGAGGGCGATACAACAATTGTAGAAGAGATGAGGACAGGACGATTAGACTAGCATGAGTTTTTTCAATGATATTGACGCAAAGAAGCAATATTTTCTAATAATTCTGGTTTTAATATATTCGTAACACTTTGGCAATTGCGACTCCAAGGTCTGATGTTGGAAAAAGTGTTTGTAAACAAATTTCTTTTATAAGAAAAAAAACGTAATTTTATTGTGTATAAAGTTTTAAGGCCGACATTGCAAAATCAGGCCTTGAAGTCGCATCCGCCAAAGTGTAACGAATATATTAAAACCAGAATTATTTAAAGAATTATATTAAAGAATTATATTAAAGAATATAATTAATTATATTAAAATCAGTCTTTTCTGCTGTTATTATATCGTCAGTCTACATACGGTTTTCTACATGGTTTAGACCAGGGATGGCCAACTGTTTTGGCCTCCAGGCCGGTTGGAAAAAGTGGGGGGCCGCGAGGGGCGCCCCCGCGACGATAGGTGCCTCGCATGAAGGCGGCGAATGTGAGGGGCCGGGGCTTGAGCTGACCTTGGCCCCCTGAGGGGATATAATTCCCCTCGGGACGGGCCGAGGTTGTGTGGTCGGTGTGCGATAATGCTGGTCACTCCCCGATGGTAGTCTCACATAACCTCGGTTTTTCCCCCCGGGAAACCGAGGTATGCGTTACGCATTTCCCCACAATAAAAAAAAAAAAAAAAAAAAAAAAAAGACCGGTTGGAAAAAAATTATTTTCACGGGTCGGACGAAATATTAGAATTGAAAAATGTTAAGCAAAACACTTATTTCTTTAAGTAAACAAAATTTTATTATTAAAGTTGTTTATGAATAATTATAATTAAATCGGTTAATAAAAGTTCTTCCGAAATTTGAAAATCTTCGATGATAGCTATGGTAAAAATTAACAACTAACAATAAGCAATATCTTTTACATCGCAACTTTCGTCCAGAGCTATTGTATAAAAATTGGCAGATTTAAAATTATTTAATAACTGATTCACGCGACAATTTAAGCGGTAACCAATAGATGCAATGCATGCATTGCAGCAAGAGGTAATCATTTTGAACAGTGTTTGCAATAAATAAGTGTTAACAACATATGTAAATGTAAATAAATAAGAGGAAAGACGAAAACTCTTTTGTTCTTTTTTCGCGATTTTCTCGAAAATGGAGCATTACTGAGCAAATCACCTAACGTTTTGTTTTCTTAGTTTTTCGGTGCCCAATACCCCTCCACAGTTTAGACATTTAAATTAGTGACACCCTGTATATACAGTGGCTGTAGAATGTATTCGTACATCGACCAATTTCCAAAAAACTTTTGTGTGAAATTGTAGTTTTTAAACTTCTTTTTTTATAATCAATGATATTTTACATATTCTCGAAAGTCTCTAAGATAGATATAGACCAAATAACATTTACTAGTGTAGGAGTCTAAACGAAAAATAAGGCACGGGGATTCGAACCCACGATCCTCGGATCCACAGTCGACCGCTTTACCTACGCGACCAATCCCGTACCCTACGTTTCGTGTTCTTATTTGACTCCTTATTGTTGGGTATGGGAGGCGCGGATACTACACTAGTTAATATAATTTGTGAAACAAGCAAAAAAATGCGAAAAGTGGTTAAAAGTATAGAAGCAATAGGTATTTGTGCGATTCTTATGACGAACCATTTGCAGTGGAGTTTGTAACGTAAACACATTAGTTTATTGCTCCGTACAAATTAGAAAACATCAAATTTGCAGTAAAGTACTTTAAAAAAAGGCTGTAATAGAGGAATGGAAGAAGATCCCACTTCGAATAACTAATAATTTAGTTAATTTAATTAAAGAGACTGCTTAGAAGAGTTGCAATAATTATACAATCAAAGGGAAACCCCACGAAGGAAGTATTATATACTTATAAATGAATGTAAATTTCTTTTTTTTAAATCAAGTTTTAAAAATTAAACAGTTGTGCGATTACTTATTGCTTCAATATTTCTATCGATTAATTGTTTTTTTTTCTTGTTAATTTCGCAACTTACATAAATAACTATTTTTTTTGTATCTATTCTAGAGATTTCCGGGAATATGTAGAATGACATTCTTTATCAAAAATAAGTTAATAACTTACAATTTTACAGTGTTTTTGGAAATTGATCTATGTATAAATACTTTCTACACCCACTGTATGTATGTGAAACACAAATGAAATAAATACACAGTTGATATGGTTATATATATAATTTATTTTTTTTTAATAATAGTAGTAGTTGTAAAACTTATAACAAACTTATAATAAAATTTATAATAAAATTTATAATAAACCTATAGTAAACGTATAATAAACTTATACTAAACTTATAATAAACTTATGATAAATTTATACTAAACTTAAAATTTATTAATATAAATTACTTTGACATTTTTAATGATGCCCCTTCGTCTTCCCCGGCCCCTCGGTTGTAGGGGTACAACCTGGGGGGGCGTCTTAGGCAGACAGTAGAGCAGCGAGTAGCGGGGCCGACTACCACGCTGAGAAGCCCGGCCGGTCCGCTCACTTTTTCAAGGCATGGGCTTCCTTGTAATACGAAAGCATTTTGAACAAGTGATATGAGACAAAGAGAAATGGACAATGAGATGGCAAAAAGAAAGTTTCTTCCTGTAAGGTAAAGTGCACACAAGTGCAAGAGTGCTCTGTGAGAGCAACAATTATTTCACAGGCTCTGGCGGGGGAAATTCCCTTTGAACTTCAGGCGGCTGCACGTGCGTCAGTCTATGCGCGCGTGGGAGCTACCCGTCTGGTTCGGGGGAACCCGCTGGAGCCAGAGACGGTCGATGTGTTCGAACACCAGACCTGGCGGCTCGCGCTCGCAAATTGGCGTTTGGAGCTAAGCTCCCACGTCAGCGAGCGCGTCCCCAGGGCTCTCCTGCCGTACTTCAAAAGATGGCGGAAGAGGGGCTTTGGTAGACTCATCTACCGAGCGACGCAGGTATTCACCGGGCATGGTTGCTTCGGCGTTTATCTGCGTCGCATAGAACGGAAAGCGACGGCAGCCTGTCACCACTGCTACGAGAAGGAGGACTCAGCGCAGCATACGCTGGAGGAATGCCCCGCCTTTTCAGGGCCGCGTTGAGTCCTAAGGGCCGAAATTGGGCATGACCTCTCGCTCCCAGCAGTAGTTGGGGTTATGCTGGTAAGCGAGAGGAACTGGAGGGCGGCGGTCTCCTTCTGGGAAGAGGTTATCTCTCAGAATGAGGCAGCGGAGCGGGATCGGAAGTTGTCCAATCCCGCTCGACGGATCCGGGGGCAGCGGCGACCTGGCAGGGTTCGCGCCGTTGGGCCCCCCGGATAAGAATATCCCCCCCTCGGGACGCGGCCGGCTATCAAAGGCTAGATGGCCGGTCGAAGGACGTCCGAGGGTCGCCGTGGAGTTTAGTGGGTATTCTCCTCTCCCGCCTCAGAGGAGCGAGTCCCACAGTACCCTCCTCCTGTTCGAGGGGTGTGTGCGTAAAGGCATTCTCCACGTAAAAAAAAAGCAGGGGGCTACGTCTTGGGCTGGGGCTGTGGCTGCGGCTGGAGCTGTGGCTGCGCTACCATGTAGCCACTGTCGCTTAGTAATCGTATTGCCGCCTGGGCCATATCTCGCCAGGCCCTCCTCTTCTGTCTTCTTCTTCTCTGAAAATAATAGAACGGAATTCATTAGTTTTAAGTACTAATAACAAATTATTGACATAATAACTTTGATTAAGGACTATTTTTAAACGTACTATGTTTTCGGAGGCGGTGGAGGAGTCTCTGGAGGAAACAGCGGCGGCCCTGGCGGTGAAGAAAACAGCCGTAGTTGTTCAGCCGCTGTTGGTGGGGATGGTGGTACACACGAACCCCGCCGGCGTACAGTGCATCGAACAATGGACAAAAGTACAAAAAAAAGTTTTTGAAAATTTTTGTTTAGCTACTGGGATTAGTGACGCCACTGAGTTTAAAGCTTACGAAAAATTCTCCAACCGAAAACATTTATTCAGCTTTCCGTATTATTTTTTATCGTATTCAAAACGAGTCTCACGATGTGTGGTAAATAATTTTGAACTATTTTCCATTTTTTTAACTTCACATTTGTCACTATCTCCTTTTCTTCTGAACAAGAGTTTGAAATTGATTTTTCTGAAAGAAGGTAAAACCGTCTCTAGAATTTTTAGCTTAGACTCTTTATTGGATTGCCTAGTAAAAGATTATGAAAAAAAATTCTGCCCCAATTCGCCCCTCTAATTGTAATAAAATTTTGTTTATAGAAAACACGCTATTAACGAACAACGATATTTTCATTAAGTGGCGTTCCACTCTGAGCAATGCTAGGAATTTGGAAATTTTTAAATTCACTTCGAATTATTTCAAGTTAAGTGATAGTTCAGAAAAAGTTCAATCTGAAGTTTTTAAGATTTTTTTTTTAATTTTATTTCAAACTTGTCAATTGATTCGGATACCGATGACTCTGAATAATTTATAATTGTTAGAAAAACACTTTTAATAAGTTTATTATATGTAATTGAAAAAAATAGAAAATTAAAAACATTATCTAACTACTCATTTGATTTTTGTCCATATCTTCCATATGTTCAGTGCACTGTGCGGCGGTGGCTGCAGCAGCGGCAGGGGTACCACTGCGGGCCACAACTGTGGGCGCAAGTAACAAGTGCACATTCTATAAATGACTTTTGGAAAAAAAATATAATTATATATATAAAGTACTTACAGCATTGTTCAGTTATTACAGATAGGAGGTCTTACTTTCTGCGATGCCAGCCATTCTGCAATGAAAACAAAACAGAATATTAATTTATATACTATATGTTCAAAGTAGAAATTAGTTATTAAATTTATTTACATCTGCATAAGGTAAATGTACCTATATAAGACTTAATAGTATTACACAAATAATCGTTTTCGACAAATAAACTAATTTTTTTTATTGAAACTGCCAGCCGTAAATGCTGGCTGGTAATAATTTATACTTAGAAAAAATCTGAAACTCTAATCGAAATTGTTCTAATATAAGGAGCATTGCAGGCTAAATCAGACGCTATAAAAAAGTTTAAGTTAAAAAAGTGGAGATTTTTTTTATCGCTGGAGCGTCATTCGATGCCAACTGGGACACTTTTTGGAATAACATCTTAGATTTTGCCGAATTTTGGATATGTCGTAGTCTTTAGTGATATTTCAACGTATCTCAAAGGATTTAAAAAAATTTTGAAAATTGTCGATTTAACAGCTGTTTAAAGTTTTGTGCTACCTTCTCTTAAAAAAAATATAGCTATTGAACTAGGCAATGGATGAAAATGACCTTCTTCGTGCTTATAGTGAAGACATGGAAGTATCAAATAAAAATTATTTCACAACAAAAGAGAGTTTTTGGAACCATTCTTTTTTTAATGTTTTAAACAAATCCCTTGATTTTACACTGGGTGTGTATTTAAAAATCTGAAAAAAATGAGTTTATAGCCCCATTTTTCCTCTCTCTGGTGGTACTTGTAAAAAGATGGGCAAATTGAAATTGGCTGAATAAAAATTGATTGAAGGGAACGCTGCATCGAACCGCGTCGGCCCGAAGTGGCGTGCGGCAGGCTTAGCCGTGTCTCCGTAGGGCCTGTGATTGCTGCAAGGACTAAAAAGTAAAAAAAAAAATGACGCCAAGTACATGAAAAAGTGGAGGACTCAAGGAGTTATTATAGAAAAATAAAAGATCCCCATAAAAAATTACAAGAAAGTAGAAAAAGATGTGAAATTGAAATGAGCTGCCAGTATATGAAAGTCCTTTCCAATAAATTGTAAAGGCGACACTGTGTAACACAATGTAAAATTCGGTGCTTTCCAACTATGTGCAGCTAAAATGCTGTGTTCAACAGTGCGGACGTTCAGATTCTAATGACAATTCATGTAAAGTGACTGTTCTGCACTTTGGCGGTGAAATGAAGAAGCTAAATAGCATGTCATCCACAAACTGAGACTGTTTAAAAATTTACCTAGATGTCCGCGGCCTGGAAGTCAAATGCTTGGCGTGGCCAGCCAAGGTCAAAGTGTCGATGAATAAGAATTATTTTAAAACGCTAAATATAAAAGTGTACTCATATTGTCAGTGCTTAAAACTGACAAATTATCTGAAAGCTTGTAAGAGGAAAGGTATCGGTGTCGATGAATGATCTTAGAAATATTTGAAAATGCAATACAATGAAAATGTACTGAAATTGTTAGAGTTTTGAATTGATAAATTATGTGAAAGTCTGCGAGAGAGGAAGTATGAATATTGATGATCTGAGAATGCCTTGACTGGCCACGCCAAGCATTTCACTTCCAGGCCGCGGACATCTAAGCAAATTTTTAAACAGTCTCAGTTTGTGGATAACATGCTATTTAGCTTCTTCATTTCACCACCAAAGTGCGGAGCAGTCACTTTACATGAATTGTCATTAGAATCTGAACACAGCATTTTAGCTGCGCATAGTTGGAAAGCACCGAATTTAATATTGTGTTACATAGTGTTGCATTTACACTTTATTGGAAAGGACTTCCATGTACTGACAGCTCATCTCGATTTCACATCTTTTTCTACTTTCTTGTAATTTTTTATGGGGATCTTTTATTTTGCTATGATAACTCCTTGGGTCCTCCACTTTTTCATGTACTTGGCGTAATATTTTTACTTTTTTGAAGTTTTTTATGGAATTTCACTTCTTTTTGCAATGGTAATTTGCATAGTGAATGACTTTAAATAATTTTTATATTATATGTATATAGTACTTTGTGTAGAGTTTATGGTACTCGAACCGACTTATGGTTGCAAGAAACTGAAATGTTAAAGATGAGGTGAGAAATAAGAAAAATATGTCCACTATTTGTAACTGTTTCGGGATTAAAATACATTTCGACTGCCTGTAGACACGGGCACTGGCTTAAGTGACTACGCAGCTTTCGCTGAGTCCCCACCCATGTAACTTGCTAGTTACTTCACTGAGTTCCACCGAGAATGTACCTCTCCACGCAAGCGCGATTGCGCGCGCTGTACCTCGCCAAATATCGATAGATCAATTCTTCGATCTATCGATCGTGTGGCTATAATCCTTTGTTAGACGAGACTATATAAGTCGCGTACGCTCCTTGAAACGCCTTTATCCATTGCTGATTTCCAAGACAAAAGTGTGATTTTAACCAAGTGAGTTTTTTACGCATCCCAAACGATAATCAAGTAAATCGCGTGTTCCTTTTTCCGCACATTACTTTTACATGCAATTCCTCGTTAATTGCAGAGATACATTCTCGGTGGACATATTACGTCTAACAAACATTTTCCGTTTTGCGTAGTGATATACAAGAACCTATTGAGTGTAAAAACAAAAAAATAACTTTTTGGAAAAAAATTTAACCGATTTCGAAAAAGGTGCAGTGAAAAGCATGAAGTAATTTCTAGTTAATGTATATGAATACGCACTAGCTCTAGATATAATTACTTAAAAGTATGGGAAAATGCAGTGAAAAGCATGAAATAATTTCTAGTTAATGTATATGAATATGCACTAGTTTTAGATATAATTGTTTAAAAGTATGGGAAAATGCAGTGAAAAGCATGAAATAATTTCTAGTTAATGTATATGAATACGCAC
>NW_026534339.1:797827-799003 GCF_026225885.1 Hylaeus anthracinus
AGTGAAAAGCATGAAATAATTTCTAGTTAATGTATATGAATACGCACTAGCTCTAGATATAATTGCTTAAAAGTATCGGAAAATGCAGTAAAAAGTGTGAAATAATTTCTATTTAAACTTCATTGTTCTTCACCATCGTTTGATGAATTTGGTTAAATTATTCAATACATTATATTAAATGCAATGCATATTTTTCGGAGGCGGCGCAGATGTACAAAATTTTTAATTCTGGTTTGGGTTAGCTTTTGGTAGAGGCGGCAATATTGAATGCTGTCAATGTATACATGTTTATTGTCTATGTGGAATTAATAGTTAATGTATATAGTATGTACACGGAAATATAGTTTGAGTAGATTTGGAGCATTTTTGGAGGGGAGAGGCGGCAAAATTGATTACTGCTAATGTATAAACTCTCCCCATGGAAATACTGTATGAATATGAATGCGTATAATAGCAATAATTACAGTTCATATTTTTTGTTCCTTCGACAAATAGTTAAACCAAATTTGGTAGTTGTGTCTGTAGGTAGTTGTTCGGTATCTTTGCTTGAACAGAATTTTGTCGAGTTAATAGAATTAACGTAAGAAATGTCCCACTTCGCAGACGAAGCAAATACCGATGTCTAAAGGAAATAAAGATTTTTATGTGAAACTGGTGAATCACAAGAAAGTCAAGAAGTCTCGCAGTTCGAAACAGACGAAGCACGAAGCTTTGTAACATATTTCTCGCAAACGCCGATGACGATTACGTGACGCATGTCAGCGGTGGCGCTCTATGTATTCCCATCTTCGAAGAACAATTTGGACGTCAAAATTTCCAGGCGGTTACGTCTCTCCGCACCACGTCGCTCTCCGTGGTGGCCAACATTGTCAGAGAGACAGAAGAGAGAGAGACAGGCGAATCGTGTTGACGTATATCGATCTTTTTGGAATCCAGACAGTCCTCGATAATTCGCTAGGACAGTAATTTTACATTATGCGCCGCTTTCGAAAAATGTGCATTGCATTTAATATAATGTATTGAATAATTTAACCAAATTCATCAAACGATGGTGAAGAACAATGAAGTTTAAATATAAATTATTTCACACTTTTCACTGCATTTTCCCATACTTTTAAGCAATTATATCTAGAGCTAGTGCGTATTCATATACATTAACTAGAAATTATTTCATGC
>NW_026534339.1:799013-804090 GCF_026225885.1 Hylaeus anthracinus
TAGAGCTAGTGCGTATTCATATACATTAACTAGAAATTATTTCATGCTTTTCACTGCATTTTCCCATACTTTTAAACAATTATATCTAGAGCTAGTGCGTATTCATATACATTAACTAGAAATTATTTCATGCTTTTCACTGCATTTTCCCATACTTTTAAGTAATTATATCTAGAGCTAGTGCGTATTCATATACATTAACTAGAAATTACTTCATGCTTTTCACTGCACCTTTTTCGAAGTCGGTTAAATTTTTTTCCAAAAAGTTATTTTATTTTTTATTACAGAACACCCGATTCAAGAACATCCAACATTTTTGGGACACCTTGTATTGTTGCAAATGGGATTATCAGGAATAAATGTGAAAGGATTTATTGCGTTTGGTAAATTCCTTATTGAGCTACACCAGAGCATAGCAATTTTGCACCAACAATGGTTTCAAACAATGGAAATGTCCATACATTTTTGCAAATGGGAACATCACGAATTCATCTATCATGAATTGCGGAAAAATCCATCTCGATCGGTTAATTCCGTGCCGAGTTTCAGCAAAGAAAAGGAATTTTGCAATAGCAATAGTTATAAAGAATTAAAAAATTCATAAATTTTTGGAAATGTGATCATCGCGAAAACCTGTACGGCAGCAAAATGTAAGGGATTTCATCGATTTCAGACCAAACATACGTGAAATAGTGCGCTCTTTGCGATAAAAAGTGATATAAAGTGGTAAAAAACAAACTAAGGACAAATGTTTTGTTATGGGACCAAATGGCAAATGCTCTTCTAGATGCAAGAAGTTTCAATCTGATTGGTCCATCCGTCTCGGAGTAAGAAGCAAGACAAAATTTTTCTGTTTAAAAAAAAAAAACGGCTAAAAAATGACAACTCACAAAATGTTTCTTTCACATGACCAACTGGAAGAAATATTCGACAAGATGCAAGAGGATTCATTCCAAATGGTCAAGTCATCTCGGCGTAATCGCTGAACAGACATTAAAAAAGAAAAAAAAAAAATACATGTCGAATTGAATAACCTCCTCCTATTCGAAGTCGGTTAAAAATGACCGACATTTACCAATAAGTGTTACAATAAACTTAGTTGTGTAATTACATTGAACTTTACGTCCAATTGAATTTAATATCTATTCGCGCAAGTAGTATAGCTAGGCCGATTCTAAGCCGCGGGGCTCCGAGGGGGGAGCGGAGGAAGGGGGAACCGATGGCGAGGGGTTGTGTAGGGAGGGGCAAACGAGGGTGAGGGGGGCACAAGTGGTGAGGGGTCGGTAATTATTACATACGGTCGGTAAGGTAGGATATAATTATTATCTATGGTCGTTAAGGTAGAGGGGGACACCACTGGTCGGTAATTATCAGTGATCAGTAAAAAAGAAAAACGCAAATTTTACATGTAACGTAATAAGCGCGTAAGGGAGGGGGAAACCGTCCTCTTCGCGCGCAGGAGTGGGGATGCTTTTTCGGGCTCCGCGGGTTCCCTCTCTCTCGCGCCCGAGCTTTTTCTTCCTCGCACTCATGCCTTTTTTTTTTCTTTTTTTTGAGCCTTTGAAACCTCTTTAGGTTTATTTTGGCTATATAGCTTGTACAAAAGTTTAACAGTGTTATTTGCTATAAGTGGAGGTTACAATTGTTAAGATATTTGAAAATGTATAAACAGGCTTTGATATTGGGTTTGGCAAAAAAGATGTCTGCTTTTAATGGTAGAAAAAACTTTAGTTTACGTAGCTTATTTACTAATTTAGCTCTTTGAGAGTCATATAGGATGCACTGCCATAATACGTGGTCTAAGTCCTCGGCGTATACATTGCATTTACAATTAGGATTATTAATGATATTTACTCGGTACAAAGAAGCAGCAAGGTTATAGTGATTGGCCCTGATGCGGTTTACTGTGGAGATAAAGTCACTCTTGAATTTGATAGACATGTTGTGAGCAAACCAGGGGGTTAGATATACATTATTGAATTTTTGAAAGTAGTGTGTGTCCTTAGTTTGGCTTTGTTCAATAAGAAAAGTTCTAGTGCGAGTATTGCTCTTGGATCTGAAGTGGCAAGTAAGGTCGGTAAAGGGGATTTGAGGACAATCGAGTGAGTTAGAAGTTGTGGCAGATTTAGCTAGTGAGTCTGCGTCTTCATTACCGCGCAATATGCGAGGGGATCCAGAAAAATTTTAAGGTATATGGATTATCTTAACAGAATTGTAAGTATTTTCTTTTGATGTCTAGGATGTAAGGGTTTAATCTAATTTTGAGGCCAGTGGAGTTTAAGTAGAATAAGGCACTTAAGGAGTCGGAAAAAATAATGAACTAGCGGTTTCTATGTTGAAGAGCAATGTCCATATTTACTATCAATACTTTTTTTTGACCGAATATCTAAATCGGAACAAATACAGGAGGAGCCTACATAATCAGAGCTCTCAACTTTGCTGCCGTCGGTATAAATGGCAGTAGCTGCATTGTCTGACAAGACCTGGTCGATTTGAGGATTAGGATTAGGTGAGTCTCTAAGCGCACAGCCCAGGCTGGTGTTAATCGGAATAGATGTAAATAATGTGTTAAAATCTTGACAATATAAATTAAAGTTATCGTTAGAAATAATTTGGTTTTTTAAAATAAAGAGGGATTCTATACTACTATTTAATATATTATGTTTAAATCTTGAGTTTAGTTTTGTGGAAAGGTGATGATGTTTGGAGATTGAATTGAACATTATTGAACCCTTATTCGATAGGATCTTGGCCAAGTAGCGTTCACATAGAAAAGCCGTTCTGTCAGAAAGTAACATCATCTTAGATTCAGCTATCATCACGTTAAGTGGGGTACTTCTTCGATAGCCGAGAGCTATCCTAACGGCGGAGTTTTGAATTTTATCCATTTTATTTTTGAGAGTAATTGTTCATGGTCAGTATATAAAGCTACCATAATCGATAAAGGAACGAATAAAGCTTTTCAGATCTCCACCACGTTCCACACAAGAATTTTATCAAATTTAGAGATTTTATACATTTATTGTACACATAATCTACATGAGGTCCAAAATTTAGGCGATTGTCAAACAGGACACCTAAAAATCGAACAGTCTTAACAGATTTGACCGTATACTCTTCAATTTTGCTTGGGGTAAGGGTTAAACCTAGATTGAAGAGATTGTTGCTAACAATGTTAATCGCTTTTTTTAATATCTTTTTGGCACGTTTTAAGAATGAAAATTTGGTGTAAATGGCAATGTCATCAGCAAAAAGTGAAACATTAACTGACTTTAGTAGGCCTTGAGTAAACTTCGCAGTATAGATGAAGAAGAGCAAAGGACTAAGAACCATTTCTTGAGGGATACCTTTGTAAACAAATCTGGGTTTATCGAGAGAGTGTTCAGTGAATATGGTTCTTTCACGAGTGATGAAGTTTATAAATATTAGAATTTTATCAGAGCAGCCCAAATCAGCGAGTTTTTGAAGCATGATACTAATGTTAACATTATCGAAGGCGCCCTCTATATCCAAGAAGGCAGCTACCACTTCTTTTCGTTCTGAAAAAGATTCTTCAACTTTAAGGGTTAAACTAGCTAAATTGTCAACACAGGAGTTGCCCTTTCGGAAACCATGTTGATTAATTGGCAGCCAGTTATTTACTTCTGTCCAGTATTGTAGTCTATTTTTTACCATGGTTTCAAAAAGTTTACACATGCACGATGTGAGAGAAATGGGTCGAAAATTTTTACCATCAGCTTTTTTTATGAAGTGGATATAAGAAACTTTCCAAGTGTGAGGAAAGGCATTGTCATGGAACATAAGGTTGAATATGTCTAACAGAAGTAGTTTGTATTTGATGTTCAGCCTTTTTATGATTTCGAAATCAATTCCGTCTATGCCAGGACGTCTATGCATTAAATTCTATAAAGTTAATAGGAGAGTCGAAAAAGTCGTTAGAAGAGCAATTAGGAAAGACTAGAGGATTGGTTACAACCCACGGAGGACTGATATTGTTTAGGGAAGTTGTGATCGAATCGTTAGGTTGAAAGTTTTCTGTATTGTGAGGTGGAGGAATTTTAGTCCGTTTGTTTTTGAAGATTTTGCACTTTTCCCAAACGTAGCTTGGATTTGTATGAAAATTAATTGATTCAGCAAAAAGTCTGAACTGTCTTTTTTCTTTTTCTTAAATGTTTTGGTTACGAGAGCAGCGATTCTTTTGTAATCAATTAGGACTGCTAGATTGCCTGAGCGTTCCCATTTTCTGAAAGCAGAATTGCGCTGTTTTTTCAAACGGTTACATTCATTATCCCATCAAGGAACTGGATTCTTCCTATGTCGTCTGACATATATTATTCCTTTGTTTTTGTTTAGAGTGTTGTCTTTGACTGCGTTGGAGATCATATTAACAAAGAATTCATATTTGTCAACTGGAGAAAGCTGTTCATAGTCAGCGGTAAGGAAGTTAGTAAAACCATCATCGATAGAATTGTTAAATCCGGACCAGTCGGAACGGGTCGACTTTATTTTAAATGTCTTCTTTTCATAGTAAGATTTGCTCACTTGGACATCGAAGAAAATGGGAAAGTGATCGGAGCCCTAGGTCTCACTAGAAACTTTTGAACTGATAATGTCACAAATGTTCATAGTGGAAAGAAGGAGGTCGATATTAGATTTGAAATTTGTGTTCATATTTATATGAGTGAATGAGTCGCTATTGTGTAAAAAGAGGTCTTCGTGCTCTATAGAGTTATACAGCCTCCTTCCGTTGCTGTCCGTATAGTTACAAATCCAACTTGTATGGTGTGCATTAAAGTCACCAACAAAGATACAATTTCGATTATTATCTATGTTGCCAACAATAGTAAACCATTGTTCTTGGGTAAGGATCTGACCTAGGGCTCTATAACAGACAAAAATATCTAAACACGGGGTTACATTAGTTACGTGAATTCCACATAACTCGACTGAATCATCGGGAGAAGCTATGTTAATTATTTGTGCAAACGCAATGTTATTACGTATTAAAATAAAAATACCGCCCCCTCTCAAGTGCGTCCTATCCTTCCTAAACGATAGAAACCCAGGGAAATTTATA
>NW_026534339.1:824090-967498 GCF_026225885.1 Hylaeus anthracinus
TATTATATGTTGTAAGACGACGAGCATGGTGTCCCCCTCCCTTACAGACAACCATACTAAAGTCGTTATTGGCACCCATAGACTGACGATTAGACCGCTCATCTCCAAGGCGAAAAGAATCATTTTGTCAAATGTTTGTCCTATAATTCTACACGAAGCCATCTTGGAAGAACTTAACAAACTCAACTTCTCTACCGTTTCTCCAATCAGTTTCATTAAAGCAGCAGTTGATGGTCCTGGCTTTTCGCATATTTTAAGTTTTCGGAGACAATTCTATGTGAATCCGGAGGAGCTGCACAAAATTCCGGAATCAATATCCTTAACATATGATGGGACGGTTTACTGGATTTATTTATCCACCGAGAAAGTGTCTTGCTTTTTGTGCAAGGAAGAGGGTCATCTCGCCAAATTCCGCCAAAATCGAAAGTTCTTCAAAAACAACCCGAGATAAGGAGAAAACTGATCGGTCCTGGAAAGTCACTCAAGATAAGGATGCTGCTACTCAGGAATATGTTATATCGACCAAAGATCCAGATGTTTTAGTTCCTTCTCCTTCACGTGCTAAACGACCTCTCTCGCAATTAACGAGCTCCAACGATAGTAATAACTCAGCGATTACAGACAAAAAACTTGATCGTGTCGTAAAATCATCCAAACAAAAAGAAAGGTCAACTTGATGTGGACACATCTACAGAAGAAGTTACAATGCTTTTTGCACCAACTAAAGATTTCATCGCGGAAAATTCCCATAGATTTCCTATTGACATGAATAATATGACAAAATTTCTGGTTTCAAGCTTTAGAAAAAACATGACGTCCATTCTATGGCTTTGAATTATACCAAAGATATTCCATCCTTGATTAAAATGCTATCCGAGATCGCTGCTCGTCTTCCTAGTAGAAGGTTAAAAGGACGTATGATTAGAATTATGAATCGTCTGTCTAACTCTGATACACGAGAATCCTTCACTCATGACCTCAGTTCAATAGAAGACTTTGATTCAACTTAAGCTTTCCTACGCAAGCGTATTAATTATGGAGCCCATATCATTGAAAATCATTTTCTGGAACATAAGGAGTGCAAAACAACGGGCAGAAGAGATCGAAACCATCCTAAAGGACGTGGACATTCTTGTCTACGTCGAAACCTGGTTAACGCCGAACAGAACATCTTCAGAACATTTCCAGGTTTTCTCAAGCTCAGGAAGGACAGAACTCACGCCAGAGGTGGGGGTATTTTGATGATCATACGTAAAATCGTTGCCTATCGCGAAATTAAAAATCTTACATCTCCGGATGATTCGGTAGAGCTACTGGGCGTTCAGCTAAATCATCTTAATTCACCGCTCAATATAATAGCATGTTATAGAACTCCTGGTAATTCTCTCACACAGAATCAATGGGATCTAATTTGTTCAAATGTTGCAGCAAATACAAACTGCATTTTCATGGGCGATTTTAATGTCCATAATAGAAATTGGAATTGTAAATATACTGATTCCAATGGTCATAGATTAAGCAATTCCATACACGCTCATGACCTCTTTTTGCACAACAATAATTTTCTTACACACCTGGATTTATACAGGAATCATAAATCCAACCTTGACTTAATCTTCTCGACCATAAATATTCTGGATAAGATAAATGTTGTTGTGGGAGATGAAACCTTTGGTTCTGATCATTTTCCCCTTTTAGTTACGTACGATACAGAAAGATTTTTTATATAAAAAACACTCGTTTGAGTTGAAGACAATCAGAACCGATTGAAATAAATTGTAATACGAACTTGAATCTCAGTTTTCCAAATTTTGCACAATGAATATGAACAATTAGAGCCCCACTCCAGATATGAATTTTTTGCCGATATTGTGACTGATACCATTGGGTCGAGCACTCCTTCTACTAAAAGTAAAAAGAGTAAAATAATAAATAGTAGTCAAACTCGATATTCAAATCCAGTATTTTGATGGGACTCGGATTGTGATAAAATCAAGATACTTCGTGGGGGGTCACTAAAAAAATGGGAACATATTGGAAATTTAGAGGACCTAGTAAATTACAAGAAGCATGTAGCACTAGCGAAAAAAACCTTCAAAAGTAAAAAAAGAGAGTGTTACAAAAAATTTTCCGAGAGCATTAGTTTTCATACAAGTCCAAGTTATGCCTGGGACAAATTTAAAATTTTTAAAAATAAGTGGGTTAAATCTACCTCCTTGACTAACTCTGCAAATTTGCAGCAGGATATCGAGCGCGAGCAAGCCTTAAACAAGATCAGTCCTCCTTGGGTTCCAACTGACCCTAAGTGGCTTCTTTTTTGTAGTCGGAACGACTTTCTGGACGGTCCACTTTATCTAGTGGAATTCAATATTGCCCTTGACTCTAGAAATTCTAAGTCGGCTTCCGGTATGGATGGTATAGATTACGAAATTCTTAAAAACCTTTCGTTAAAATTTAAACTTCTTTTGTTGGACATTTTCAATAGTATGTATACCATGAATGATTTTCCCCTAAGCTGGAAAAAATCCTTTGTTCACTTTATAAACAAAGCAGAAGGTAACGGTTTGCGTCCTATCTCTCTGACGTCGTGTTCGTAGAAACTTTCCGAGTCCATGATCAAGGGTGGAATGCAATGGTGGGCGGAACATGAATCACTCATTCCTCCTAGCCAACAAGGCTTCAGGAGTGGGAGATCCTGTGCTGATCATTTAGTTAATTTTACTCTAAAAATTGAGGAAGCTTTTATAGGAAAAAGTGAAGTTTTGGCTGCCTTTCTGGATGTTTAGGATACATTTGACAATGTAGATTGTAACGTCTTATTGACGAAACTGGCGGACTTGGGTTGTCCTAAAAATCTGCTGTTGTTCATAAAGTTTTTGACACATGAGGGACAAGTCTATTCGGTCACTTCTCCGTCCAAGCCCAAGTTGGTTTTCAAGGGTGTTCCACAGGGTGGAGTGCTCAGTCCGCTGCTGTAGATTCTGTATGTCTCGAACATAACAAGAAATCTACTTCTCAATGTCTATATTTCACAATTTGCAGATGATATCGCAATATATGTGAAATTAAAAAAAATCAAAAGAGCCCAGAGTACATTAACTAATGCCATCAACATAATTAGCAAGAATCTCCACCATATTGGACTAACCCTCACTTCGCATTAAACCAAACTAATTCATTTTAACAATAAAAGAATACTGCCAAGTACCACATAAATTAAACTTCGTAATTGCAGTATAGACTCTAGTGAATCCGTTCGCTTTTTAAGGATTATCTTTGACTATAGACTTCTGTTTAAAATGCACATTGATTCAGTCATAAAGAAATGTTACAGAGCTCTTAATATAATCAAATATCTTCGTGGAACATGGTGGGGGTCCGATCCGGAAATGCTTATCACGCTATTCAAAAGTTTCATTCAGTCCATTATAGATTATGGATCTTTTATCTTTTTCCCTTCTCAAAAACTCCTGACTGCAAAATTAGAAAGCATTCAAAATACCGCGATTAGGCTGGCTTTAGGATACCGTAAAACCACTCCACTTAATATCTTGATAGGACAATCCAAGCTGTCTCTGATTAAAGAGCGCACTTCACAACTATGTTACTGTTTTATGGCCAAAATCTTAACAAATCGAAACTGTCTCACCTTCAGAGCCATTAAGGGGGTAGACATGGCACGTGATCTCTCCGATTCGGCAGGTCGGTATTACAGCAGCCTACTCTCTGCATAGAAATGGTATTACCATTAGATATGCGGCAGCGGAGAAAAACTAGATGGAGCTGCTCGTTATTGCCATACAGTATAATTTCTTCTCAACAACATATATTGTATATTTCTTCCTTGAGTGTGTTACGTCCCAGCTTATCTGTGACTCGTTCTTGGGATCTTCGTCTTCAATTAAAGAGCTAAAGCTCACCTTAACTGTATTCGCTAACGAGAAAGAGCAATTCGGGATTGCAATGATTGTTTTCAAGGTTTAGTATATAAATATGTATTGTTACAAAATAACGGGTTTATATTACAATATCGGTTTTGGGAAATCAAGTATACAATTATGTAGGTACGTTACTGCTTGTCGGTCTTACAGTTTGGTTGTACCAGCTATCTGTTGTGGTCCCAGGGCTGTGCTGTTGCAAGGATCTGTTTGTCGACAACTATCGCTCGCGACACGGGTCTCTATTAATTAACAACGTACTTTCCTCGGTAACGACGCGGCGCGCGTACCGATTACTCTATCCGTGACTACAGTAATTTAGTATTTGACGATCAAAGCGCGACGCTGAGTGCGTGTTCGATTGACGATAAAGGTTCGATGTGAACTTAACCGATTATACGTTGGACTTTCGTAGGTAACGACAACGCGTGAAGTTAACCTGTCCGCGACTACAAGATTTCGGTAATCACCACGATGAGGACGTACTGACAGCGGAATAAAAAAGAAAGCCGTGGGGCGTGTCCACGGCTTTATATATTCGCTGATCCTCGCATGGCACGAGCCGCGTTCGAGAACCTTCGCTTCGGCATCCGTTGAAATCAAGAGGGGTCCCAAGTTCAGCGGATGTGCTGGCGTTGAGCGCTGACGCCTATTTCGCTGATTCGCAGATCGCACGATTCGGTTCCCGAGAAACGGTTTCCGAATCGTTTGTCAAGCGCATTCCTAAAAGTATCTGATCTTAACTATTCGCAATGCGAGGTCGATGAAAAGGGACACCGGCAGGGCCGGATGTAACAAGCGATTCTGAATGCTCAGCGTAGGAAGTAGTAGTATTCTGTTCCGCGCTGCGTATTACGTTTGTGTAGTACGGTCACACTTCACCATCGCGCGTGCATACACAAATAGGAGCTAGACCTTTTACGCGACAACGGTTCGTCTCCGGCATGTGGCTCCTTTGAAGCTTTTTACCTACCCCTCGAGTAGAATTTTTTAAAATTAAAAAACACTTTGACCTCAAACTTTGAGGTCATAATGGATTTTGAGGACGGTTTTCTTTGCAAATGTCCACCGATCCAGATGTGTACAATAACAATCGGTAACAAATACAATAATGTGTACAATCGAAATTTAGCTATTTTTAAAAATTTATTTCTCGAAAACGAAAGAGAGTCGCGTCTTCTCACTTGCAGAGATTGTCCTACATACCCTTCTTTACATATGAAAAAATTTGATTAAATAATTCGGGGTACACTAGGCGATGTCTCCTTGTAAGCTATGTGAACGTGGGACCTGATTTAAAAAATTAACTTTTTTTACGGAAAATGATAGTATTTCGTTTGTAGTTTTATCAATTGATAACTAAAAAAAAAATTGTAACAATCTAATACTAAAATCGAAACGAAACACTATCATTTTCCGTAAGAAAAAAGTTAATTTTTTAGCAGTTGGGTGTCAGGTTCACATACCCTAGTAGCACAAAACATTGAATACATAATTATCCAATAAAAGAGATTGAATCTTATATAAATATACACATGATGTTTATTCTAGATTTAGAAAAAAATATTTTTTTTTTTTAAGTATAAAATGAATATCTATTCAATATTTAGAATGGAATAGTTTTTCCCAAATATAAAATACATATTTATTTGATATTCATGACAAAATATTTTTTCACGAATATAAAATAGATATTCATTTGATATTCGTAACAAAATATTATTTCCCGAATATAAAATATATATTCATCTGATATTCAAATTCCCACCGAGATAAAAAAAATTAAAATAACTTGTTTTAATTGAATCCAATCACAAGAAATGAAGTAATAAAAGTAAAATCTACGAATAAATGAAACACAATATAAAATAGATTTAATTTTTTTTTGAATCTCTTAATTTCCAGGATTTATTCAACATCGCCCGAATATTCAATACGCATCTTCTAAACATAAATTTCACATTATCCGAATATTTTTTAAACGCTTCTTTTAAAATATTTATGGGAAATAGGAAACATTAATAATGGATTTTTCAGGATATATAAGTATCAGTTTTTATAATCAATTAGTATCTTAAACTTTTTATTTTTATAAATGAAATCAGGGTGTACAGGGTGTATAAAAATTATTGGTCACCACTTTCAGGGGTTATTGTACACATCTGGATCGGTGGACATTTGCAAAGAAAACCGTCCTCAAAATCCATTATGACCTCAAAGTTTGAGGTCAAAGTGTTTTTTAATTTTAAAAAATTCTACTCGAGGGGTAGGTAAAAAGCTTCAAAGGAGCCACATGCCGGAGACAAACCGTTGTCGCGTAAAAAATTGTTGAAGTTTTCCAAATTCTCGATAGCGCGGAACAACTCACGAGGTGCCGCAGCGGCTCCGAGGGTTCTCCAACCTAGCTCCTATTTGTATATGCACGCGCGATGATGAAGTGTGACCGTACTACACAAACGTAATACGCAGCGCGGAACAGAATACTACTACTTCCTTCCTAAATTTCTGGAGCCAACTATGTCGCTTCGGCCTGTATCTGCCCTGAACTTAGCCTTGAAGTAACTCGCTCCATTAACCCATTTGCATCTGTGTACACTGCAGAATGTATTGCGCTAAGTGATGCTTTCGATATTGCTTTGGACCATCAACATCTCAGCTTTCTTATATTCTCCGACTCACTCAGTGCACTTCTGGCTTTGGAAAGCACCAAAGTAGATACTAAAACTAACTTATACATCCTGGAAATTAAAAGAAAATACAACCTGATGATCAATAATGATCATAATAGCTTCATCAAACTGTTTTGGATTTCATTACATTTTGGAATTAAAGGCAATGAAAATGTGGACAGGGCAGCTAAATTGGCAACGTCAATGAACACCGTAAACATTCCTGCGATTCCATACACTGACCTATTCGAGAAGTTTAAAAAACAAACTAAAGATCGTACTTTCGAAATCATAAAAAATCAAGGTCTCGTTAAAGGAAAAAAATTCTTTCAAAAAGTTTTTAATGAAAGTTCAGTTCCCTGGTCCGCCCACTTAAAACTTGGGAGAAGCCTAGTTGTTACAGTAAACAGAATGCATTCCGATCATTATAACCGAGCTGCCTCACTAGAGCGGGTAGGTATTATTAATGACAGCCAATGTAAATGTGGTCAGGGATGCGAAACTCTTGATCACATAATATGGCAATGCGAATTGTATAATGCACAAAGATGTAAACTAACGAATTCCCTACTCAGTGTGGGCCTTCAACTACCTCTTAATATAGACACACTCATAGCGAAGCCTAATGCTAAAGCTTGTATAAGTATCAATTCCTTTTTCAAAAATTGTAATTTACACATTTAGTGTTGATGGATCTTGTTATTTGATTTACTTGTATTATATTGCATCCTTATGGTATTACTAATGTATTCATATATACTATGGTATTCAATTGTATTATTCCTGCAAAGCAAAATAGACCCAGAAGGATTTAAATGCTTAAAATAAATAAATAAAAAAAAAACTCGCGCCGTACATTATAATTAGTATCTGATTATACTTCCGATGCTTTCATCGCCGCTTACCGGCGGTTTATATCGCATCGCGGACTCTGCTCGTCATTACGTAGCGACTGCAGAACTACCTTCGTTGGTGCTGATAAAGAACTCCGACGTTTACTCTCAGCTTCTAGTCTCGAAATGCGTACTATAACTCGAACCTTTGGGGATATCGGTACGCGCTGGATATTTAATCCACCCGCTGCTCCCCACTTTGGAGGTCTCTGGGAGGCGGCGGTGGTAATCCGTAAAGCATCATCTGCGTCGTGTGGTTGGAGAATCGTTATTAATTTTCGAGGAATTTACGAGGAATTACGACTTCTGGCTATTTCTTGGTGGGATCACCTCTTACCGCTATACCAGAGCCCTCCCTGTCTGACGTTGCACCGTCTCGATTGAACCGCTGGCTACTACTGCAGCAAATGCGAGACCACTTTTGGGAGCGATGGTCAATTGAATACTTGCGAACGCTGCAGAGTCGAAGCAAATGGTTTAAGGTAAGCGAGAATGTAACACCTGGCGGTCTTTGTATTTTGCATAACGAACATACACCTCCAACACGTTGGCTTCTTGGTCGCGTCGAGAAGTGCATTCGAGCACTGACGGCAAGGTTCTCGTTGCTACAGTTCGAACAGTCACTAGCCTTCTTATTCGGCCGATCACAAAACTATGTCTCTTTCCTTCAAATGCGGAATAGGAAAATCGCGCTCTAATGTTTAATTGTTTTATACTTGTCATTTAGTTTCCTTTAAGTTGATATATTAGTTTTAAGGAGTTATTTGTTAGTAGAACTAACAAAGACTGGCGGAATGTTGCGAAACAATCAGCTAAAACCGAGGTTTCTTCGTTGGCAATAGATGTAAAAGGGGAAACGAGTGGGGATCGACGGCTCGAGTCCAGCGACTACAGCTGATTATCGTTCCGCTCTTCCCCTACCGTGTTATTGTGTCTCTAATATAAACGGTTTACCTTTAAAGCAAAAACTAGATACTGTTTCGCTTAAGACGTGCTAACCCGTTATTTCCGAGACAACAAGTTTATATCTAAAAAGTAAAACCGTATCAATACTCGACTACACTGTGCTATTTCGGTTTTTAACTTTTCTGTTTTAATTGTATTTCATCTAAGTTATCGTTTGTTTTATTGTACTTTAAATGTTATTAAAAGTGACAACGCCTTTCAGCAAACACATAAGTGACGTCGTGTAATTCCAAATCGAACCTATCACTTCGCGAAATCTGCAGTTTTTCGTTACACGGCCACCGAGAAATCTACTCTGACTCGGTTTCGGAGTCTGACGACGGGGCCGGTGAATCCACCCGTTCAGCTCCATCCTCTAGCAAAATTCTGCCACATCACTGGAGATACATTCTCGATGGCTTCATATATAAGTTGCCACACATCTGGCAACTTATATGTCACATTACGTGCTCTTGCGTATTCTTTAATATATGACCATGCTAATTCGATGGGGTTTAATGCACAGTGGTACGGGGGAAGTCGCAACATTTCGTGGCCATCTTGCTTGGCGTATTCATCAATAACATAATTCTGTTGTTTCTTATGTTTTGTAACTAAATCTAATAACTGCACCTTCACGAAATATGATTCCACTTTTTCCCCCTTACTGACAAGCCACGTAATCATGTAATTTTTTCTCCACGTTATATTTGAGTATTTTTTCATTTTAATGCTATGATACAGGGCATTGTCCATCACTATGACAGCTCCATCTCTTACCATGAGCAAAATATTACGAAACCAATCGAAGAATGTATCCCCATTCATTTATCCCCAGAATGTATCTCCATTCATTTCGTCGTGATAATCGGGAGAATTTTTTCTTCGACTCGAAACAGAGGAGTTCTTCAGGAACGAATCCATCTGCCGACCCGATGTGAGGAACTATGAAGCGTTTCCCCTTATTGGGAGGGTCCGGAATTCCCGTCGACAGACTCCTTTCCTCAGCATTCCTCTTTGTTGACACTGATGTATTTTACCACAGTTTTCTTTTTACATCGCCAGAGTTCATCCACGTCTCGTCTAGGTAGTAAATAGCTCTCTCTTCGGATCGATATTTTTTAATATAGTAGTGTGTGAATGTATGTCAGTGTGCGTGTGTGTGTGATCTACTGCGTGGAGCGTTTGTTTTAAACTGTGCCGCCCGATTGTTGAGACGACCGAATGAAAAAGCAACGTGCGTTGCTACGCGGGGTTTAGTTTTGAAGTCAGTCGTCGATGATATTTCCGAGAGGCAAGTTGTAGTAAGTGTTTAATCAGTTGTGTGTTCTTTTCTTTTTTTTCATTAAAATACTATTAAACCCAACCCATTGATAAACTTTATCATCCTTTTCCTACAAATTGGGGGCTCGTCCAATTTAATCCGAGTCATAAAAAATACATAGTGTGCACATTTCGGGAACAGAATTTGTTTAAGTGCAAGTGTAGCGTGCGTACCGTGAAGGCGAGTGTCAAATGTTCGCAGTGAAATAAACGAAAAAATGAATAGAATAGTGAGAGATCCGAATGATTTCTGCGTCGCAGAGCTGAAGGAGAAGTTACGGGAAAAGGGACTCTCAATATCGGGCACAAAAGTGGAACTGACTCTGCGTTTGACCGAAGCCGATCCGAACGACGAATGGTTAGAGATACAGATGAACTGCGTAAATGAAAACAACATAAGTGCGGTAGGAGACGCGACGAGTGATTTGGCGCAGATGCGACGGGAAATCGAACTCTCGCAAAGGGAAAAACAATTGGCAGAACGAGAGCTTGAATTAGCCCGTCAACAAATTGAGCTACTTCGGGAAATGCAAAGGCTCAACCTTGACAGAGGCGAGTTAGAAGAACCAGCTAGATTATCGATAGTGCAAAGACGACCGCAACCGGTAAATATATCTGCTATTGCGGATTTACTAAGTTATTTTGACGGAAGTAGCAATACTTTTATCACATGGGAACGTCAAGTTCGAACCCTAAGAACGACATACCAACTGACGGATGATATGACCAAATTGTTGATGGGATCACGTTTAAAAGGAAATGCACTTGAGTGGTTACATTCAAGACCCGAGAACATTGCGATGTCAATAGAAGAACTACGGAACAATTTACGAGAAATGTTTCACCATCCTGAGAACATTCTTGAGTTAAGACGACGTTTTGAGGCGCGTGTCTGAAAGAGAGAAGAGGCTCTCAGTGAATATGTGCATCAAAAAATCATATTGGGATACCGCGTCCCAATTGGTGATACGGAAATCATACAATACATCATAGAAGGAATACCCGATCAAGGATTAAGGGATCTCGCACAAGTACAGAAGATTACGACATAAAATAATTTTTTGGAAAAAAATTTAACCGACTTCGAAAAAGGTGCAGAGAAAAGTATGAAATAATTTCTAGTTAATGTATATGAATACGCACTAGCTCTAGGTATAATTGCTTAAAAGTATGGGAAAATGCAGTGAAAAGTGTGAAATAATTTCTATTTAGACTGCATTGTTATTCACCAGCGTTTGATGAATTTGGTTAAATTATTAAATACATCATATTTAAAGCAATGCACCTTTTTCGGAGGCGGCGCAGATGTAAAAAATTTTTAATTCTGGTTTGGGTTAGCTTTTGGTAGAGGCGGCAATATTGAATGCTATTAATGTATACATGTTTATTGTCTATGTGGAATTAATCATTAATGTATATAGTATGTACACGAAAATATAGTTTGAGTAGATTTGGGGCTTTTTTGGAGGGGAGGGGCGGCAATATTGATTACTGCTAATATATAAACTCTCTCCATGGAAATACTGTATAAATAGGTTTGGGATAGTATTTGGTGGGGGCGGCGATATTGAATAGTGTTAATGAATATGATGTCTAAAGCGCATATAGTAATAGCAATAATTAAAGGCCATATTTTTTGTTCCTCGAACAGAAAGTTAAACCAAGTTTGATAATATTTAATTTTGGGGATAGTTGAGACGATTCTGAACTACGATCTCGTTTGGAAAAATTTCGAATGGTGTCGAATTATTAACGAAAACGAAGCACTATCCGCAAAGGAAATTGTGTTCAGAATTTTCTCAGCTACCCCCCATTTCCGGTTCTTACACTAATTCAACGATACTCTGTATACTCTACCCATGGAAATACTGTATGAATAGGTTTGGGATAGTATTTGGTGTGGGCGGCGATATTGAATAGTGTTAATGAATATTATGTCTAAAGCGGATATAGTAATAGCAATAATTACAGGCCATATTTTTTTGTTTCTCCGACAGAAAATTAAACCAAGTTTGGCAAATTTTGAATATACTTAATTTAAAATTTTGCGCCGGCTCCGCAGAAGGTGCATTGCATTTAATATGATCTATTTAATAGTTTAACCAAATTCATCAAACGATGGTGAATAACAATGCAGTTTAAATAGAAATTATTTCACACTTTTCACTGCATTTTCCCATACTTTTAAGCAATTATATCTAGAGCTAGTGCGTATTCATATACATTAACTAGAAATTATTTCATACTTTTCACTGCACCTTTTTCGAAGTCGGTTAAATTTTGTTCCAAAAAGTTAATTTATTTCACTCTTTTTAGTGACAATCTATAACCAATAGGTTTCATGCAATAACAACAGTTATGAACAATATACAGGATGACCCAAAAACGTTGGAGGTCCTTGAAAAGACTTGTTCTGCAGAGGTGGGGGGTTTAAAATAAGTTTTTCTTAGCGAAAATGTTGCTCGAGGCTTCTTTAAGGAGATATTCCAGAAACAGAAACCCCGGGCCAATCAGAGCGCGAGTTTCTGTCAATATCTCCTTAAAGAAGCCTCGAAAAACATTTTCGTTAAGAAAAAATTGTTTCAAATCATCCCCCTCCCCCCCGAGACACCCAATTCAAGGACATCCAACACTTTTTGGAAACTCTGTATAGTTGCAAATGGGATAATCAGGAATACATGTTCAAATACATGTGAAAGGATTGATTGCGATTGGTAAATTCCTTGCCGAGCTACACCAGAGCATAGCAATTTTGCACCAACAATGATTTGAAACAATGAAAGTGTCTATAAATTTTTGCAAATGGGAACATCACGAATTCATCTATTATAAATGCGGAAGGTTCCATCGCGCTCGGTAATTTCCTCACCGAGTTACATCATATAATAGTAATTTTGCGATAACAATAGTTATAAACAACACAGAAATTCATAAATTTTTGCAGCTGTGATCATTGCGAAAACCTCTCCGGCAGCAAAATGTAAGGGGTTTCATCGATTTCATCGGTTTCAGGCCAAACAAATAGTGCACTTTTTGCGATAAAAAGTGATATAAAGTGGTAAAAAATAAGACAATGACAAATGTTTTGTTATAGGACCAAATGGCAAATGATGTTCCAGATGCAAGAAGTTTCAGTCTGATTGGTCCATCCGTCTCGGAGTAAGAAGCAAGACAAAATATTTCTGTTCAAAAAAAGAAAACGGTTAAAAAATGACAAATCACAAAATGTTTCTTTTACGCGACCAACTAGAAGAAATGTTCGATAAGATGCAAGAGGTTTCACTCCGATTCATCAAGCCATCTCGACGTAATCGGCAAGCATACCTAAAAATCACCGTTTTTTGGTAAAAAAAACGGGTAAAAATGACAAATCGCAAAAAGTCGTGATAATGGGACTACCGGGGGTAGGGGGGGGGGCATGCTCTACAAGATGCAACAGGATTCATTCCGATTGGTCAAGCCATCTCGGCGTAATCGGTGAACAGACAAAAAAAAACAAATACATGTCGAATTGAGTAACCTCCTCCTTTTCGAAGTCGGTTAAAAAAGGGATCTACTAGCGGCATTCGACCAGATTTCTTTGCGAGGAATATTGCTGCCGATCAGCCCAGCGGCAAGGTCAAAGGAAACCGAGTGGTCAACGTCAAAGACAGAGAAGCAGAATAAAATGGAATTGCCAAACAGTGAATTACGATGTTTTAATTGTGGTGACAAAAACCATCGAAATGTCAACTGCCCCGTTAAAAGCAGAGGTCCGAGATGTTTTGCTTGTCGAGATTTTGAACACAGAGCGATAGATTGTAAGAAGGGACAGGATAAACAGGTAAACGAGTCTACGACAGTTACCGTTCGAGAAAATAAATTATACAAGCCTGTAATTTTGTTAGGTAAGCAGGTAGTAGCGTTTTTAGATATGAACAATGATTTACATTTAATGAAAGCCGAACAGTACATTAAATTCGGATGTCCAATTTTGCACGGTACAGTAATATCCTGTAAAGGATTCGGTTTAAATAAAGTTACTACTCTAGACAGTTTTTATGCAGACGTACAAATTGATACAAATTGCAGCGGCTAGCGCGCACCGAAAATAACGGTTCACGTACAAACAGCTAGAATGGTTTACGACAAGCAAACGACGAAGCTATTTTTGAGAAAGCCGTATTTTTCCGTTATTTACAGATGTTCATTTCCTCGCGACAATTAGCTACGACCTCAATAGCTTATTGCAAATGTCGTAAACCATGGGTGTTCCGAAGGGCTGCCAGGCAAAGTCAAGCAATCCTCAGCGGGTGACGATGCGAGGCCTGAGCCCTGGAGGAAATCCCGCTGCATTGCCAAATTTCCAACGGTGGTACTTCCCCACCTCAGCACACCCTCTTCCTGGGGAGACGCGCTAAGGGCGCCAGGAAGAGGTGGTGTGTAAGGAAATTTGAAGGACGATCAATCTTTAACGAGTCGTCCTGTGGAGTTGACTAGTGGTCAAGTTCGACCGTTAGAATTCGCGAATAAAAAGTGATTGCAAAGATAAACACCTAATTATTCCTTCACCCTCACGACCTACAAAATAATTTCAGATTACTAATTCACGTTGTATCCGACGATTATTTAAGACACAGTCTTTTGATTGGTTCGGAGTTGTTAGAAGAAGCAAAATTAGTTTTAGATGGTAAAAAAGTCGAAGTATCAAAGCGTGATAATAGAGTAAACAATGCCTGCGACGTCCCAGAAATATTTTGCATAGACACTTTCGATGAAATATCCGAAAACAATATAAAAAATTTTTCAGTAGATTTAAAACATATTAAAAATAATACCGTTAAAGAAGAAATAGAAAACATAGTTAAAAAGTATAACCCGACAACTACTAAAGAATCTAATATTAAATGGAATCTAATATTAAAATGGAAATCGTGGTGAAATATGACATACCTATATATCAACGTCCGCGTAGATTAGCGTTCGTTCAAAGAGAAATAGTTAATGAGCAAATAGATGAATGGATGCGGGCAGGGATTGCGCAAGAAAGTACGTCGGAATACGCTAGTCCATAGTTTTTGTTAAGAAAAAAGACGACAGGACACGTTTGTGTGTAGATTATAGATTACTCAATAAAAAAATATGCAAAGATCATTACCCGCTTTAATTAATAGAAGACAAGTTGGATCGCCTACAAGGTGCGACGATATTCAGTACTCTCGACTTAAAAGACGGTTTTTTTCACGTCCCGATAGACGAAAATAGCCGTAAATACAACGCGTTTATAGTACCAGACGGGCATTTTGAATTCTCAAGGGCACCTTTGGTCTCTGTAATTCTCCGGCTATTTTTCAAAAATTTATTAATAGTATATTTCGTAACCCAATAGAGAGGTATTGTATTAACGTACATAGACGATTTGATTATTCCTGCGAATAACGAAAGTGAAGCTATATCGAGATTGCGAGAAATATTGTGTATTGCGGATTACATGTAAATTGGAAAAAGTGTAGTTTTCTGCAGCGTAGGATAGAATTCTTAGGCCACATAATTGAGGATGGTCACGCACGCCCGTCGAAACGTAAGATATTAGCTGTTATAAACTTTCCACCGTGTAAAAATGTTAAAGATGTACAAAGCTTTTTAAGGCTAACTGGATATTTTCGCAAATTTATCCCGCAATATTCAACAATAGCTTAACCATTGTCAAACTTGTTGAAGAAAAATATCAAATTTGAACTAAATGAAAAATAGATTCTCGCATTTCAACAATTAAAAGCAGCGCTGATTAATGAACCAATTTTGAAATTATATCGCGTAGGTGTAGAAATAGAACTGCACACGGATGCGTCGAGTGTCGGTCTCGGTGCTATTTTATTTCAAAAAGATGATGTTGATCAATGTTACCATCCCATATATTATGCGAGGTGGAAAACATCGAAAGCAGAATCGCGATACATTAGTTATGAATTAGAAATATTAGCTATAGTTAAAGCTTTTCATAAATTTAGAGTTTACCTTTTAGGAATACCATTTAGAATAGTAACTGATTGTCGCGCGTTCACGCTCACTATAAAGAAAAAGGACTTGTGTGTGCAAGTTGCGAGATGGGCATTATTGTTAGAAGAGTTCGACTATACCATCGAACATCGTCCAGGAAACAGTATGAAGCATGTCAATGCGTTAAGTCGGAATCCTATTCCGACGTGCATGTTTATTATTGAGTGTGAAACGAGTGTGTTTGCGAGATTGCGAAAAGCGCAGCGCGAGGACAAAGGCGTAACGGAAATATTAGAGTCTGTGAATAGTGGACAAAATACTGACAGTAACTATGTGGTAAAAAACGGACTTTTGTTTAGAGTAGTCGACAACGACGTTCGCTTAGTGGTTCCACATGCTATGCAAGGTCAAATTGTGAGACAGCTGCATGAGAACGGACACTTCTCTAGCAGTAAAACCGAGACCCTTCTTAGAAAAGACTATTGGTTCAAGGGTTTGAGAACTAAAGTGAAAAAAGTGATTCGAAACTGCATTGTGTGTTTTTTAGCTGACCGAAGTTCTGGAAAATGTGACGGACTATTATACCCTATCGAAAAAGGTGATGTTCCGTTAGATGTGTATCATATCGATCATTTAGGACCCCTTCCTTCAACACGCAAGAATTACAAAAACATATTCGCAGTAATAGATGGTTTCTCAAAATTCGCGTGACTCTATGCTACGAAATCTACTGCGACTGCCGAGGTTGTCAATCACTTGAAGAAACAAGCAACAATTTTTGGCAATCTACGGAAGATCATTTCCGACCGTGGCACTGCATTTACGTCAACAGAGTTTCAAGAATACTGCAAGGAAGAAGGCATTGAATCCAGTCTTATTACAACAGGAATGCCAAGACCGAATGGTCAGGTGAAAAGACTTAATAGGACGATTATACCTTTATTGGCCAAGTTAGCAGCACCAAAACCTGAGGAATGGCATAAGTACTTAGACGTATGCCAGCAATACTTGAATGCAACTCCTCACCGCAGCATTGGCACTACACCTTTCAAAATTCTATTCGGGACTGACATGAGAATGAAGAACAACCTCGAGGTTCGGGAGATAATAAGTAATGAGTGGAACAAGATGTTTCAAGAAAGTCGAGACGAATTGAGACGACACGCGAGAGATAACATCTTAAAGGTCCAACAAGAAAACAGACGTAGTGTCAATCGAAACCGTAAAGAGGCTCACAGCTATCGAGAAGTAGAATTGGTTGCTATCAAAAGGACGCAATCAGGACCAGGATTAAAGTTCGCACATAAATATCTGGGGCCGTATCAAATTACCCGTGTATTGCACAATGATCGGTATTTGGTGGTGAAGATCGGTGTTCACGAAGGACCGCGACAAACATCGACCGCCGTTGAATACATGAAGTTTTGGGTCGAAAACCTAGAAAAGTCGGACAATGAAGATACGTCTGATATCTGAGGGCAGATAACTCTGCAGGATGGCCGAATGTAGTGTGTGTGCGTGCGTGCGTGCGTGCGTGTGTGTGTGTGATCCACTGGGTGGAGCCATCGATCGACGAGCATGATCACGTTTTGTTTTAAACTGTGCCGCCCGATTGTTGAGACGACCGAACGAAAAAGCTACGTGCGTTGCTACGCGGGGTTTAGTTTTGAAGCCAGTCGTCGATGAGATTTCCGAGAAGCAAGTTGTAGTGAGCGTTTAATCAGTTGTGTTCTTTTCTTTTTTTTTTCATTAAAATACTATTAAATTCAAACCTTCGATAAACTTTATCATCCTTTTCCTACAATATTGAATAGAAATTTTTGACGCCAAGAAACTATGTAGTCCTTGTCGATCATGGCGGTTTCGCGATCTGGAAACGTATTTAAATTCTATTCTCCTTAGGAGCCGGTACAATGAACTTTTGCTGAAATTGGGGAGTGATGATTCGTTACTATATACAGCGGTCACAATTTTTGGAATAGTTGGAATTTCTTTCCTAAACCAAAACTAGTGGACTGTTTTTCGTATCGCCAAAATATTTTTTTCCGACGTCTTTTCCAAAATGTTTAGACGGGGTCGTCTTTTGCAAGGCGATGAAACTTCACCTATATTCTTATATTCAGATAATGTTTTAGTTATCGTTAATTGCCCGATACCTAGCTTCTTGCTATGTAATTTTATTAGCTGCTTATATCTGTAACAAAAGCAAACAGGATAAATGATTACCCTAGATTTTGGGTATGTATGTTAATGTTTACCAATACCAAATTGAGTATTTATGTCAATGTTTACATACTTTAATTCCGGCTGCTCCACCTTCATATTTTTGTATAAATTAATAATCATAATTTTTTGTGAAGATCCAATGAACTACAAAGCAGCACTTTTGTATACTTAACTAAACTACACAAGATACAATTTCAAATGTATATAGGATGCGGTCGAATAACGTATGCTGGCGGACGCAAGGTGTTTTTTGTGAAGGGATAGGAACAAAGTTTGGAATAAAATTTTTTAATTCAAGGCTTGGATTTTCGAGAGAGTCGAGTTTGGGAATCCTATTTGTGCGTAAGCTAATGCGGCTGAATTACGGTTCGTTGAGCATCGCGTAACGCGTATCGAGTTTATAAACAATGTCTATTTAGCATTTAAAAATTACCGAGTTCAAGAAAAAATATATAGAAAACTTTTATCGTGCATGTTAGTGCGTGTTATTCGACCGCGCCCTGTGTATTTCATGTTAATAAGAAAATTTTTGCGTTCATCGTATAAAAATACAGAAAATTGTATATATTTATAACATAAGTGCAGTGGCATGCGGAATGATGTACAGAATATTTTAGAAAAAGAATCGTGAGAAAATATTGCTTCTTCGCTTCGAACAACTTGATCAGCTTCGTTGCTGTGAAATCTTGATGATTTGTATGGCAATATGGGTGCCTCGCTATCGCGCTTTCCGTTGTGGCGCTGTCGTCGTCTGTTCTGTTGTTACTATATCGTCAGTCTACACACGGTTTTCCACATGGTTTAGACCAAGCATGGTCAACTGTTTATGCCCCCGGACCGAATTAGGAAAAAAAATATTTTCACTGGCCGGATGAAATATTAAAATTGGAAAATGTTAACCAAAACACTTATTTTTATATGTAAACAAAATATTATTATGAAATTTGTTTATGAATAATTGTTAGTTAAGTAATACAACCTTTATTTCTAATCGAAATTGTTATATTCTCACAATGTATTTACTTAATACTTAGACGACCAACAAAAATATGTATATTAATGGTATACCGATTTCGCATTACGCATTTCGCCACGTGCGATCGCTACGGTGTCTCGAGCCAGAGGGACGGCGCTCTGTGTACATCCGTCGCGGTAATCAACGTTCGTTTCCGAGTTTTTCATACACGGTACATGTAAGCGGGGAATTTGGAAATATATTCCCTTCCTTAAGAATACGTGTCATAGTATCGTGACGGCTTTAGTAAGGAAAAAAAATATACATAGAATTTTGTTTTTCTATAACTAAGTAAGCGCATATGTGTGCAAATAATGGAAAAGAAAGAATAGTAAACGAAATGTAAATTCTCATAATAAATAACTGAATAATTAGTAATGTTTTGAATGAACTCTGAAATCGCCATATCTAGCTGGCGGTGCTCTTATTCTTTGCGATCTACGCTCGCCTGTTTCACCATTCAATGGTTCCGGCGGTTCTTCCGCTCTGTCCATATTTAAAGGATTCATTGCTTGTTGAGGTTCTATATCGGTTGCATAATTCATGTATCTCCCTACGTTTTTGTCTTCCGACGATAAACGTGAAGGAGTAAACTCTCCAATCAGTAGTATTTGATTAGTGTGTCGTATCCAAGTTCGTCCATCATCTAATTTAATTATATAATGCAATTTTCCTACACGCTTAAGAATTCTCCCGAATATCCATTTGTCTCCACGTTGATAGTTTCTACAGCTCACTCTCTCTTCTTCTTTAAAATTTAACACGCTTTTATTGTTGTAATATTGAACAGTTTCGTTATTTTTAGGTCGCATTATATCTAGAGTGCATCTAATCTTCCTATTGAACATTAATTCCGCTGGAGAAATTCCTGTCGTACAACGTGGAGTAATTCTGTATTGTATTAGTATGCGCTGTAATGCTACGTATAAATTTATTTTCTGTGTATCTATAGTATGTAAAGATTTCTTTAATGTTTGTACAAGACGCTCTGCTAATCCATTTGTCGCTGGATTATATGGCGCTGTTAACTTTTGGCTAATTCCATTAGTTTGTAAGAACTTTTGAAAATCGTTTTATACGAATGTACGTCCATTATCTCACACTATCTGCATCAGTAACCCAAATCTTGCAAATATTTCGCGACATTTTTGTATCGTATTCTCCGCTGAATGTCTATGAAAACTTCGGGCCATTTTGTGTAGGCGTCAACTATTATTAAGAAATTATATCCCTTGAATGGTCCCGCAAAATCTACATGTATGCGTTCAAATGGAAATGTAGCAGGTTCCCACATATGCTTAATCTTTAGTGGATTATTTCTATTCGCGTTGCACTCTGCACAGTTTTTTGTGATTGTTTCTATATCGTTATCTATACCATCCCATCAAACATAGCTACGTGCTAACATTTTCATTTTTGCAATTCCGAAATATACGCTATGTAATACTTTTAGTATTTTGCTTTGCAAAGTTTTTGGTATGACTATTCTATGTCCACGTAGAAGAACTCCTTGTTGAACGCTGTATTCCAATTCTTTACTACGGGATCTATCATTAGTTTGTATCGGTGTACCTGCTTCTACTGACTCTACTATTTTCTTTAAATGTATGTCTTGCTTAGTCGCCTTTAATAATTCTTCGAATATAGTTGGTAATGATTGTATCGTGTCTATTTGAAAAACATCTACTACGTCGTATGTAGTTTCATTGGAATTTGAAATCGGTAATCTAGATAAACAGTCTGCATTGCTATGCAGTTTAGTACTTTTGTACTTAATTGTGTAGTCGAAGCCTCGCAGAAATAACGCATAATATTGCATACGCATCGCGCTATAAGTCGGTAAATTTTTCGAAGGTGCAAGTATATGTACTAATGGTCTGTGATTGGTGTATAATGTAAACTTATTTCCGTAAAGGTACTGGTGAAATTTCTTAACGCCAAAAATTATGCTGTAAGCCTCTTTATCAATTTGCGCGTATTTTTGTTGAGTATCATTTAATGTACTGGAAGCATAGTGTATTGCTTTTTCGCTACCATCTGGGTAACCGTGTGATAGCACAGCTCCCACACCGTAAGCGCTTGCATCGGTAGCTAATATAAGTGGCAGTTTGGGATCGTAATGGACCAATACTTCGTTGCTTTGAAAAGCTCGTTTAGCCTTTGTAAAGGCTAGTTCGCATTCCTTGGACTAAGCAAATTTTGATTCTTTATGTAACAACTTGTTTAGTGGATATAAAATCGAACTAAGATTCTTAATAAATCTACCGTAATAATTTACGAAATCTATAAATGCTCGTACTTCTGATACGTTACGAGGAGTAACGCTATAATCTCCACAGATTCTAGCTTTACCTTTTTTCTTAAGTAGCGGTGTAGCCCATTCCGAACTATTGACCTTTACTAGAATTCCTGCGGCCTCTAAATTTTTTATTTCTTGTTCAACTAGTGGTAGTAATTTAAATGGAACTGTACGATGCTTCATGAAAATAGGCTTAGCACCATCTTTAAGCGTTAAACGCGCCTGTTTATTTTTTAAACCTGGTTCCAGAATTTCTTTGTATTTCTGTAAAATCGAGTTCAGTTTTTCTTTCTTGTCGATGCCTACTGAATTTACTGTACAATGATTTAACGTAATTTCGCGTAATTTGATGTCGCTTAATAATTGGCGTAGCCATTCGCGTCCTAACAGCGGTACTCGATTTACATTTGTCAGATATATATTTAATTTACGTTCCCTACGACCGTGTCTGACACGTACTGTGATATAACCTTCTGTTTTAAGCGTACTCTTACAATATGTAATTAATTTCAGCGTTATCGAATGTATGAACGAACTTGGAAATAATTTGAGCATTTCAGCTTTATTCGCGATTGTAACCGCCGCGCCGCTGTCTACTTTAAATTCTACAATTTTATCGTTTACCTGAAGTTTGGTAAGAAATTTCTTTCGAAATTCCGCTTGTTCTAACTGTAAAGTGTCTTCATCTGACGCGTTGTGTAAGATTTCCTCAACGTTATGCGTTTGTTTTTTGTTTTTAAAGCAGACTGATTGGAGATGACCTCGGATTCCACAAGCAGTGCATTTAACATTGCGATTTAGCGTACATTTTGTGGCAAGATGCACTTTTCCGCACCTGTAACACGAAATACTTTTAGTATCTGTAAATTTTGAATTATTACGATTATTAGAATGTGTAGTTATATTTGTGCTGAAACGCTGGCTGCCGTTTTTTAAATTTCTTTGTATCCGCAATTTGGACTGCCGCCGATGTTGCCTGTAGCTGATCGGTATCCTTCGCCGACATCTCCATGGCTGCTACTAATTCTACGGCCTTGTCGAAGGTTAGATCTCTCGTTTCAAGAGGATCCTTGTGCTCGTAATACCAAAAACAAATTAATTACGTAACGCCATCTTCAAGTAATTACTGAATTTGCAATTTAAAATTGATTTTTGGAGGACCGCAACATATTGTAGTAGACTTTCTCTATCTTTTCGCCGTCGCTGGTGAAATCAAAAATTTTTTGCAATTTCCAGCGGTGCGGGGGCGTAAAATTATCCGAGATTCTCGACTAAATTTTTGTAGTTGTATGTGTACGGGTCAACCGGTGCACACTTATTACATATTGTATCAAACGCGGACGATTCAATATAATGCAGCAAATACGGTACTTTATCGTCGTCCGCCACTTTGAAAAGTTTAAATGCACCTTCCAGTCCTTTAACCCATCGTTCCCAACTCATGGATGGCTCAAAAGGTTCGATATTAAAAAGAGCCTGTACTCGTGCTTCGGACATTGGACAACCACAACAATAGCCGACCGTCATTGTAGACTTTATGACGGTGACGTTTCTGCTCGGCACACACACATTTACACCCATACAGCCGCTTTCGCTGCGGGCGTGCCCCGTCATAAAGTCTACAATGACGGTCGACTATTGTTGTGGTTGTCCATTGTGTCTACTAGCGAGCAGATCACCCTGTAGAATATAATATGTATGACTAAATTACGAACAGAAAATGGCTTTCTCAAAAACTGTAGCTTCGCTGTTGTTTGTCCCATAAACTGACTCGATAAAAGCTGAAGGGGGAAACACACGTTACTGAATCCTGTGTTTGCCCTAAATTTAAAAATTTATTTATTTTGTTTTCCAAATTTAGAAATTTATCTTCCGTTACTTCGTTAATGTTTCATAAAAGAAATTTTTTTGGTACATCGCCTTTTTTTATTGAACCCTGTTCGAGAATCTCCGAACATACTGGCAAGATTTATTTTATTTTTATTATTATGTATTGTTTTGCGTTACAAAATTTACCCGACCATCTGCATGCTAAATGATTTATTGTACGCGTCGATAGTCGCTATACTTCTTTAGAGTTTCATGAAAAATCACACAAATTAAAGTTTTTGTCTTTTTGTTTTTTTTTGCAAAATATCTTTTTTTATTGAACACCCTGTTCGAGAATCTCCCTAATGTAGTGGTAAGATTTATTTTTTTACATATTTTTATTATGTACTATACACGTCAATTTCCGAGAATTTACGGTAATAAATCAACGTTCTTTGGTTTCGAGGTTTACGCGATCAGTAATCGGTCTAAAATAAAAGGTCAATCTCACCTACGCACCGAACTCTTTCATTCAATTAAATAGCAAGAATTAAGCCGTTCGCTTTGGAAGGGTGTTCTTCTAACACACTCGATTGAACACAAGAAAATACCGTTTGCGCGACGCGACCGTGTGAGAAACGCTTCAGTCGAGAGACGCGAGAGAATCCGTAGCGAGGTACGAGGTTGGCTGCGTAACTCCAGGCGCTCCTGAATGTCGACTCCGTCCGGCCCACTTAATACTCTTTCAAATCTACTCCGATTTGACCATGAAAGCGTGATTCAAAATATCCGAATTTTTGTGGACCTGTTAATAAAGCATTCGCCTGTCCAAATCCACGAACGGCGTTGACGTGGGGTTACTCGTTCACCTGGTACACAGGCCTAAACTCGCGGGTGGGTTTTCCAAAAAAAACGACATTTTCGTATTTTAATGCTATCCACGCGGGGAAAAGACATCAAAACTGTGTCACTCCAATGCCTTGGACCGTATCACATGTGTTCCACGCAACGAAACATCGTTCCAACCCCTACACCTGTGGGTGGACCACCCTTAACTCTGGGCCACCCTGTTCAGCTCCAGGGGCAGTTTTCGAAACGAGTTTTAAATGACATTAATCCTTAACGTACCGAGAATAAACATGGTGAATTTCATCGCCCTTCGAGGTGCGGAAGTGCTCCCTTACGAAGGGTGTTGAAAAGTGGCGAACTGTTCCATCCCTCTAAGGGGTGCCTATGGGGCGTACAGCATGGGCGTTGGCATTTCCTGGATCAGAAGATTCCAGGGAATGCATTGAGCCCAAATTCGGGACTGTAGTCCAAAAATTGTGGATTTTGGAGGGAGTGGAGTGTTGTGAGGGGTGGATTTGCCCGAGAAGGATTTTGAGGGGTGCATTTTGTAGAGGGCATCGAGGAGGGTCGCCCAAAGGTTTTTTTTTATTTTTTCAACCCCTTCCGTCACCCCTGGCCCCCTCAGAAGTGGCGTTTTTCGACGTGCCCCTCTTTACGGGGGCGAATTAACCCCTTCGTATCAATCCTCGCCAATGCAACTTTGCACACATTTAGAGGACACTTCAAAACTACTCGCGAAGTTTCCCTAAAATCGGTTGAAAACTCCCATAGATATGACGTTTTAAAATAGTGTCCCTTTAATTTTGTCCGTCAGTGTATTAATTTTAAGTACTAATAACAAATTATTGGCGTAATTTTGGTTAAGGATTATTTTTAAACGTACCACATTCTCCCGTTGCGGCTGTTGCGCCATGCCCACCACGAATGATGGTGGTGGCGGCGGGAGCTGCGGTACGGCCGCTGTGGATGGTTCCATAGGGACCATTAGTACCGCGATTGGTTGTACGTATCGCATGTATTGTTCTTCCAAGAATGATAAACGGTCAATGTCGTATGTAACTATTGGAAAAAGAAATAAAGATTAATATAAAGTTTTTACAATATTGTTCAATTACTATAAATAAGTAATCATACATACCTTCCTCCAGGCTGTTCATTCTGTAATGAAAACAAATAAAACTTCGAAAAACATTAAAACTTCAGTGAAAAGTATGAAATAATTGTTGGTTCATTTATGTGAACACTCAACAGCTCTATATATGTAATTGCTAAAAGTTTGAAAAAACGCAGTTGTTGTGCCCTGGCACCCGATTATTGCAACATATGATCGACCATCGCTAATTGAGTAACGACCCGATTATGCCCGGTCAAGAATGTCCGAAATCAGCGACATACTTTGATGCGAGGACTGCAAGCTTGCAGCACTCACGTCTGGCAACATGACCATATATGGTCATGTCCGATTGCCAACAAAGACTATAAAAACAATAACACCTTGTAAAAGACAGTTCTGAGCACATTTTGAAGAAAGTCATTGTTGAGAGTACATCGCTGGAGTTACGATCCTTCGACTCATCATCGAACATCGGTGAATTCCAATTCTTTAAACGCTCCGAAACCCACGATATCCCAAAATCCTTTAAAAAACGCCTGAGGGCACAACAATTTGGTGGCAGCGGTGGGATATCGTCAAGTCTAATGGTTCGTGAAGTACAACTTCATTAAAGATCGTCGAGTTAAGAGTCAACACTGACAAAGTACTGGTTTATTGGTGGCAACGCCAAACGCAAAGAGACTACCGTTTTGCTACCAAGATGGCATCAAGGAGCTGACTCTGGACGTGCTCTGGGGAGACGTACATCAGCCCAAAACGACAAGCCGGGACCAGTTGCTGGTGAGGACAATATGACCAAACGACGCTCAAGGACTGATCTGAGGATCAACGACATTGAAGGAGGAATTCTGGAAACGCTCATCCGAGGATATTCAATTCCGGACCATCTTTCGAAGTCGGACATCGGGAGCTAACAGTAGTTTGAGGAAAAGCAGTCAATAGCAGTCTGAGGACCAATTGACAGCGAGAGCGAAGCATCTTCCAGCGAGCAGCCGAGTGCAGTCTGAGGACCAATTGACAGCGAGAGCGAAGCATCTTCCAGCGAGCAGCCGAGTGCAGTCTGAGGACCAATTGACAGCGAGAGCGAAGCATCTTCCAGCGAGCAGCCGAGTGCAGTCCGAGGACCACCGGAACGCGGAACAATGACATCCACAACATGCAAATAACTCTACTGCTGTAAGTCCTAACTCGCATGTATCATAACAAATTGTCAACCAGAATCTCGTATGTCGGAACAAGGTAACGATATAGATCGTTTTTGATTACCATACACTAGAGTCATTTCGAGATCGTTTGAATCAATATTTGACAAGTATTTAAATTATAGCTGTCACGTAGCTACAACTTCACCTTCTTCCGACTCAGTGATAACATTTCGTAGACGCATACGAGCACCATCCATACACTTTGATTCCGATTCATTGAGCGGCAGTGTAAACTTTGAACACGTAATTAGGGAAAGAGAATTCCTTATAGAAGAACACGATTTTAGTTTATTGCAAACAGAAAATATGGCATCTAACGTACTAAACGTCCTTACACTAGTAAAAGAATTGAGGGAAACTCTCCCACAGAAGTGTCAGCGTTCATCGATTCGTGTATGCTAGCATCAGAGTTAAGGATATTAGACAATCGATCACTTCTATTGCGAGCTATTTTGACTACAAAACTAACTGGCAAGGTGGCAATGGAATTAAGATACCGCGAGATAAACAACCTAGAGACACTCAAAACAATATTACTTTCTTTATATACGACAAAACGATTATTAGGTGCAGTACAGACCGAATTTAGTAATTGTAGACAGCGAGATTACGAAGCCGTAAGAGAATTTGCTACCAGACTAGAAAAACTGACAGTAGAATTAACAGAACTCACAATTAATCCAATAAATAGTAATGTAATAAATCAAGCCCTGTCGAGATGCATCCAAGACGAAGCACTCAACATATTCAGTGCCGGTCTCAAGGAAAATCTTAGAGTGATAGTTAGAGCGCGCCGATTCGAAACACTGCAAGAATCAATTGCATTCACACTATAGGAAGAACAAGTCCTGGGATGAGGTACGCCTCGAACTTTTGGATATCCTAACGGTTCCGGAAGTTCCAGGGGAGGTACGGCTCCCAGAACCTCTAATCCACGGTGTAAGAGGTGCCACCAACAAGGGCATGTAGCAAAAGATTGTTACGCACGATTAAGCACGCCTCGATCAGCAATTACCGCACCACATCCTCCGACGAATCGTCAGAATTTAGAAAAACGCGAGTCAAATTATTTTGCAATTACATGCAACTATTGCAAATGACCAGGCCATGTTCAACGCGATTGTCGAACTTTATTTAGAGACAATGGGGGCGCAGGCCCCAGTAACAGACGACACGAAACCGCCAACAGACAGAACTAAAATCAGAATCGACTATCAAACGTAAGGAACGACAGACACAACTCACAACAAACGGACGCCAACGAGAGAACTATAAACACATACCTACTGAATTACGCAGACGAGCCAAACCAACGTCGTACAATGGTAGAAATAGAAGCAACCGAGATGAAAAACGTGAAATGTCGAATGCTAGTAGATACGGGAGCAGAAATAACGCTTTTAAAAATCGGTAAAATCATAAGTGAGGTAACCACCACCAGCGAAGTGGTATCCTTGAGGGGAATAGGTAATACCGACATCCCGACCGTTTGCAAAATTAATCTAAATATTAAAGTCAGCAACAGGTTCGTTACACACCCTTTCCGAGTAGTTAGAGATAACTTTCCGATTCCAGCAGAAGGGATTTTAGGAAACGATTTCGTTACCGATTTCGAAGCAATAATTCGACGGGGAAGAAATATAGAAATTCTAGGAGAAAAATGGCTATTACTAAGCGAAGAAGAATTCAATTTGCAGCCGCACTCAGAAACGCTAATATGCGCAGTAACAGATAAACACGGTCAAGGAATTATAGAACAGCAAATGCTAAAACCAGGAGTTTTCATAGGAAATTGTTTAACAGAGGCAAACAATGGTACTTGCCTCGTACCAGTAGTAAATCTGACAGACAAAATAATTCGAATACCATCACCTAAAGTGCATATGGACACTTGCAACACTGACCTACTTAACGAAACGGACGATCACCGCAGCAGTCAGCAGATATTCAATACCAGGATTATGACCGGCAGAGATAGAATGCAAGCATTACGAGATAGTGTGATTACCGAAAACTTAAATAATGAAGAGAAAGACAGTATACTAGAACTCTGCGAAAAATATAACGACATATTTTTCCTAGAAGGAGACAAATTAGAATTTACTGACAAAATAAAGCATAAAGTACGTCTAATGCCTAATGCGAAACCGGTAAATGTAAAACCGTATCGATGACCTCAAATACACAAAGAAGTAGTAGACAAGCAAGTAAACGAAATGTTAAAACAGGGAATAGTAGGGCTCAGTACTAGCGCTATTAGTTGTTCCTAAAAAAACAGACGAAGCAGGAAATAAAAAGTATAGAGTAGTTGTAGATTTTCGAAAACTAAACGATGTAACGGTAGGTGACTCATTCCCACTACCAAATATAACAGAAATTCTAGATCAGCTCGGTGGAGCAAAATAATTCTCCACCCTCGATCTCGCCTCAGGATTTCACCAAATAGATATGGATCCTGAGGATCGAGAAAAGACGGCCTTCTAAACTCCATATGGTCATTTCGAATTTAAGCGAATGCCCTTCGAGCTTAAGGATGCACCTCCCTCCTTTCAGAGAGCCATGGAAGCGATATTGGGAAGACTGCGTGGCTTAAAATGCTTTGTTTACATAGACGACATAATAGTACACGGACGTTCATTACAAGAACACCAAGAAAGACAGACGCAAATTTTCGACAGATTAAGAGATAGTGGTCTAAAGCTACAACCAACAAAATGCCAATTTTTACGAAAGCAAACCATTTATCTAGGTTATTAAATAACAGAGGAAAGTATTAAGCCTGACCCATCAAAACTAAACGCAGTAAAGAATTTCCCAGTTCCAAAGAAAGCAAAAGATGTGCAATCCTTTTTAGGATTGGCAAGTTATTATCGTAAATTCATAGAACATTTTTCAAATATTGCAAAACCGCTAACCCAGCTATTGAAGAAAGACGTAGAATTCAGATGGACGGACCAGGAACAGAAAGCTTTTGATATTTTAAAGGAGAAATTAACAACAGCACCGTTATTACAATATCCTGACTTTACTAAACTGTTTACGTTAACAATTGACGCATCGGATAAGGCGATCGGAGCGATACTGTCTCAGCAATATGACGGAAAAGATTTACCTGTAGCCTATGCAAGCAGAATATTAAATAAGGCTGAAATTAATTATAGCACAATCGAAAAGAAACGCCTATTACACGAATATCACGATACTCCTTTAAGTGGATATTTAGGTATTAAAAGAACCTTAAATAGAATGCTATTAAAACATTCATGGCCAGGTATTAGAAAAGACGTAGAGGATGTTACGTATGCACACCCGTTCTTTTCGAAGCTCGCGTTCATTTAATTTATCTACCTCTTGGAATGTGGAGTCTGGTCTTACCGAAGTGCACCCTGCAGCTGTACCATACTTTTCTCAGAATCATCTTTTAACTCGCGTTGCGTGAGTAACCCTTTATATAAACTTTCCCTAAAGCCCCACAGATGTTAACCTCTTTTTTTTTTTTTTTTTTTTTTTATTATTAAGTAATTACAATCAATTCTCATAGAGAATTATAAGCAATTAGGTTAGCATGTTACAGTGGCATGGTTTGTAACTTTCAGTTACTACATTCTAGAGTTAACTATGTATGTATTTAGTGTGATTACAATATGTGAGTCTATATTTAGTTAATTAAATCTATTGGCGAATTCCAGCGGGTAATATCTTTTCAATCTACGTGCGTGAGTTGCGGTGTCTTTGAGTTGGGTGACAAGAGGATTCGGATGACTAGTGAAGCGTGAGCTATAGCGGATGCTGTATCTTGATATTTCTTCTTTTACTGTGGCGATCTTTAAACCACGATGAATTACTTCATTGGTAACATACCAGGGTGCGTTAGAGATTAGTCTTAATACTTTAGATTGGAATTTTTGCAAGATCTCAATGTAAGAGTTGCTCGCAGTGCCCCATAACTGTATCCCATAAGTCCATATGGGCTTTAATATGGCTCTGTATAGGATAAGTTTACTTTCCATTCTTAGATTCGATCGTAGGAGCCAGTAGAATTTTTTAACTCTTCCTTTGAGGTAGGAGCATTTGGCTTTGATATGTTGTTTCCACGTTAATCTTTTGTCCAACAACAACCCTAGATATTTAACTGAGTCTTTGTGCGGGATCTCGGTATTATATATTTTTATGGGAGGGCATGTGGATCTACGTAGAATGAAAGTAACATGCGATGATTTATTTTCGTTTACGACAATACGCCATCTGTGGAACCATTTTTCAATATTGCAGATATGTTCCTGAAGAGTCGCAGAAGCTGTTCGAGGATCTTCATGGGATGAAAGAAGAGCTGTATCGTCAGCAAATGTAGCTGTAATTATCTTATTTGTAGTAGGTAAATCACAAGACACTACCTTGAGGTACGCCAGCTTCGATAGGAAAGGGCGAAGTTATTACGTTTAATAGTCGTACATTGAATTGTCTGTTATTTAAATATGACTGCATAATCAGGAAATACGGGTACGGTAAAATCCGTTTAAGCTTGTATAGCAGACCAGTATGCCACACCTTATCAAAAGCTTGTTTGATGTCCAAGAATAATGCAGAGCAATACTTTTTCTTTTCCAAATCCTGACTGATGTTGTGTACTAAACGATGAACTTGCTCCGTTGTTGTATGTTGTTTCCTAAATCCGAACTGATGTTTCGGTGTAATTTCTAATTCTTCAAGGATAGGATAGAGGCGCTTGGCAAGAATTTTTTCAAACAGTTTGGACAAGCTAGGTAAGAGGCTAATTGGGCGATATGAGTTGACCTCGTGGATTGGTTTTCCTGATTTATGAATAAGAGTAATGATAGACAATTTCCAAAAGGTTGGGTAAAATCCTAGACGGAGGATAGCATTAAAGATAGATGCAATGATAGCTATCCCTTTCTTAGGTAGTTCCTTGATCATTTTATCACTAACCATATCGTGTCCAGGGGCTTTCCTCGGGTTGAGATTGCTGATCATTAGTTTAACCTCTGCAGATGAGAACGGTTCCAAAGCAGGAGACAATTGTAGTGGCGACTGTAAGTAATCGATTATATCTGTTTCGTTATAAGTAGTCGAAGATGGAAATGGTTTGAATACTTCTGCCCGGTGCCTTGCAAATATGTTAGCCTTGTCTATGGGACTTCTCGCCCATGCACCTTGTGGTAATCTAATGGGAGGTATTACCTGTTGTGGACGATTCAGTCGCTTAGTTGCTTTCCACAAGGAGTAATTTGAGTCAGCTGTAGGGGACAAGTTTCCCAGGTACCTTTGGAAGCAATCATTTTTATAATTTTGAAGTATCTTTAAAAGTTTTCTTGTCGCTTCGTTCAATTTACGTTTATCTTCCAGACATCTACTGATATGCCATGATTTCCGAAGTTTCCGTTTGTCTGCGATTTTCTTTTTTATAAAGTCAGGATATTCATTCCAGCTTATGTACTCAAGGTAAGGAATAGAGGAACGGACTGCATTAATTATATTGTGAACTAGATATTCTATAGCAGCATCTACATCTTCGTTTGTGTTTAGAGGTAATGAGGCCGATGTCGAACAATTGAACGATTCTCGGAAGTGAGACCAGTTAGTGAGTTTGTTGCTGATGGAGAATGAGGGTCGATTTTCGATAATTGTAGAGTTGATTGTTGCAATGACAGGAGAGTGATCAGAGGATAACTCAAGACAAGAAGTGACCTGAATATATCTTGAAGATATATTTTTGGTTATAAAGAAATCCAGTAAGTCCGGTAATTTATTTGTATCGGTTGGCCAGTATGTGGGTTCGCCTGTACTGAGAGGATTTAATCTATTTGCTTGGATACTTTTTAAGAGAGATCTGCCTCTAGGAGTAATAATTCTGCTACCCCATTGAGAATGTTTGGCATTAAAATCGCCTCCTACTACGAACTTGTGTTCAAATCCTGCGAAAAAGTCATCGAAGTCCTCTTTGGGGATACTGTGTCTAGGTGGACAGTAAATTGCTGATATAGCAACCGGACTATGCCAGTCTTGAATCATGATACTTGTTGCTTGGAGGTAATCTTTTTTGTAAGGTAGAGTTCGTAGTGTTTCACGTTAGATTTTACGATAATTGCAGTGTCACCGTGCGCTCTGCCACTGGGATGATTTGTATGGTAAATCCGATATCCGTTCATTTTGATAAAGTTTTTATCCGTAAGATGCGTTTCAGAGACAAGCATTACGTGAATATTCTGGTTGTTTAAAAAGTATTCTAGTTCATTTTTATGTTGAACTAACCCGTTGGCATTCCAAAGAGCAATACGTACTGGCATCATTGGTTAGCATTAAACGTTAGTTTATTTATGATGATTGTTAGTAATGATAGTAAATTGTTTATTTATTCTGTTTGTTTCTCGATAAGTTTCTCCAGCCTACTGAAGTTGTCTGTGATTTGTGTATCAATAATATGGTTTACCAAGGTGTTCCCATATGAATTTCTTTTGTTTTGGTTTCCTTGGAACGCCTGGGCATAAGTAACAGAAGGAATTATGTTGCTTTGATTGCTTCTCACCGTATTGGTTGTTGGAGTCGAGGTAAGATTATCCTTAGTTCTAGGCCTGGGGAACTTCTTATAAATTTCTTTGTAGACTGGGCAACCTTTATAATTCGCCGGATAGTTTCCTTCGCAATGAATGCATTTTGCTGGTGTACTAGCTACTTTCGTGCATTGAACTGTTGGATGTGAGCCTGAGTATTTTACACAACGAAAGTTATGATTACAATATTTTTGAGTGTGCCCATATCTCTGACACCTTTTGCATTGAACTATTTCTCTTTTTTTTATGCGGGGGTTCTACTTTCACTATAGAGTTCATCAGATGAGTGATATCGTACACTTTCTTATTATTGGGTTTTTGCTTGAGATCGACAAAAAATAAAGAAAGAGGATTTTGAGTAACGCTATGATTAATGTTGGAAATGTTAGTTACTTCGTGTCCATGTTTCAAGAATTCTTCCTTTAAATCTTCAAGGTTTGCTGAGTGATGAATATTACGTAGAACCACTCTGAATGATCTTTTTTGCTTTAGTTGGAATGTATGGAAATTTGCGTTAAGCGATTTTAAGAGCTTTGTTATTTTCATATAAGCATCGGAGTCGATTGGTAATATTTTGATTTGATCATTATTTGTTTTAAGTTTGTATTCTTCCTTGTTAACAGCTTTGTTTAGTGAATATGTCATCGTTTGAATATCAATGACGCCCTCAAGGTAGATTGGTGGAGGTGGAGGCTCTTTTTGCGGTAGTTCATTGTCGGACATGTTGATATCTGTTGACGATTCTAATAGTGAAAACCTGTTTGATGTGGGAATTGCACACATCGGTAGATCAGTACTGAGTTTTGTATTATTTCCAGATATGTCCAGCTTTCTTTTCTTTGTGTTCGGACTTGGTCCTCGGATTGCAGTGTTCATCTGCCACGGTGGTAGTAGATAGCTGGGAAGTAATTCCAGGCCTTGATTATGTATCTGACTTAGAGCCATCTTCGAGCTAGATATTACCGATTAAAATCGGAATAACTAATCGAGAGGCATAGATAATGATTCAGTTGTTAAGGAAGATTCTTCGTTTGCAACTTCGAAATATGTATATGTATCACGATCAGTCTTATTTACGCACAGGTAGACGTACACTCACTATGTTTGTAAGCTCACGGAGCACAGTCACACAGGTCTGTACGCGTCGACTGTTGAACACAAACTATATGTTCACCTCTGAGTAATGAAAATCTCAACCGCCAAATTTCCATATATGGGAATCACTGACGTATCCCCACCAATATTTAGGGGTATATAAACCTATGATTTTCGTTACGTAGTACGAAGTTACTTAGTACGAAAGAGTTACTTGATAAAGTCACGTCGATCGTCTTCAGAGTTGCGCTTCAGTGAGATCGGGCTTCAGATCCCTTTCGATCAACATTAACCATATAGATCCGCGAGAACGGTACAACATCTATTACGGCATAGAAGCATTCTCGACCCCCGATCGCCAGTGCGTTAACACCGTGCAACAATTAGGTATTCAGTAGAACTATTCAGTTTTGAATATATAATCATTTTTTAACCTTAAAAGGTCTGTTAAATCGTTATTATTATTATATATATATATATTTTACTTGCCTATCGGCAAGGTCAGGTCTTTGTCGCTTCAGTCCCGTACGGGCCCTGACTCGTATGTGAATTTCTATGTCTTTAAATTTAGGATTTGGGATTTTCAATGGATGCGAGCGGTTAATTCAACTATAAGAATGTTCTATTGTTAACACGCCACTGTAATATTTATTCAATTAATAATTTCGTGATTTTAATTTTGATAATACAATGACTTACGTAATTGGTGGCTCAAATGTACGTTCGGTCTACAAGATTTAATACACACACTTTCTTTCCTTATAAACTCATACAGAAAATACACATATGAAATCATCAAAAATTTAGTTACGTATTTAATGAAGAAAAACAGTGAAAATATAGATATATTTGTTTCTAGAATATCAACTAGGGTTACCCCGGAAATGAATTATATATTTATTGATATTCCAGAAGTCAGAAACAGTAATTTCACATGATATAGAAATACAATAAAATTGTCGGAATAATATTATATAAAAGATCAATGGAAATACCATCCGAGAACCATCATCACCGAATCATTTATTGATATTCCGAGTGGTCACAACAAAATACATTTATAAATATTGCGTTAAAGGAAGACAACTCACCACTAAATATTTCAAACGTAAATCTAACGTTTTGCTCGCCTTCCTTCTATCACTCACTCGGATCACCTGCTACGAAGATAAGCACACACACACGCGAAAACAATATTGAAAACGATCTTTGATTTTAATAATAATAATAATAATCTCTAATGTAAGAAAAATAAATTGAAAAATATAAATAAATAAAATAAAAGGCTAAGGTTAAAATATTTTAACGAGAGACCCGAGTCTCTGCCTACCACTTACTTTGTATCGAAATACCAAGGTGTACGCACTCTAACTCAATTTATGGGAAACTCGGACCTTACTCACACTTTGTGCGACTGTACGAGAAGAAGTGAAAATTAAATAAATGAGTGAAGTATAAAACTGTTTAACGAACGACCCGAGTTTTGCCTACCGCTTACTTCGTATTAAAATACTACTGGGTAACACACTCTAACTCTAAAATGGTTCGCTCGGACTACTCTCGCGCTCACCGCGACTGTATGAGAAGAAGTTAAGAAGGCTCGTTCTAGAAGCTTTGGAGACAAAGGATCTTAGAACCACGTATTCGTCGACAGTTTATAGAAAAGGTCTTCGAGATTTCGCGACTCGGTACACGCAAGAATTTGGTGTTTACGAGTTGTACCGCGTCTCGCGCCTCGCGCCCACCAAACCGCTCGATTCGTCCTAGCGACAACGTGCGCGCGGACGAACCACGCTGCTGTTTCAAGTTACGGGTTCGGTATTCAGAGCGTACATGAAGAAGAAATAGCAAAATAAAGGTTTAACCTAAATGCGCGGTATTTACATGTCCTTCTTCCAATGATATCTGTAACCGTGATATTTGAACGCGATGGTAATATTCGATGTGCTTATCTTTCCAACAATTATACACGTATACGCCGCTGTTACATTACATGATTAACGCCTTTCATTCGTAACAATACTAAACATATAAAATATTAAACAAATTGAACATATTTACAAGGTTTTTGTACAAGGTGTGGCGCTGCCAGCAGGGTGAAAGTGGCGTGACGACGTTGATTTCAAGGAAGGAATGTGTATATTTGCTCAAAAATGAATTTAATAAACTACCGTCAAAGGCTAGGTTTGTGTTCGATTAAAACTAATTCGGGATGGTAAACCATCTCGAACACATTCCTGCCGACGAAATCAAGAAGAATAAAAAATTGAAAATGTCGGACATAACACGTACAACACCACTCTGCATACAGCGACAGGTTTTACGCCCTACGAATTAATGCACGGAAGACAAGCAGAACTACCGACGTCACTTACACTACCACCCGAACTTAACTATACTTATGACAGATACGCACATAGACTGAAACAAAAGCTTAGATCTACCAATGCGATAGCCAGAGACACCTTACGAAATAATAAACAACGCTCAAAACAACACTATGACAAAAGGACTACACACAACAAATTTAAATTGGGCGACAAAGTACTGCTACACGACGAAACAATCAGACGAGGAAGAACAAAAAAACTGTCACCGATCTGGATTGGACCCTATGCAATTATTCAAGTCCACGATAAATAAAACTACACAATCAAAAAGGGCCATCGATCTCTACGCGTGCACACTAATAGATTAAAACACTTCGCGGAATAGAAAAAAAAAAAACATAAAGAATATATACATCCTAACAACCAGCCCGACCTTGCAGGTCAGCATTTTGGTTACTGGTGTTCGCAGCCGACGCAACGGATACCAAACCTTACCAAATCACGGCATTCTCAAGCCAACCAGGTGTCTATTTCGAAGGCATAGGAAACCTGCAGATATGAAGTATAAGGATACATGGAAATTGGTATACCACATCGACACAAGTTCACTAAGTCTCCGATATACTAAAATCAAGTCAGCACTAAACGGCGCCATGAGCCATTGCACGAATAATCCATACCACAATATGAAAGATTTCTGCGATAAATTTTCCCTCATCTCAAACAATTTATTAGACCAAACTAAAATTAACTTAAACATGGCATATCAAACTCTTGATCCGTTTATACGCGTTCGCCGCGGTTTAATCGACGGAATAGGACATTTAGGAAGAGTATTATTCGGCACAATATACGCAAAAGACAGAGAATCGATTAAAAGACAGTTACAAATTTTGAAACAAGAAGGAATTGCCCAACGGACTTTCTTATTAGACCAAGTACAAGTAGTAAACGCGAACATTAAATTATTTAACGAGAGTATGAGTAATATAAATCAAAACGAACACACGTTACTAAACGCAACAAATATCCTGAGACAACTATTAGAGACAGAAACTGACGGTCGAAATTACCAAACCATGATAGACGAGAACTCAATTCTAATCAAAAACATAATCAGAAACATCACAGGCGACGTACGCAACCTATTAAATTTCGCAGTAGATATTAAGAAAGGAATTCTCAATCCGCTAGTTATATCACTGACAGAAATTATCCAACATGCTGAGTTAACACTACCTCTACTACCAAAAGGTTTAAGACCACCATTACCACTCAATACCGTAAACGTATACTCACTCACTAATATAGCAACATATGCCGAAAAACATACGATTAACATAATAATTGAAATACCCTTGGTAAGCGCAAAAACGTACAAACTAAACAAAGTTTATTCCGTACTGGCAAAACTAAACGAATCACTATACGCATATATAGATACTGTAGAATCATACATAGCAATAGACTTATCAAATTTAGACTACAAGCGAATCAACGACAAGGATTTAACTAATTGTAAAATATTTAACGACGATTATGTATGTAATATGTACCATCCAATTTTTAAAATCATTCCACATGGATCTTGCGAAGCAAAATTGTATACCAAACCTACTCAGCGTCCAGAAAATTGTAACGTTAGACTCATAGCCTTAAATCAAACAATGCTAATCGAGCTACATCATCCGAGCGCATGCATCTATATAACCCCAAATCCCATACAATTAGTTATTACATGCGATCTGCATACAACGAAAATAACTCATATACAAGATTCTGGTATCATAACAACTAAAGGAAAATGTACAATTACTACAGCCGAATTCATGATCGAGACAGGAAGAAACTACAAATACGAAAAAACAATAAGTTATCTACCAACATACAACCTAACAATACCTAATTTACCTAAAACATTAGACGTAACACACTTTCAGAACAACAAACAATACAACTTACGAAAAATTATTAAACACCCAGAAGAACTGCGAGCAATTGGTAAAAGCTTATCAGATGTAAAAGCTGAGCTCGAAGAAAATAATGCAATACCTATAAAATATCATTATAGTCTCATCTCATCAATTTCTTTAAGGGGAATAATAATACTTATTGTAGTAATAATAATCTTTTACAAATACGCGCTCAAATTTAAATGTAAATCCACAAATTCACAAAACTCAGAATCCCCGAAAAACATAGAAGAAATCATAGTCACAGCAAAACCCAAGTCAGCGGCCCGAATGCAATCAATGTAAACTATTAATTATTACCATCTCCCCGAAAACATTTTAAGCGCACTCTCTCTACGGGGAGAGGGATGTTGTGCCCTGACACCCGATTATTGCAACATATGATCGACCATCGCTAATCGAGTAACGACCCGATTATGCCCGGTCAAGAATGTCCGAAGGGATTCACGGTTCGACCGTCGCAGTGAGAAGACGTGTTTACGTTTTGGTTACGTGTATATTTCAATTCAGTATAATGAAAACTGTATTATTTCGTTATATAGTGAAATTTTTGTGTTCTTTAACACATCTTTCGTCACACCAAAGGGTGCGTTATGCACCCTGCACCCCCTCCATCGACTTCTGACTACAGGAGTCGAATGGAACCTTTAAATTCAACAATGTCATCTCAACATAAACCATCTTCATCTCAAGCTCCCAATTATGCGGCTGCTGTCCAAACTTCAGTCTATCCTACAAGAGAACATGCCATTATCATCGACGCCTTGGAAGGCACACCCATCAAGGACTACGTTAAAGCGATCGGATCACTGATTAACCCTTCTGATATCAGATTTGTGTCAAAAATTTCACTAAACAAAATCTGCATGTATTTGGCAAATACTTCAACAGCAAACAAACTCACGGAATCAAAACAAGTTATTATCATTGACAATAAGTCGCTGCAAATCCGCCCATTAATTTCGAAATTCAAGAGAGTCATTTTATCAAATGTTTGCCCCATTATTCCAGATAAAATATTGGAAGGTCATCTCTCGAAATTAAACGTCAGGTTGGGTTCTAAAATGACTTCCCTACATGCGGGTTTTTCTGATTCCGGCTTCGCTCATATTATGAGTTTTCGGCGCCAAATTTTCATCCACCCTGACGACGTTATCAAATTACCGAAGTCCATGAAGATTGTTTTCGACGATACGACCTTTTGGATTTATTTATCTTCCGACGCCGTCATATGCTTCAACTGTAAACAGTCGGGCCATCTGGCAAAAAACTGTCCCGTTGGTACAATAAGCGTCGGTTCTTCTGCACTCGAAGATGAAATTCCTTCGGTACAAAATATAACTCCACCTGAAATAGGCTCTATCAGAGAATCAGTGTCTCTAATACTACGTTCATGCTACCCTCTGGTAACCCAAAAAGGCCTCTCTCTGCCTCTGATTCAAGCTCCTACGTCGCACCGAAAACTAACGACAACAAAGTCAAGGAATTAAATCTATCATCCGATAATCTGTCCGATACCAGTGACTAACAGAGCAAGGGGGACAGGCACATCACTTCTAGGAAAAAGAAATCTAAACCGGAACCAATAAATCTCGACCTTCATCTATCACCTGTAAAGAAATACCTTGACGAAACGAAAAACAAGAAATATCTCAACTACGTCCAACTTAAAAGTTTCATTGAAAATTTAACGGGGTGTGCCAACATCGAACCTATTTGCCATGAGTACGGTGAAGACTCGGTCAAAATAGCTCATACTCTGAGATCCACCTATCCTCTCCTCAAAGAGAGAGTAATGAAGAGCAGATTCCGCCGACTCTTAAAGAAACTCAGCCTTATCGAAGCCGGGGTACTAGATGATCACATGGAAGCTGGAACCTCCGATGAAACCGCTGAAGATCTCCCAACTGTATCTACATCTTTAGAGAATAAGGAATAATGTCCGAATCAATTTTATAGTGGAACATTAATGGTTTCCATACACAAAGGGAACAGTTAGATTTATTAATAAATAACATAAAGCCTAGTGTCATCTGTGTTCAAGAAACAAACTTTAAGGGTACGTATTGTTCGACGATCAAAGGGTACCGCTCCTTTAACAAAAATCGCACAACTGCCTCACATGCCAGTGGGGGTGTTGCTACCTTCATAAAAAATAATATCGCCTTTCAGTTAATCCCCCTCAACACCAATTTTGAGGCAATAGCTAATTCCGTATTATTTTCGTTTGGATATGTATCTATATGTAACATTTACTTACCACCTAACTATGACTTCTCACTCTCCGAAATCCAGCATCTTTTAAACCAATTGCCTAAACCTTTCGTCCTTGTTGGCGATTTTAATAGTCACCACTTTATATGGGGTTCCAACAAAATTGATTCCAAAGTACGTATAATAGAGAGATTTTTGGATGACCCCAACCTGGTCATTTTGAACACAAATAAATCCACCCACTTTAATAATAGCTCTAAATCGTTTACCGCCATTGACTTAACTATCTGTAGTTCCTCCATAGCTCGTTATTTTTCTTGGACCACAAATTAGAATCCCTGTGGTAGCGATCATTTCCCAATATTCTTATGTAACCTAAATTTTGTTTACCCTAAAAGTACTCCTGTCACCCATTGGCTCTTCAAAAAGGCCGACTGGTCCAGATTTAGTATTCAAATATCTGAAAAAATAGATAAATTTACAAATTGCCCTTCCCCTCCACAACTTTTTAACATTGACGACAAATTATACTTCTTTACTAAAACTATACTAGATTCTGCTAGTAATTCCATACCCAAAACATCAAATAAATTTCATAAAAGACAAGTCCCCTGGTGGAATGAGTTATGCCAGGAATCTCTTAAAGCATTAGCGAGCCTTCTCCCACTTCAAACGCCATCCTATAACTGATAACTTTACGATATATAAACAGCTTAGATCCGCTGCACGTCGCACTTTCAAGGAATGTAAAAGACAATCTTGGAAAAATTTCGTTTACTCTATCCATCCTTCATCTCCCCCTTCACTATACTGGAATAAAATTAGGAAAATAAATGGCTTCAAAAGAAGTCTTCCATTTTACTCTATCATTTCCTCTGATAATAAAATTCTATCTTCCCCAGAAGATATAGCTAATTGTTTAGCCCTAAACTTTGCTAAAAACTCTAGTGATTGTAACTACACTAGTGACTTCTGTGATTTCAAATCATCTTCTCAAATAAGTTCGATAGCCATTTCTCCTAACACAAACGGGAACCATCCCCTTAACGCTCCTATCCAACTTCATGAAATCGAGAGCAGTATGAAACACCTTAAAAACACCAGTCCAGGTCCGAATGGCATTTTTAACTCTTTCCTTGTACATCTTCTTAAATGTGCCCTTGAATTTCTAATTGGTATCTTCAATGAAAACTGGTTTTCCAATACCTTCCCTAGTATTTGGCAAGAAGCTATTACTATCCCAATTCTCAAACCTGATAAAGACCCTTGCAGAGCGGAAAATTACAGACCTATCTCGCTCACTTCCAATATATGTAAGCTTTTAGAAAGAATTATAAACAAAAGACTTCTGTGGTTCCTAAATAAGATCAACTTTCTATCGCCACAGCAGTACGGCTTTAGGAAACTTAGAAGCACAAATGATTACCTCCTTAATTTAGAATCTACAATTTGCAACGCCTTCGTATCTAAACAACACGTCTTAGCTGTGGCCCTTGATATAGAAAAAGCCTACGACATGGTTTGGTGAGAGAGAATTATATATATCCTTCGGAATCTCGGTATCGACGGAAATATTCTGAATTTTATTGGAAATTTTCTTAGTAACAGAATCATATCTGTTAAAGTACTTAACAGTATATCCCAGAAGGTGACTATCAAAAATGGTGTTCCTCAGGGATCAATTATAAACGTCACTCTCTTCTTCATAGCCATAAATGAAATATCCTCAATCATTCCCCAACCGGTTAAATTTTGTATCTATGCTGATGACCTTACTATATTCGCCAGTGGAAAAAATGTCCACACCACTCAACTTATCATTATATCAAATATCAAGACACGCTTAACAAAATTCAAAAATGGTCTTCTGTTACAGGTTTTAGGTTCTCGAATAGCAAATCCAAATATATCCTTTTCTCAAGACTAAATAATACTCCCTCTGGTATTAAACTATCCTTATCTGGCCATGAAATTAAGGAGGCTTTTCAAATAAGCATTTTGGGTCTAATCTTTGATCGAAAACTAAATTGGTCTGCTCATATAAAACATCTAAAGAATGAATCCTCACAAAGACTAAACTTCATAAAAATGATTTCTGCCTAAAAATGGGGTGCAAATAGGGATCTTATAATCCTCACTTATAAATCCTTTATTCGTTCCAAATTGGATTATGGGTGTGTGATCTATAGCTCCGCTAAGGAGTCACTCCTCTGCTCTCCAAACTTGATCTTAAACACGGGGCTGAGGCTTGCGTTGGGTGCTTTCAAAACTAGTCCTATTCCTAGCATCCTGGCCGAAAGTAAGGTTATCCCGTTAGATTTAAGGAGAAAACAACTTTGCCTAACTTATGCTTCGAAATTGAAATGGACTCCCATTAATCCTACATACTCTAAGGTTTTCATGAACCATTTTAATCATCTCTACTCCTCCTCTCCCTCTAACTTCCCTAAACCTCTTTCTCATCGTTTAAAATCTTATGTTAACGACACTATTCAATTACTCCCCCTTTTATTTCCGTTTGTTTCATTAACCAAACCTCCTTGGTCTATCCCATTTCCCAAAATTGATTCATCATTATGTAAATTTCCGAAAGATAACACTAATCCCATTGTCTTCCAAAATATTTTCCGCGAGATCACCCAAAAGTATGAAAATTATATACATATTTTCACTGATGGCTCTAAATCTAATGAGGAATGTGGATGTTCTATTGTGTTCCCTAATTTTCAAAAATTATTCAAACTCCACGACTTCTGCTCTGTTTTTTTCTGTGAAGCATTTGCTATTTTACAGGCGGTTGAGTTCATTATTTCTGCTCGAGATACAAAATTTATAATTTTCACCGATTCCGCTAGTATCTTAGAAGGTTTAGCTAATCCCGGAAACCAAGATCCCATTATTATCCACATTTTCAACGCCTTAATAAATGCTAAAAATTTTAATAGGGGATGTGTGGACAGCGCCTTTAGATAGGGACCTTTTCCCCCTCGCACCCTTTATGACCCCCTCCCCCGCTGGAGCGAATTCGCGAAAGCGCGGCAAGTCGCGGGTCGCCGTGCCCTCCACCCGGGAAGACCGGAGATGCAGCCGCCACCAAGGGAGGACTGGCCACCCTCCAAGGATGTACCACCGGACCATCGGCCCCAGAGCTGCCAAGGGGACCCGCAGGACCTGATCCACCCTGGACGTTGGTGGCGGACGCCAAGAGGAGCCCCTCCCGATTCTGAGTGGGGAGAGCCGCGAGCCGGCGACGCGAAGAACGCCGAAAAAGACCGACGCCGATTTTTCGAGCAAAACGGCAGTACAAAAAGGGAATTAACGGTTTACCATCGCGCGAGCGTCACGCCTGCCTTACCAGTTTTGTGTTATTCCTTTGCGCTTGCGATAATTTTAAGTGTTTGCTTTTCTTACGATTTCGCGCTCGCGAGTGGTCGCTGTCTATTTGCAACCCCCCTTTGAAGGACGATTCGGTACCTGAGGGCCAGGATAACCCAGGTAGGGTCCACTTGTTGTGGTTTTCATCTGTGTGCGTGCATAGGTGAGCGAGCGGATCATGTGTGTGTGTCCGCGGACGTGCTCCGGTGCACTTGCATACGACAGTACCACCCCCGGAAGCGCGAACTTTTTGCAGTTCCCTCTGTATACTTCGGTCGTCTCCCGCGTGGCCTTATGCGGTTAGAGAGTGAGTCGCGTTTCGAAGAGGCCCTTTCCTTCGAAACGCGTAGCCGTTAATTCCCGGCATAACGTTTTCTTTTGACTGTATTTTATTCTAGCGCGGATTCTTCTTTGCGAGGCCCCCATAGAATTAAGTCGCGCCGGTCAGAAATTCTTTAGATATCCCGTTTCGTTTATTCGGATACTTTCTTTCTTTTTTGTATCGGGAATCCCGCGTCGCGCTCCCCTTTCGGCGCGTGGTCGCCAAACCTTTTCCTACACGGTGATTGTACCGCGGAATTCCCCGCGTAGATTTCGCGCGAATAAAGAAATTCGATTAAACGTACGCGGATCACAGTTTATTTCCTCATCTCCTGACCTCCCTTGAGTTTCGCTCTCCGCTAGAGCAATCGGAAGGACGGAAGCGTGCACTTGTCATTGGCGCCCAAATTTTTATAAACAAATTCGTCCGTGGGAATTGTACGACCTAGCGTGTGGAATAGCGGCTTTTCGGGCTGCCCACGCGAGGTCCGTCACAATATATATTGGCTCGTAACACTTAACTATTGAACCGATTGGAAAATAATGTGAAAAGCAATTGTTTGAAATTCGATTACCTTTAAAATGGCGTCTTGTGTGACTCAATCGGACGTTTCTAACTCGAAATATGGCCTAAAATGTGAACGTATGTCAGAAAAAAATCGAAAAAGAATTCAAAAATTCATACAAAAGAAACCTATCCATAGAAAAATTTTTTCTTGCGATTTTCGAGTTTAGCAGGCTAAAACACATAAGAAAAAAATTGTGGCATTGAATGTACATTTCATTTTTTATTTTATAAACTAGTGTTATCATTAGAAATATAGGTTTGCCGTAAATCGATGAAATTTATGTTTTTCAACGACAATTTTAATGATGTAAATAGATTTGCAAAATTCTCATTTGTTTATATAATATGTTGAAAAATAATGTATTTTTTTATTTGTCTCGTTAAATTGTTATTTTATTTTGCTTCTCCATTTGCACAAAGAAAATACACATCCATGTGCAAAATACGGATAAATTGGAATTTTTATGTTATGTCAATAAAAAAAGATTTAATATTATTAAACGCGACTCACTCTCTAACCGCATTAATATTAAATTTAAGATTTAATATTTATCTCTTTTTCCGTATTTCGTTCCGTACGATGTACCAGATCGCAGATAATACAACTCATACTCTGATTCAGTGATTTTTGTTCAATTATATTGTAATATGCTTTGCTGGCTGGTCCCAAAATGTTACAATTATGGATCTAACGGCAGGTATCTAGTGACGCGGTAGCGTCTTGACACCAAGTTAATGAAAAATTATACAGCCACCATGTATAACCTGGCGCTACCACGAATTTTTTACAGGAGAGATGGTCCATTCTAACCTAACTTAAAACTTCATTCATTAATATCTCATCACGCCTGCAATATTTTCTAAATTTAAACGCATTTTTCTTATGGAAATCGCATATAAAACCAAAATCAATAAAATCGGTTGACGTACAACTGAGATATAGTAATATAATGTCATGACTCTGTCAGAAACGGTATTTTTCGTATGATTTTCCTGTCGTCAACCCTTAGGTAATAGGAGCTAAGCAAAAGGCGAGTGTCGTTCGTCGATTCTCGGTGTTACATCCGGTGTCCCTCTTCATCGAACGCTTATTGCGAATAGTTAAGATCAATAGACGTTAAGGAATGCGCTCGGTAAACGATGTGGAAATCGTTCCTCGAACGGAATAATGCTAACCGCGAGTCAGCAAACGGGCGTCAGCGATGTCAGGCCGTTGCATCCGAATCGGCCATCGAACTTGTGACGTGTCCAAGATTCGGAAACCTCGTGCCTTGCGAGGATCTGGGGGGTATATAAACCCGTGGCCACGACCACGGACGCCTTTTCTTTTTGCTCTTTGCTCTTATTCGCTTTTTTTGCTGCTTTTTTTTCGTGTATTCTGTAGTCGCGGACAGGTTAATCTCTCGCGTTAGTCTTATTTAGGTATCGTGTATCGTATCTCCAGCTGAGTAAAGAGTTCGCGTAAGTGAGAACATACGCACTAAAGATAGAGTCACCGCGGAGTTACCTACGAAAGTCCGACGTTTATTATTCGCCAAATATTAGAGTCCCGTGTCGCGAGTGTACAACCAGACCAGATCCTCGCCACAGCCAAGCCCGGGACAACCTGACAACGCCGCCGATAGTAATAGATCAACGATTGGCATTGTTAAACCATTTTCAATTGTATAGTTTATATTCTTGTTTGTATGTAATCCCAAACTCAGTTTTGTTTCATAATTATATTTGTTAATATTCAAACTTAGTGACAATTATTATAGAATCCCAAAATTCTTTTTTTTCCAATTAAATACAGATAAGGTGAGCTTTAGCTCTTTAACCGAAGACAAGAATCCCTAAAGAAAGTCCCAAACTAGTTGGGACGTAACATCGGAATCATTCGGTTCGGCATGGCTCGTCGGCCATCGAGCGTCGTGAGCCGAAACAAATGTCATCATTCATAACCTGCCAAGTGTCAATAATTTTTATACTATTGCATTATTAATTATATTTATATTTATATCAGCAAAATGTTTTCAATTTAGACTTTTTATGTAGGGTTTAATAATAAATTGCAGCCAGTATTGTAAAGTGTTGATCGATCTTGATTACAAGTTAAGTTGTCAAAATCTGAATTGCGAGATACCTTTATTCATACAGAAAACTGTTTTTAATATAGATCCATACCGCCGAAGTGTTTTGAATTTAAGCTTTTTCTATATATCTTGTGGAAATGAAGGGGGCCCACAGGATTGGAGATTAACAAATTGCTGCCAGTAAAGTAAAACGTAGATCAATTTTGATTACAAGGTAAGTTGCCAAATTCTGAATTGCCAGATACCTTTATTCATACAGAATAGATCCATACCACTAAAGTGTTTTGAATTTAGACTTTTTATGTAGAGCTTATAGAAATGGAGTCATTTTCTCATTTCATCATTAACATTAAAATTTTTTGTAGCAAGAAAAAAAATTGCAGATATATATAATTATTTATAAATTGAACGAATAAGAATTTATAATTTATTATATATATAAATATATAAATATATATATAATATATATAATATATATAATATATAGTATATATATGGGTTATCCCCTCTCCCTTTATTTTACTCTATTCAATTAAAGAAACAAATAATAATTTAGACTTCTTATGTAGAGTTTACAAAAATATTAATTTTATTTTTATAAATTTAAAATAGATTCTATATGATAAATTATTTGTGAAAAGAAGTGAGATCCGATAAAAGACTTCAAAAAAGTAAAAAAATTACGCGAAGTAGAGAAATATAAGATCCCTATAAAAAACTACAAGAAAATAGAAAATCGAAATAAGCTAATTACAAGTGTCCAGTGTCGTGTTGTCGCGGTTAGTGTATGAAGTTAAAATTACGTAAATGTTGCGCGGTGTTGACGCACTGGCGATGCGGGGGTCAAGAGTACTTCTATGGCCGTAATAGATTTTGAAACCGTCTTCACGGATCTATATGGTAACGATGATCGAAAGGAACTGAACCCCGATCTCACTAGAGTACTACTCTACAGACGATCAATGTGCCTCTAACGAGTAACTCTTTCGTACTAGCCCCTGAGCAACGAAAATCGTGGGTTTATATACCCCTAAATGTTGGTGGGGAACCGCCAGTGATTTCCATATTAGGAAATTTGACGGTTAGGATTTTCGTTGCTCTGAGGTCGGCAGCTGTGTGCCCTGGGAAAAGGGTAGATTAGAAAGTATCCCACGCAACGCGAGTCAAAGATGATATTAAGAGGATGCAGCTGCAGGATGCACTCCAGTGAGACCGAGCTCCAAATTCCAGAAGGGTAGATAAAATAAGATTAATGAACGCGAGCTTCTAAAAACGGAGAGTTTCTGTATACGTAACACTATGCAGGTACTCTCCAAAGCAACCATGTCCGGAGAGCACCTGCGTGAGGCGGAAGATCAACCTAATCTGTCTTCTGCACCATGTTCAAACATGGGCAAGAGAGAGCCCGGACTATCGGACGGCCCGAAGAGGCGGCTGACAATTGCCGCTTCCAAAGAGCCCACGTGTCTGCCCGGGGCTGTTGTCTTCGCACCTCGGCCTCATCTTCCTCCCCGACGGTCAGTTCTACCCTCGGCGGGCGGCGAACGGAACAGGCGACTTCATACAATGCCGCCCGCTCCGCCGCCACTAGGTGGAATGGCGGTACAACCGCGAGGAGGCCCGCCACCTCAGTAGAGATGGTGCGGTACCCGTATGGTTCGCAAGGCCAACCGGCGTCGCACCCTCTCCAGGAGCGCGACGCTACGCCGGTTGGCCGCGAGCGAACGGAACCACACGGGGGCCCCATAAAGGGCAATGGACCGCACCACCTCCGTATAGAGGCGGCGGATACGCGTCTCCGGCCCCCCGATATTGGGCAACAGCCGCCCTAGCGCGGCTACTGTTCTCTTAAGTCGGGGAGCCAGGAGGCCGAAATGCTGATCAAAGCGCCAGCGGCCATCGATGACCAGACCCAGATATTTAATAGTAGGCCTGACATCGACGAAGGTTTCAGCGACATGAATTCAGAGGTTATCCCCCTGGGGAGGCCTTCGACAGCGAGGCGATCCGTACAACCAGATCGCCTCAGTCTTGTCGGCGGCCACAACCAGCACCATCCTCCGGATTCGTCCAACCACGCAGTGGAGGGCGGACTCGGCGAGGTGCCTGGTCCTCCTCCAGTCCCCCCCCCCCCCACCTCTGCATATACTAGGGTGGCATCCGCATAGCAGATGCATCCCGTCTTGGGGGGGGGGGGGGGGGAGAACGACCCGCAGCACCGCGTTAAACGGGGGACGCTGCGGTGTATCCCCCATACCTGCACGTTACCGCACCGGCCAGTGTATATTACCTCTCTGTCGCGGAGGTAGTCCCCAATCACCTCCCGGAGGTAGGGGAGCACCCGGAAGTATTCCAGCGCCCCCACCACCTCCGACCATGGTAGGGAATTGAAGGCGTTAGATATGTCTAGCGACACCGCCAACAACGCGTCTATTGTTGAGCGCCCCCTCCGGAACCCAAACTGGCTGTCGCTCAGACCGGGACAGCCCCACGACAGATGCTCAAGGTAGTGGGCAGCTATGATTCGTTCGAACAGCTTACCCGCCTCGTCGATCAGGAAAACCGGCCGGTATCCAGAGGGAGACTCTGCGGGCCTACTTTCCTTTTGGAGGAGGACCAGGCATGCTCTCTTCCACACTTTGGGGAAGGTTCCCCGGATCAGGTGCGCGTCCAGCACGGTCCTGAATTCCGGGGCGAGAACCTTCATTGTCAAGGCCTGCACCCTTCCCGGAACTTCATCTGGTCCAGGGGCTTTCTTGCCCTTTGCCCGAAGCTCTCGGACAGATCGGGGAGGCTCCGACTCAGAGACCAGGTACTCGTCCGACCACACAAAAGCGGTCGAAGTCGGGGTACGCAACAGTGAGGAATAGCTGGATGCAAATTATTAAGACAGAAGAAAAAAATTTCACCAAATACTGCAAGAAATAATGCACAAGAGACAGTAATGTTGCCTTGTAATACGTGCACGCAATAAAACTGTAATAGTAGTATTAGCAGTGCGACATATTTTATTATATTTCACATCAAGAAGAGGAGCATATAACATCATCAATAAAAGAGTGAGTAAAATGCACAATTAAAAGTAGGTAGTGTTTACCATTATATGATAAGTAGTTGTGTGCGCTTAAAGTATGTGTACTATCGTTGTAAATTCTTGTGTGTTTTCTGTTTCCACAGTCTTTGATTGATATGAGCAGCGACAGTCATTCCAATAAGAGGAAACGAAGGGATGAATTGCTTGTTTCATGAAGCAAATAATTTGCTAACGAAGCAACAGTATTTTGGTACTCTCCAAAAATAGGAGAGGTATTACAGGAAATACGATAAACTTTGACAGCTATATTGAAATTTCCCAGTTAAAATATACTACGATCTGACACAGTGTACAACGGAAAGAATTAAGTGAGCTGTACATGATGTTTGTACTTAGGATTACAAATAATTTCCAATTTTTCAGACTGTTATTCCTAGTCTCTTTGGTTTTACTACAATTCTGCTACTTCTGGTAGTTAGCATACTTTCATCATTCACTCCCATGGGACTAACATTATGGATGTTATTATTTGATGACAATTTGTCTTCCTCATCGCTTATATCATTTATATCTACTGAACTATTCGCAGATTTCTTAATATGGTACGAATTTCGCCGTATTAAATTACCCTTAGCATTTCTTACTATATAAGACCTCGGAGTTTTACAAATTTGTTTTACCACTGCTGGTTCCCATTCGCCTTTATTTTGAACAACTGTTCTATCACCGTCTTTGAACTTATTTCGCACTTTCGCACCACTATCATAATACAATTTTTGCCGAAGTTGTTTAGCACGCACTGCCGTGCGTTCTTTATGTATTTTTGGCTTCAATAGTTTTCTGACAATAGGTAGTCTAGTGCGTAACTTTCTTGACATTAGAAGTTCAGCCGGTGAAACATTCAATCCTGCTAATGGCATGTTTCTATACTTTAATAACGCGTTATTTATCTCCTCCTTTCTCATCAACTTTTTTTAGTATAGCCTTTGCTATACCTACTGCTTTTTATGTAAGACCATTCGATTTTGGATATACAGGATTAGACGTTACTATCTCAAAACACAATTCTTTGGCAAATTGCTGAACTTTAAAGCTATTGAAAGGTATATTATTGTATATTAGTATTCGAGGTATACCATATACACCAAATACGCGTTTTAGAACTTCTATGATTTCCTTACTTGTATTATTTCTGGTCTTTATTCTCTTACCATCTAGAATAATAATCTATTAACGCAATGTAGTTTCTTCTGGCATCAGTAAAATAATCCATCGCTATTTTTTCAAACGGTAATGAAGGTATTGCATGATTTATTAGTGGCTGCTTTACATTACTTCTACTATGTTTTTCACATATACGACATCTAATTATAAAGTTTTCTACATCCTGAGGTAATTTAGGCCAATAAAATATTTGTCTAACAAGGAAAGTGCAAGACCTTCAATTCACCAATTTCATTGAAACTTTGTACACTTATAGATTTCGCAATGAAATTGGTGAGTTAAAGGTCTTGTACTCTCCTTTTTAGTCTATTCTTTGTTTTTTCTCTACCGAAGTGTGGCTTAAGTGCTAGCTCTAACATTTGTCGTCTTAAAGATCTAGGTACTATAATCTTATCACTATTTAGAAACAGCATACCATTATGATATGTAATATTATTTTTTAATATCCAAAACTGATTACTTATTATTTTATTATTAGACTTGGACTGCGGCCAACCATTTAAAACATAATTAATTATTTCTTTTAATTCAGTATCACTGGCCGTGGCTTTCTGAAATTCCTTAACCCTCAGCTGACTTATTGCTACGTACGTGTTCAAAGAGTGTACAACTACTCCATCTCTGACATTTGTGTCAGTGATTTTAGTTAAATACGACCTCGAAAGTAAATCTGCAATTAACATTTGATTTCCCGGCAAATATTCCAAGTTAATCTTATAGTTCGCCAGTTTGAGCATTAGTCTTTGCAACCTTGTCGTTACTTTGTGTATATTTTCATTTATTATGGACACAAGTAGTTTGTGATACGTATATACTTTAACTTTATTACCAGATACAAATTGATGAAATTTTTCCAGTGCATAGCAAATTGCTAAGCATTCTTTTTCTATTTGTGGGTACCTTTGATCAGTTTCTGACAAGCTTCTAGAAGAAAAACACGCACCCAAACCGTATTTTTTTTTTTTTATTACCGAGATGGAGGAAATCTTACATCAGACACCCCCCAGATGTTGTTGGGGGGTAGTGTCAGATTCTAACTGACTAAAACTTCCACCTTGGCCCCTCGGGCGGGAGTTTAACGTAGTTAATACTTCGCCTGAGATGGTCGCTAACCCAAGCGACCGCACTCCCACGACGGTTGCTGATGGAAATCTTTGCTCCAACGGGCTCTCCTTATAGGCGGGAGAACCACCACCTTCCTTCCTTTGCCGGACACCCTAACGGGTATAGGGACAGTCGGAGCCTGTCCAGACCCGAAAAGAGGTCAACAACCCACCTTTGTCTCCCTCACAGGCCCCAGGCCCTGAGGGGTAAACTCCTAGGACTGCCATCCTTGGCGATCCCCACCCTCTAACACAGCCCTCCCCGCAACACCACTGGGGGGGGGGGACGGCTCCCCTCTGGAGTAGTGGTCGAGGAACCTCATCCTCCCTCCCATCGGGAGAGAGGGTCTCAAGGCCTGGGTAGGGTGACTTCCTTCGCCCCATCCCGGGACAAGACGGAGGGCACCCAGGGCATTCCCCAGTGCCTACGCCTACATCGCTTATACAACCTGTACTGTGTTACGTATACAGAAACTCTCTGTTTTTAGAAGCTCGCGTTCATTAATCTTATTTTATCTACCCTTCTGTAATTTGGAGCTCGGTCTCACTAGAGTGCATCCTGCAGCTGCATCCTCTTAATATCATCTTTGACTCGCGTTGCGTGGGATACTTTCTAATCTACCCTTTTCCCAGGACACACAGCTGCCGACCTCAGAGCAACGAAAATCTTAACCGTCAAATTTCCTAATATGGAAATCACTGGCGGTTCCCCACCAACATTTAGGGGTATATAAACACACGATTTTCGTTGCTCGAGGGATTAGAACGATAAAGTTACGTCGAGTCATATCACGTCGATCGTTGTAGAGTGCTTTAGTGAGATCGGGCTTCAGTTTCCCATTCGATCAAGTTAACCTTATAGATCCGCGAAAACGGTTTATATCTATTACGGCAATTAGAACCACACTCGACCCCCGCATTGCCAATGCGTCAACACCGTACAACTTAATGGTAACTTCTACTTTCAATACACACAACCGCGATAACACAACACTTCACAATTATAATTAGTATAGTTATTTTAAATATATTATCTTTTGTTTAAACTTAAAGATTTCCTAAGTCAATTACCAAACCTTCACTATAAAATAAACAATCTTAGCCTGTGTAACGATCCCACAACATAATAACTTTCCCGCGCGAGTTATTATTAGATTAAATTAAGAAACTGCGAGGCTTTATTCGTGACGCGTAATATACATCAACGATACGATTCAAGCTCTGTGTATTCAACCCGAACTCCTAATCTAACCTATCCTGCGGTTACCCTTCACTGGGAGATACCGATTCCTGCAGCTATCTGACTTAGCGTCAGAGACGTCTGCATTTGTGTCCAATAACCAAGATAACCGAACACCCAACCCTACGGTTACCCTTCACTAGGAGGTACCGATTCCTGCAACTATCTGACTTAGCGTCAGAGTCGTTTGCATTATCTAATCGATCCGCAGTCTTCGGCACCATTGATACACACTAATTAATCGTATTGCTCTAATTCTCAAATCTAACCTACTCGCCGGGCTCACACGCGCGCGCTATCGCCCTGGTTTGTAACAACTGTATCTGTAATAACCTAAAAATAGATAAAAATGTAAAATATAAAAATAAAATGAGAAATATATACAAATATTATGTCCTAGCTATGTACAATTTCAATTTTAATATACAGATACCGGTACGTCACCACGACGTAACTATTCACGACGCTACCTCTCTAGTAAATAAATAAATACAAGTCCAAACTAAATCACAACTAACAGGTCACCAAATAAATATATATATACAACAGTAGTCACAAATAAATAAATTAAATTAAATTAGTCGAAATTGCATGCATGAATAGAAATACAGTCACAATCATAAATTAAATAGTCAGTAATTATGACACTTAAGTAGCATCGTGGATGGTTACCCTGAGCCTCCGTAAGTAAACATAATAATATTAACCATTTAAGTAAATAAATTACATAAATAAATAACAAAATAGAGTAAAAATGTATGTGCAGTTAAATTAAAAAATAGTGAGAATCACTTGCGCCTCTTCTATCAGGGGTGGTCACTTCCCTAATCAATGGTAATGACCCCACCCACAGGGAAGGTCTTATCAACATCTGCTGCGTGCCTATAGCGGGCTCCAGGCGCACCGAAGCCGTCGCGGCCCTCGTCTCACGGTCAATACCCCTCTCGTGGTCGGCTTTCGTGGTGAGTACCTTCGTTATGAAGGTCTCCACCGCTACCCAGCCGACCGTATCCCGCATCATCAAACCCCCCACTCCCCGCAGGGTGAGGAGAACACTATCCCTCAGCTCTATCTCGAGGTCCAGCCGCTCCGCCCACCGACCCCAGTGCACGAACGTGTGTTCCACCGTGTTGGAGACCCCACAACCATACCAGCACAACGAGTACGAGGCCTTCTGCAAACTATACCGGTATGCATTGAAGACCCCGTGGCCCGTCAGCCCCTGCGTGATGAAATAAGTCACCTGGCCGTAAGATCTCTGGATCCAGTCCTGGATGATTGGCATTCACTCATGGGCGACACGGCGGGAGCCAACTGTGTCTTGTCGGACACGCTCAATGGCCAGCCGGAGTTCGTCAGCCGTGTGGGCCTGCAGATCGGCCCTATGGCCCTAGAAAGACTCAAAAATCCTATATCTCTCCTCTATCCTGAGGAGGATGGGGGGGAGGATACAGGCAATGACCAGGAGCACCTCGTTGAGCACGTTCCGGTACGCCTTACACACGCGAATAAGTCCCGCTATCTGGGCAGGGACCATCTTCTGTCGTCGGGCTGCTATACCCATTGCCCGGCCCCAAACGGGGGCCGCGTACAGCAGCACCGACTCCATTACATTGTAATACAACGCGCTGGCCCGTTAGCCCGGTCCGCCTATGTTAGGAATGAGCCGGGCCAGCGCGTACATCACTTTAGTGGCCTTGGAGTTGACCTTCTCGATGTCCATCTTAAAATTATGCGACCGATCGAAGGTCACCCCCAAGTACTTCATACAATCAGCTGGAGGGACCAGCTGGCCACCGATTGGCACCCTTAATGGGGGGCCCAACCATTTCCGATTACCCAGGAACACCTTGGTTCTTTCCAGGGCGATCCTGAGTTTTGCCGACGCCATCCAGTCCTCCACAGACCGCATACATCGCTAAATACGGGTATCCAGTGAGTCGCGGTCCGTGTCTGTCATCAGGACTAGTATGTCCTCGGCATAACCGATTATGATGCACCCCCGAGGAAGACGGAGGCTCAGCACGCTGTCGTAGAAAATATTCCACAACAGCATCGAGCACCGACTCCTGCGGCTCACCGTAGACAACTCTGCGGCGCATCTCCCCCTCCACTGCCCGGCGAAGATACGTCGGGACACCCCTGAAGTAGAGACGATCCATCATTGACTCCAAATATAGGGAGTTGAATGCGTTCTCCACGTCCAAGGCGACAAAGACGCAGTACCGCTGGTGCTTTATTGCAGCATCAGCGAGACTCTGCATATGCCTTATCGCCTGGGACGTGTTGCGATCCGCGCGGAAACCGTACTGCAGATACGACAGCCCGCACTGGCCGATCGCCTGCTCCAGTCTCACCTTCAGGATATTCTCTAATACCTTCGGCAAGTGGCCAATCAGGCAGAGGGGACGGTAGGCATAGGGAGAGGCAGGGCCCTTCTCTGCCTTCCTCAAGAGCACCAACCTCTGATCCCTCCAGCGTTGCGGGACGTGGAGATGCGCTAAGCAGCCATCCATGATGGTCCGCAGCAGCCCCCCATCCCGCTTTACCACTTCTGCGATGGATCTGCCCGGGACCACGTCCAGTCCGGGAGCCTTATTCAGGTGTGTAGCCCACAGCGCCATCCGGAGTTCCTCCTCCGTAACTCGCGGGACCGGACGTCGCAGGAAACACTTCAGGTCCCGGGCCAACCTGGATTTCTCGTCGGCCGCATTCTCCGCGCCTGGGGGGGGGGGGGGGGGGGTGCAAGAAAGAGCTCGGCGAAAATCTCCTCCATCCTCGCAGCCGGTAGAAAGGGCGGGGGTGGTAGACGTCGGGTGACCATGTTCATGACCACCCGATATGGTCTCCCTCAAACATCCCTCTCCACCAGGCCGCACAACTCCAGCCAAGCCCTCTTCTTGCCCCTCAGGATAACGATGCGGAACTCGCGGCGGGCCGCCAGATACTCCTCAAGGAGTATAGGCACTCGGAGCGCCGTCTTTTGCGCGCTCTGTGGAGCCTCCTTTGGCTGGAGTGCATCCCTCGACGCGCTAGCGCAATCTCAGGGGACCACCAATACTTGACCGTGCCACCTTTAGGGGAGGGGGGGGCTTCTAGACACCATACTTGCGGCACATGCTCGCTCAATGGTGTCCAGGGCCCCCTCTATGTCATTGGGCCACAGTGGAGACGACAGATCCAGGCCGGCCACCCCACGCCTTACGGCATCGGTCAGCCTGCCCGAATCCATCGTGTCCACCCTCCAGCTCCGGATGCGGCGGGGACCCACAGGTACCCCAGCCGCCCTACCAAACACGTACAACACGTACTGGTCGCACGCCAGCACGTCTATCTTAGACGTGCGACCGTTTCTCTGGAAAGAGAACGGACCCGCATTATCCAAGGGGTTTAACCCAAGCCTCTGTAAGACCTCCAGCAGGACCTGACCCTTGCGGTCGAGAGACCCCGAGCCCCAGGCCGGGGACTTTGCGTTAAAGTCCCCGGCCACGATGACCTTCCTAGATCCGCCACGACATGCGGCCTCCAAGCTTCGAAGCTTCAAGGCCAGGCCTTCGTAGTCCAACCGGGGGGGTGTAATAGCAGCTAGCGACAAACACGTTCTCCACCATTGTGAGGACGAATCCGTCGCCAGCCCCCACCTCCTGCATAGCGACCTCTCGCAGGCCGCCAAACCCAGTCACCCAGATGGCGGCCTTCCTACATAGGTTACATGACCAACCCTGACGGATATTTCACGGATCCGAGACCAGGACGACATCGGCTTTCAGCTCTTCAGCCGTCCTGGTTATCAGATCGTGAGGCATCCTGCAATTGTTCATATTCAATTGCAGGACTCTCACGATGCCGGCCCCTCCCCACTCCTCCACAGGAACTCCTGATATTGGGGACACCCCCTGGCTCCAGCAATGTGCGTTGCCCATTCGTTGGGGATGCCAATGTCGACACAGAACCGGCAGAGCGGCGCCGCCTTACATTGAGCCATTTCATGCCCCGGCTGGCCGCATCTCCGGCACAGGATTACGCTATCTTTCGCCTTGCATGCTTCGCTCATGTGCCCAAGAGCGTGGCACTTGTAATACCTTGTCAACGTCGGAACAACCCGCTCCAGATCTTGGCTCCGTCGGTGAACTTGCCCACCCACTTGAGTGGGATCTCCATGACCGGGACCTGAGTCCCCCAGGAGGTTGCTCTAAGCGGGGTCTGGGGAGGATCTGGGGCGTCCACAGTGGTGGCTCTGACCCACTGTGGATCTGTTCTCTCTATTTGAGGGATGTCCCAGGTCTAAAACCCTCTCTTCCCACCTTCTCGTGGTGGACCCTGAAAGCGCACATAGTTGGGCGCCGCTAACGGGGAGAGGGGTACGCGGCGGGAAGTAGCTCCTGTGATGTGTGAGGCGATGCCGGCGGGATCTCCGGATCCTGACAGGGCCTCCCAAGCCGGTAAGGCTCACTCTGAGTAAGGGTGAAAACCGCTGTACAGGGACCAGGAGATTTCGTTCTCGGGCGGTGGCCCTCTGAGAGTGCTCCCCTCGTGGGTAGGCTTTACTTATAGTCGCCCACGTGGGGGGGGGGGCTGATGTGCGCCTGCGCTGTCGAGGAGGTTGCGACGCCCGGGATTAGGAGTCAGCCCTATCGGGACCCCGACCGGGTAGTGCCCTGTGAGGTGCAGGTGTCGGAGCCTGCACCTGCTACGGGCGGGTCCTCCCTGTGCGGAATTTCCGGGGGGGAAACGTATAGGACGGGCCCCGGGGAACTGGGGTAGGGGTCCTGTCTTTCGTTAAGCAGGCCCCCCGAGGGTACACCCGTTCTCGTCCTGCGGCCCGCCCCACCGCGCACGATGCGCTGGTAAACCTTAAAACATAGACCATTTAAAGAATATAGGAAGCGTTGTAGCCGGGTCGTCCGGTGAGTGCAGGGGTGGAGAGACCGGGCTGGTGGATGTTCCTGGACAATCCAGGCCTGGACATCGGGCGGGGCACGCGAGTGCTTCGTGGTGTTGGAGGGGCTGCCGCGTCCGGAAGCGGTCGCGGAGGAAGGCGCGTCGACGAAGCCCAGCTCTAGGGCTGGTCGGCAATTCGCCGGCCTTGCTCCAGTCTGTCCGCGGGCAGGCTCCCAAATGGGCGATGCTGAGAACGATGGCGTCTCCGTGACGTCCATGTCCTCGGTATCTTGCGCCGGGGTCAAGCGCCGGGTTGGTATGCACCGGCCCGCGTTGCCCCCGGCGCGGATCGGGGCCTTAATCGACGCGAAATTTGCGTCAATCAGGAGCGAGCTCCGCCTGGGCTTTCAGGGTCCCCAGCCATGCCCCGCAAGGCCTCTGGAGGGTGGATATGCCGGAGCGGTGAGGAGGCGGACGACCTTTGCGGCTGCAGTTGGTGCCGTAGCTTCCTCCACGCCAGCGGTTGGTGGGGAATCCTTCCCCGTCATTATTAAGCCGGCGGGGAGGAAGAAGAAGGGGAGGGGGAGGAAGAGGGGGGCACAGGCGGCCCTACCATCCACCCTTCCCCAACAGTCGTTGGCTTCTCCCCCTACTAATCCTGCGCCAACCCCGATGGGGCTGCCTGGTCGCAGGTGGTGGAGAGGCGGGCGAGAAGAGCAGCCGGGACCGCTTCGGCCGCGCCCGTGACCCCGGCCCCTCCTCAGAAGGGCACGAGCGAAAGGGCCGGAGGACTGAAGAAAGCGCCTCCTCGCGTAGCGGCCCCTACCCGTTCGGCGGCGGTGACGATCACCGTCCCGGAAGGGAGCAAGGCAACCTACGAGGAGGCCTTTACGAGGGCTCGCCAGGGTGTCGATCTGGTTGCCCTCGGAATTGAGGCTCTCTCATGGAAAAGGGCTGTCACTGGAGGCCTGATCATTCAGGTCCCCGGTGCTGATGGGGCCCCAAAGACCGACGCGCTGGTGGGCCTAGACGTGAGGGTGGCCAGACCCGTCAAGAAGGCGGAATTCCGCCTGATGGAGCTGGACATATCCGTGACCCCCCATGAGGTAGTTGCGACGGTTGCGAAAGTCGGAGGCTGCACCGCTGAGTCCGTGAGTTTGGGAGAGCTGAAGGCTCCGCCCAACGGGCTCGGTACCATTTGGGTGCAGTTCCCGGCGGTGGCGGCTCTGGCCATTGTAAAGGCCAGGCGCATAAGAGTGAAGTAGTCCCTCGCCCAGGTGGTGGTGCTGGCGGCTCGGCCGCTGCAGTACTTCCGCTGTCTTGCCGTAGGGCATGTACGGCAGCGGTGCACTGCGCCGATTGACCGGAGCGGGCACTGCTACCGGTGTTAGAGCTCCACCGACAGGCCCGCCGAATGGCGTAAGGCCCCGCACTGCGCGGTGTGCGCCGAGTTGGGCCGGCCTGCGGAACATAAGGCGGAGAGCATGGCGTGCTCCCCGCCCCCAAAGAAAAACAGGGGCCGAAGGGAGGTGGCAGGTGTGGCACCACCCTCTACGGCAGCTCGGGGTGACGGAGGGGACGCTTAACTCCCCTCTACACCCTCTGTGTCAGCTGCGATGGAGGTGGAGGCCGTGGCATCGGGGGAGGTGGTTTCCCTCCCCCCACCCACGCAGCCGTCTGAGGGAGGTCCTGTTACGGCCTAGAAATGGCGCACAGGGCTTCCCTCGGTGTATTGCAGGCCAACCTGAACCACTGCCGCCGGGCACAGGACCTTATGTTCCACTGCCTGGCGGAGTGTTGGGTTGGCCTAGCGATAGCTACAAAGCCGTACCAAGTCCCCTACCATCCACACTGGTTCGGGGACGAGGACGGCCTCGTGGCGGTGCGGTGCCGCCGCCACTCGGCGACCGTCCCAGACTGCACCGTGGTCGAACGGGGCAGGGGGATGATTTTGGTAAAATGGAGAAGGTTTCTAGTCGCTGGATGCTACAATTCTCCCAACTGTGGCTCCGCAGAATTCGAAAGGTATTTGGACCGGCTTGGGGCTATGGTAGCCCCTTATATGGCCGGTCCAGTGCTTGTCCTAGGGGACCTCGATACAAGGTCTACCGCATAGGGTAACCCAGGAACCAACGAAGCGAAGTCCTACAGGATTGGGCAGAGGGGGTGGAGCTCCGGTTACAAAACCGGGGCAACGTACCAACGTGCGTGAGGTGGAACGGCTGGTCCATCGTGGACATATCGTTTGTGTCAGCCACCGCTTTACGCTGGGTGTCTAAATGGCGGGTCTGGAGGGGTGAAACGTCCATAAGGACGTAGCTGTGGTCTCGGATCCGCCAACGGACGCCCCCCTCCGACGTAGCATCCCTTCAACGTCAAGATGGGCACTGAAGCGTCTAGTCGTGGACTTACTGAGGGCCGTGATTATCGGCTCCGCCTGGCTACGGCCAGGGAGCGAGAGGCAGAAGAGGGGGCTTTGTGCATCCGGGACACGTGGCAAATGATTTGCAACGTAGCTATGCCCCGGATCCGCTTTAGCGCGACTGCCGCCCAATATCAAAGGGCCGGTGTTGCGGATCCGTCGCTTGTACGCTAAGGTGGTGCGGTCGATGGCCTTATATGGGCCCTCCGTGTGGCATCGCTCGCTCAAAGCCAGCAAGCGCACCCGCGCTCTTTTTGAAAGAGTGCTCTGCGGGCCAGACGGGAATACCGCTCCACGTCTGCTGAAGCGGCGGGCCTCCTGGCTGTGGTTCCGCCTTTCCATCTGGCGGCGGCGGAGCGCGTGGCGATGTATGGGATCGCCCGCCCCGTTCGCCGCCCTGCGGGGATGTAAGTTGTGACCATGGAGGTAGAGGAGGTCGATGTGCAGAAGCGCCAGGCCCGGAGGGACACGTTGGCCCTGTGGAAGCATGAGCTTGCTTCATCAGGCCGTCCGATTGTCCGGGCCATTCTGCCCATATTTGAAACATGGTGCAGGATGCGGGGAAGGTTGACCTTTCGCCTCACGCAGGTGCTCTCCGGGCATGAATGCTTCGGAGAGTACCTGCACCGGATGAGGCGGGAGCCGACAGCGCAGTGTCACCACTCAGGTGGACACGACGTGGCATACACTCGAGGAATGTCCGGCATGGGCCGCGCCGCGCCGTGCCTTAAGAGTCGCAGTGGGTGGGTGGGACCTCTCGCTCGCGGCCATGGTCGACCACATGGTCTCGAGCGAGCTCAGGAAAGAGACCCGGGCTCGACAAGGAGGGTGTGGGCGCGGGGAAGTCCCTCGCGCCAGTGCACGCCTCTGCGTGGTGGTAGGAATGGTGGGGGTCGCGAGGGGCGCCCCCGCGACGAGATGAGCCTCGCACGGAGGCGACGAATGTGGGGGACCAGGCCGTGAGGTGACCCTGGCTTCCGGAGTGGATATAATTCCCCTCGGGACGGGCCGAGCATGTGTGATCGGCCCGTCCCTACTTGGACAATCGGGTCCTGTGGTAGCGCATGTGTGGTGGGGTGGGGAGGGTCGGGGTGTGCCGGATCACACCTCCGACGGCCCTCCCTTACCGGTGTCGGCGACTTCTTGTCCTGACGTTTAGGGAGCTCGTAGTTCCCTGAACCAGTACGGACATGAAGACGCCGGGGGCTGTGGGTGGACCGAGCGGAGCGGGAAGCCCATTCCGACGGCCCCAGAAATGGGGACACCGGGCGGGTCCCTCCGCCCGGGGTCTTATAGAGTAGGTAGTGGGGGAGGCTGGTACCCTCCCTCCGAGATTCATGTAAGCTGGGAAGTGTCCTGCTGAATATCCGCGTGTTCCAGGCACTTCCCATGTAGCTCAGACGGGTGTGGGGTTTTAGTGGGTAGCCATTGCGGACGGGTGCGCCTCCGGCACTCCCCTTCCCGATGGTAGTCCCACATAACCTCGGTCTTCCCCCCGGGAAACCAAGGTATGCGTAACGCATTTCCCCACAATTAAAAAATTAAAAAAGGAGGTTGCTCTAAGCACCTTAAGCTTGACGCTTCCCGTGAGCTCTATCCCCAGGCGGGCGCAGAAGGAGAAGACAACCTCCTACCTCCCCACTATGGGCTCCAGGTCGCGAACCTCTACCTCCGCTCTTGGGACGATCGCCCGTGCGGAGACAGCTGCTCCCATGCTCCCAGCCAGGGCCTTAGACAGCTCGTCCGCTCCGTCGCTCTGGTCAATCTCGGTGAGGACCTTCCCCTTTGCGGGTCCTCCTCACCTGTTTGAGCGCCCCTTTTTGGGCGCTCAAGTGGCCAGCCACCTGCTTAACCAGCTTCTCATAATTTACACCAGCCGATGACGAGATAATCACCGCCTCAGCCCGTTTTTTGGTTCGGGCCTTATTAATATCGGGCTTGGACCCCTTAATTTTTCCCCCTTTAGGGTCCTTGTCCCCACGCTGAGGGTTCACTTTAGGCCCGGGGGGTGGGGGGGCTTTGTCGCTTTCTCTATGGATACCTGAATCTGTAAGGGCCTCAGCAGGGCGCCCACTGGCAGCCCTGTTCACAGCCCGTTTAACCCATGCATTTTGCACGGGTGGGGGCGTCAGGGCTTGCTCTTCCTCGTCCCTGACCTTCTCCTTGTTCTTTTTCCCTCTCCGGGGTGTGACAGCAGTTCAGTCCTCCCCGAAAAGCGCCCTCTTTTTCCTAGCCACGAGTTCGGTGGTGGCCGCACTATCTGTGGATGGGGTACCTGCCTTCCTCTTCGTACCCCCCGCCCCCTCGGTTACCTCAAGCAAGCTGTCCACGACGCGATTGGTCTGTGTGGCTACTTCTAAACCCTTCTTATCGTCGGGTCCACCGACCAACCGCTTTTGCCGCGGTGCCCTCTTCAGGGCTCCGATGCTCTCTCGGCATCTGGAGCTAAGGGTTCTCAATTCTGGGTCCTGCCGGCTCCTGCTGACCAAATAGGCCAGGATGGCCTTCATATCGGAGACCACCTGCAGCAGCTCGACAGGGACCCCCCCCATCTTCGCAGTGTGACCTATCTTGCTATATAGGCGCCGCCGTCTCCTCCTTGCTGCTGGACGGAGTTAGCCCAGAGTCACCCCACGGTACGCTACCCAACTTCAGGGAGGAGGCTGCCTGCCTCGTCGACCTGGGCTCGGGATTCGGCGGGCTGCCAATGTCCACCAGCATAGGCGAGGTCGTCTTAACAGGTGAGGGCCTCTTGACAGTAATCGGTGGAGACCTGGTTACAGGACTGCCCCGTCTGAAAATAGTCACCTCACTTAAATGTTCCCCAAGGCACAAGGTGTTACGCCTTTGGGGTGTCAAACCCTCATCCCCGGAGGTTTCGCTGTCGGGCGCCGCACGCCCCTGGATCCTACTCCGTGGGCGGGGTCTCCTTCTCCTCTCCTTTCCCCTTAAAACAAGGGCCGGGGCCGAAAAAACCGATGCCGCCTTAGGAGACTTACCTCAATCCCTACCTGCGTCGGTGGAATCACCGGCAGTGTTTCCCTTAGTCATCGTTTATACATTAGCTTTGTCCATATTTTTGGTTTGTCAGCACATCGTGGGCGGTGGGGCGAGCCACAGGACGGGAACGGGTATACCCTCGGGGGACTTGTCTAACGAAGGACAAACCCCCCTACCCCGGGGCCCGTCCTATAAGTTTACCCCCCACCCCTCGGGAGTACCCCATAAGAGGAACCCACCCGAAGCTGGTGCGGGCTCCGACACCCGCACCTCACCGCCCACTACCCGGTCGGGGTCCCGAAGGGGCTGGTTTCTGACCCCGCGCGGCGCTAACTCTTCGGCAGTGCGAGGCGCACATTAGCCCAGCCACGGGAGTGACAGAATGCAACACCAGCTTCCGGGCGGAGCACTCCCAGAGGGCCACCGCGCGAGCCCGTCCTCTCCTCCTGCTCTGCATGTACCTAGAAAAGAAGTGTAAGTGTGCCTGCGTGTATGTGTATGTACGGACAGTATAATGTGTTGTAGTGTATGTATGGGGTTATTTGAAGGCTTGTGCAATGGTGCCTCTTAGTAAGGACAGCCCCCCCGGCCCCACTACGCGAAAGTCGGCTGCGACCCGGCGGCGCACCGAGGCGCACTGCCGGGTCAGAACCGAAATCCGCGACGTCAGCCGGGGGCACTGCCCCTAGGCATCCCTACTACGACAAGGTGGGCACCGCAGGGATGTACAGCCGTGTACCCGGTCCGCAAAATTGACACCCTGGAACATGTAGCTCAAACGGTAATTTGTTTATTAGAGTATTTACGAGTCCTGCTCTTGTCCTTCTACACATAGGTAACAATCTTCTTTCATAGGCGTTGGTCCGTCTATGTGCGTACGTTGATCTGGACGATTGTACTGCAAGAGACACCTACGATAAGACTGAACTTCAGGATCAGCTCTTATATGTCTCAACACGTTGTCCCACGCGTAATGAATGTCGTTAGCTAACCGATTCAACGGTACTATCTTTGGCACGTATTCCAATTGCTCCACAGTCAAGTCGAACTGTGTATCACCAACGATCAGTATGAAAGCCATCTCTACACTGACTGATACGTCTGAGTATAAATACCCCACCATCGACACATACCTTCTATTTCATTTTTTACCGCAGCTACGATGCGGTTCGTACGCCAATCACCTACGATTAGAGTGACTAATGTAGACAGAAAGGCACAGTCTATGAAAGAGGTACGCAAACATGGAAATATGCTACCGACCTCTATACGTGCTATCATCTGCGGCCCATCGAATATCGGCAAAACGAACGTGCTGATTATTATGGTAGAAAGTCCGCACGGTGTTCGCTTCGAAAACGTATACGTGTACTCGAAATCATTGCAACAACCGAAATATCGATATTTAGAAAATATATTCTCGTCGATAGACGAAATTCGTTATTTTACATTTTCGAATAACAGCGACGTCGTTCCACCGAGCGACGCACTTCCAAATTCGATTTTTATCTTTGACGACGTGGCATGCGATAAGCAAAACGCGGTAAGAAAATACTTTGCAATGGGTAAGCACTCGGACGTTGACTGTTTCTATCTTTGTCAGACATATGCGAAGATACCGAAACATCTGATACGCGACAACGCGAACCTGCTGATCATGTTCAAACAAGATGGTACAAATCTGAAGCATGTATACAACGAACATGTAAACACTGACATGTCTTTTGAGAACTTCTGCAAATTGTGTATCGCTTGCTGGCAAGAAAAATATGGATCTGTAGTAATTGACAAAGACAGTGCTTTATGGAATGGTCGCTATAGAAAAGGATTTAATGACTTTGCAATATCGTAACATGTCCAGTTATGTCCAATAAGTTGAGAAAGCAGTGTTCCAACATAAGCAGTAGCAGCGTTGAAGATCGTGAGGGGATAGGGAAATAGATTGCAACAACGAGCGATTTGATTCGCAGAAAGATATCGGAAGCGAACCATTATCCACTCCGAATATCAAGGAATCAGATAAAATACAATCAAATTTGTGGTTAAATGTCTCGAAACCGACAAATATAAAAATATCAAGATTGAGCAGTTTACCCGATATGAAATGATAGCCTCTACATCGATTAAGACAGTACCAACAACAACAACAAAAAGCTTAGGAAACCAAGATGTTTTTGAAAATACAAACAGCTATTTCTCGACATCTGTACGAAGTCAATTGCAAACGCCGGAAGGCGAAGAAACGGTACGTAATCATCTAGGTCCACTGAGTGAAAAATATATCGCACCTGTATTACGCGGCGACGTAGACGTTGGTATGTATTACGTGTACGGTGTTTATCTCACAAATGATAGACTGACGTTCGGTAACAAACATGTTGATGTAGACAATGCGGATAACATAATTTTCGATGGCATACGATATTCGGGGACACCCGGCCTTTATGAACTGATATTCAAGAAAACTCCAGATAACGATATTTACACTGAGGCTGATGAACGCATATACAGGGACATACTACTGACAACAAGGGCGCATAAGCACAAGCACAATTCGTATGGTCAAACATTAGGCAACAGAGGATACAATTATAACCATGTAATCGAACCTTTATTGCAAGATAAAAAAGTTGGAAAAGGTATACCATGTTCCATGAGATTAGCCAAAAACCACATTGATTACGTTCACTGAAACGATCCCAATGAACTCGTAGATCGGCTTCGATAACTCGAGGCTTCGCGTCAAGCCGGTCACAATGCTCACAACAATGAGATGCTATCGATTATCGAGGAACTTCACGAGACAGAATTCATTATAAATTAAGCTACACCTTGGCGATACAGTCAATCGTCATTAAAATGTCAACCAACAAGTTTGGGTCATCGTTTGGTAGAATGTAATTATACTATCACTGGAATAGAGTAGTCAGAAATTACGTACGCGACAACGCTCTTTGTGTTGTTGGCACCAATTATGACGCAAAATCGCGCAAGATTCGACGGGTAGCACCACCTGTAGAGAATGGCGATGCTATCAAAAAGCTGTACTTGCACAAAAACATGGTAAATAGAAAAAGTCGACAAGACGTATTCGACAAACAGATGATTATGTTTCAAAATTTCTATCTGAGCTTGAAAGATGAGCTGAATAAATTAGGGACGGATATTACCGAATTCCGAAATCTAATGCAGACGCATCAATAGCTAGACATTGAAACTATTTACCGACCGACAGACCGGTCAACCGACCGATTAACCGACCGATATACCGGCCAACCGACCGACATACCGATCAACAGATCGGTCAACCGACCGACATAACGATTAACAGTCCGGTCAACCGACTGACACATCGGTCAACAGACCGGTCAACCGACCGACAGATCGACCGACCAACCGTTGCGTTGAGCACCGATTTGATGTTTGATAAGACGTATACGTCAAGTCTTTGCGTCAGTGTCGAGTCATGCATGGCTGCGAAGAAAACTCCCAGTACCGAGAAACGGCGTGTCGTGGAAGAATTGCATGCTCCGGCGAGAAGAAATTTTCATCGAAGACGCGTCATAGTACATGGGTACGACGACTTATGGCAAGCGGACGTGGTCGAGATGCGACCTTACGCGCGGTATAACAGAGGCTTCCATTACATACTCACTGTTATTGATGTGCTGAGTAAGCATGCATGGGCCATACCCCTCAAAACCAAGAGTGGAAATGAAGAGTCTACAGCGATCGGAAAGATAATCCGAAACAGTGGAAGATATCCGAAAAATTTCCAAACCAACAAAGGAAAGGAATTTTACAACGCAAATATGCAAAAACTTCTGTCAAAATACAACATAAATCATTATTCAATGTATTCAGTGATGAAAGCGTTAGTCGTCGAGCGGTTCAATCGTACGCTCAAAAACGACATGTGGAAACTGTTTATGCTTAATGGAAGTTATAAATGGATCGACTCGCTGCAACAACTCATATCAAATTACAACGCGCGTAAGCATCAAACTACGGCATGCGACCAACTGACGTTACACCAACAAACGCCTCGAAGCTCTTAAAAACGGTATATAATCACGTAAAGATTGCCGCTCCCGCACGATTTAGAGTGGGAGATGCGGTACGTGTGAGCAAATTCAAAACAATTTTTGAAAAAGGTTGCACACCTAATTGGTGTACTGAAATATTTATGATCGCTGAGGTTCAGAAAAATAATCCCGCAACGTATCTGCTGAAAGATGTTTATGGAAAACCAATTGCTGGAGGATTCTACGAACATGAATTGCAACGCGTTGCCGACGCTGATGTATACCTTGTGGAAAAAGTGTTACGTCAGAACGGGAATGAGGTGTACGTGAAATGGTTAGGATTGAATAGTGCACACAATTCACGAATAAATAAATATAATGTATTGTAAAAAATTAACATTTTTTTTTTAAATTAAATATTCAGTTTTATACATATACTAGCATCATTAATTACATTACAGTGTTTTTTTATTTACAACTAAATATATACACCTATTAAGATCGAGGTAAAAATGATTTACAAAATATATATACTGATATATCTAAAGCGGTATTTTATAATGACCCCACGGTAATGTATCCGTTGAGTCGGGTACGATATACCACTTATCGTCGTACGGACTCAGAGCGATTTTTGATTCCGCCATTGTGTATACTTTGTGTAATTTTGACCTTATACATGTCTGATTACGAATCATTTCAATTTCGTTTCGTAGACACTGCGTGTAGTCGTCGGAAGTTATCATCCTGGAAACAACGTTACTTTTTACACCTTTCGCCTTTTTCGTATCTTTTTTACTATCTACACGCAGTGTATACATTTTCGCTCTGTGTCCAACAGATTCTGTCATTATGCCCCCATTGTTTTCGTCTTTCATCAAACCGGGACTTTTTTGTTTACAAGCGGTATATCCTAAACGTTCCCTACCGAATCATAAATATTCTCACACTTAATGTGGTAAATTAAACTATCCGTATCGGTGTACATAACTTTACATTTATCGCCATGTGTGGGTAACATGTAATCGTGATGGAATTCATACAAACAAACCTTAGATATATCTAGTATACACATACCAACATAGATTGGTTTGTTGAACTTCACCGCAAGCTTTCGCAGTTCGATGGCAACTAAGTTTTTCGACAACACGCTACGGCTGTGGAAATTTGGTTTTGCGATCATTGTCTCCGCACCATATCTCCCTTTTCATTTTGTTACTAATTTTACATCGACGTGATTGTGTACATTCTCCATAGTTTTGCCAAATACCGCATTGTTTATCAATTTATACGAATTCATTTCAAAATCGTTTCTAGCGAGAGTTCTAAACTTTGTATTTAATTTGATGTAATCGCGGAGCCAGGGTGATTGTGCGAATTGGAGGACGCGGTGTATCTTTGTAATACGAATACCACGTCGCGTGCATTGCTGCAGGTTACGATAGTGGATAACGTAGCGCTGCTTATCGTATAGGGTTCCGAGCAGCTTGTCCTCTCTTTTGCCAGGTGGTTTGGCACGTGTGGGACAGAACGCCAGGTCGACGTGAATGTCGTGCAAACGTTCCGGATATTCTAGATCAACTTCTAGAATATAACCTGTGGGCGAATCGGCAGCAATCGAAGACACGGCAAAGTTTGCGACGTTTTCGACCATCGAAATTCTGCATATGGCAATGGCTGACACATTGCCCACCCATACAGATTATTCACATCAAAGTACATCAAGTACGACGATGCTTTCGATGGATCGTACGACTGCATGTACTTATTATTGGCTTTCGCGTGTCTACTTGAACATTGACTTAATCCGCCGCGTATACCGCCTTCGATAAACATGACCATGTCGTGTAATTTCGTGTAATTCGAAATTAACTTTTGTATGCTTCAGGATGGCATCCCACGTAAAACCGGGCAGAGTGTAATAATACACGGGATCGAGTCCGTAACTTGTGATACAGCTTCCACGAAAATTTTCAAAAATTTCGGCCAACAGCAAGACATCTGTTTTCAAATACAAATCGCTATACTCGCAGAGCGTTTGAATAGAAAACCGTGTCCACACGTTCTCGGCGTGCGCGTACTCGCTCTCCGATACTGTATCACCCGTCAAGGAACTGTAAAATGATTCGCGCAATGGCAAACATGATTGTTCCAACTTTTCGGCAGAATCAATCTATTCGTACGGAAAAACACACTTTCGCGTCAATAATTCGAAATCTTCGGTAGACAAATTTTGAAACTCGGTTCGTAAAATTCTTAATTTCTTTTATGTAAGAAAGACGCTAATTTATCGAGACTGGTACTCAAGAATTTGTATGAATCGATGAACCTCAATTTTATACAATTTCGCGACGGTCCATTTGAATCTTCGACACTTTTTGTGAACGAGGTGTATTTTTCTTTTGTTATCGGCAATACACTGACGGCGCCATCGAAGGCTGTAGCTATTTCTTCGTTAATAAAATACGAATCGTAACCGAACAAATTATGAAAAACTATGGGAATGCAAAAAGAGTTTTTGTTATGGTTTTGGTATTTAAGGGTCAAATTAGATCCTTTGATTTGTATTTTATTAATACAGAATTCTAAAAGTAACGATACGCTCTTTCACTCTCTCTCTCTCTTGTTGTTAACGTTCTTTCACAGTCACGTGTATATTCGAACTGAACTAAACGTTCGTTAGCGACTGTTTTTAGGTAAAACGGCTCGCGGTAATGTCATACTCGTCTATGGTACTTCTTTTGAAACTATACAAAGAGCAATAAACTCTGCCTCTCTTGTGGATGTAGTGCCAAGAGATTGTTTCTTGGAACTCCATACGATTGGGCCTTGATTACACATTATAATCCAACCTGTTATACTTTATCCTGAGAGGGGGTCATTAGCCCAATCAGCATTATAACATGCAAAAATTACAATTTCCTTCGTATTCAACGTATATGTTATTCCATACAAAATTGTAGCTTTAACACGCGTTTTATTGCAATCCATTGAATATGAGAGGGATTCTGCATAAACCTACTCAGTATTTCTACTGCATAAGCTAAATCAGGTCTATTAACAACTGTTAAAAACATCAAGGAGCCTACTGCTTCACGACATGGAAAGGGTTTGTTCGTATTCTGATCGGTGTCAGTTTCAAATATCAGTGTACCCGCATCCATAGGAGTAAGGGCTGGTGAGCAATGTACATGAATAAATTTTTTTTAAATTTTCTTAGTATAAGCTTCTTGATGGATTTTTAGTTTTGTGTTTTTTATTTCCTTTCTATTTGCAATCCCACAAAACATTGAGCATCATCGTAAACCATCTTAAATTTTCGTTTTAGATCTTCTAATATGTTGGAAATGAACTACATGTTATTTCCACATATCAGTCCATCATCTACATAAATTGCAATATATATTTTTATATTTAGTTCGTCATCGTGGTAAAAAAATACACATGGATCCGAGTGTATCATTACATAGTTGCGCTCTTTTAAGAAATTAGCAGTCTTAAAATTCCATTGTCGCGGTGCTTGTTTCAACTCATATAGGCTGCGTTTTAGCAAACAAACAGATTGTTCGTCGAATTTACCGTATAAAAAGGCTGTCTTTACATCAAATTGATAGATTTGCATGTTTTCAGCAGCTGCAATTGATAAAATCAAACGAATAGATTCATACCGAGCAACTGGTGCAAAGGTTTCTTTGTAGTCAATTCCTTCCTTTTGTCAACAGCTTTTCACAACAAGTCGAGCTTTAAATTTATCTACCTCGCCAGTTGTTTTGTATTTTCAAATTTTTATCTTTTGGCCGAGCTACTAAAACCCAAGTATTATTTTTCTCTAATGAATTAAGTTCTTCGTTAATCGCGTTTAACCATTGATTTGAGTCGTTCGATGCTAAGGCATCTTCAAGGGACACCGGTTCCACTGTGGGATAGTAAACTTCAGCAAAGGTTGCTTTTTTATTTTCATCATCTTGTGTTTCGTGATGAGACAACTCACACCCAAAATATCGCGATGACGCGGGTTTTCAACCTTTTCAGGATGCGGAGTACGATTGTTCCGTTTTTAGGGAAACATACGTGCACAGTGCGAACACGAACAAATGTGTAGGCGGATAGAATTTTCAGTCAGTGGTATAAAAGATCCTTGTAATAACAATGTCAAGTTTATTATAACACTTATTGTCAAATGTCGGTCCTTTTTGTTTGTAACTACACTAAGTAGATTTGTATAACGATACACAAAGCGGAAAAAGTTCGTTAAACTGACTTGATCCACCGGGAATGTACCTTGGCAATTGACGAGCACTTATATGGAAAATATAAACGGAGTAAGAGACTCACTTTAGTTAAATTCACTTTGACTTGAAAGTCGGGAATAGATAAAGACGTTTCAAGGAGCGCACGCGCGTTATATAGTCTCGGTACACAAAGGATTCTCGCCACAAAATCGATAGATCGAAGTATTGATCTATCGATATTTGGCGAAGTATAGCGCGCGCAATCGCGTTTGCATGGAAAGGTACATTCTCGATGGACTCAGTGCCAGTGATATAATGAGCAAGTTACATGAGTGGGGCACGAAGGCGCGTAGTCGCGTGAGCCGGTGCCCGGGTCTACGGATAGGCGAAATTATTTCGATCTCGAACATACCGCCCGCCTCGATCGTAATGATCCGATATCTTACGCCTAACTTAAAGGTAACGAAAACTTAAGCTACAAGGTTATTGTGTACATCTTATTCTAACTTAGCTTATTATACAGTACTTATACTTAGGTTCGCGAGTAGGTAAGGTATGCCGGTTCTGGAACAGTGGGATCTTGGGACGGGGGGGGGGGGGCTTGTGGGTGGGGGAAGCGAGGGGCGGGGCCTCGTGGGTGGGGGAGTGTGACGTCACTTTTGATTGACCATCCACTTCAAGGCGTCATTTTGTTTTTTAATTGGCTGCCTCCCACTTCTTCGTCTTTTTTAATTAGTTAATAAGGTCCCACCTCCGCCCACTTTTGATTGAACACCTTTTTGAGGCGCCATTTAATCGGCTGCCCATACCCCCTTAAAGTGCGCTAATGGATCTATTTCAAAGACACGTGCAAAGATTCGCGAAGTTTCGCGAAGTTTTGCGAGTCGAGGACAAATTTAAAAACTGCAAGCTAAACGTTCTGTTTTACCATCCTAATGTCATACGCGATGAAATGCATTCTTTGCAAATGTATTATTCGCGGAATATTAGATCATCAAAGATCCATACCGACTCACGATCGAACCATGGACACAGGATACTCTATTTCAAAAACTGCAAGCAAAACGTTCTGTGTTACCAGCATCTGCCGCCAGTGACTCGCGCATATGAAGAAAGAAATAATATTCAATTATAAATACATCATTTTATTTGATCACCATGCTGAATTAGATTCAATCCTAAGGCTAACAATTCAGAATCAATCAATGAATGACGTTCAAAATTTTCATCTTCGGTAATTTTTCTTACAATATCATTTGGTTTTACATTATGTATTAATTTTACAAAAGTTTCATATCTGCGCTCGACGAGAAACGTATTCTCGGAAAGCGACATGTACATATGATTGATACAGTATTCAAAATCAAAAATCCTACAAATCGTTTTTTCTGCGAAGAACAAGGCGTTGACGGAGGTGGAGAATCTCGCGACTTTAACATCGTCCACGCAGCGAAACTCAAACGTTATATCGCAAACACGTATCGGATCACTAAACGTCGTTTCAAAGTTCTGTAGAATGTCAATCTTTCTCTCCGATAGCTTTTTCCAGGTAAACATTGGAAACTGGATTTCATTGCCGCGGTTATCTCCAATAGTCAATTCCACATCACAGCGACGACCAATTCTTATTCCAATATCTAAATACTTGTACCAGGTTGTCGTCAAAGGATATCTCCGTCCCCAAATACGTACTCCGCGGCTCGACTTCAATTCGGGCGAATCATTGGTTTCACTGTATAAATGAAAAGAATATGAAAAGAATGATGCATATTTTTGCTACGTTTTACATCGAGGAAACGAACATCTTACCATGTACGCATTTTCTTGGAAACTGGCCGCAATGTGTAATTATCATCTAAAAATTTCTCCCACGTTTCTCGAGCAACTTCAGCAGCAGTCCACATCGCTGACGTTTAAATTGGTCAAAATCTAACAATCTTCTAACCGCTGTATCGCAAATTTCCGTTTTATATCGAATCCACTCCCCTCCATCACCCCTTATCATGTAAGGAATTTATTGATGATGCAGCATTTCTTTTTTCTGTACCATGACGTCATGTTTATTGCGTATTTCAAAAACAGTTTGCATTTTTACATCAAATAGCGTATATATTTTGAACACATTTTCCATGGCACAAACGCCATCGTGAAACGTACATCTGTAATGTCCTTCACTCATTGTAGACAATTTCGGTATTTCTTTGTTTTCTAAATCCGTTTCAACATCGAAGGCTTTCATTCCAGTTAAATTGTACAACCATCTCTTCTTTTCCGATCCTTTAACTAAAATTCTGTCAGCGCATTCCAACGCGGTTCGTAACAGGCTGCTCGCCTACGCGTAGGATACGTAACCATCCGTCCATCTGATTCCATGGTGTTTTTTCGTTAACCACCAAACACCACGTTTTTCGTTAGACGTTAGACGATGCAATCCAAATGGAGGTTCAAATATTCAATGCGATAACTTTTTTCCTTGCGTGAGGACAGCCACCTCTTTTACGATAAAATCATTCGAGTCCGTTTTGTAACCTTGCAAGTATACGAACGTTAGGTAAGCCATTTTGCTGAATCGACAGTTTCGAAGAGACTGAACATTCAGCAGAGATTTTTACTGTATTAGTTTATTCTGCGTACTACATTCGTCAGAGGGCTGTACTCGACTATGTTATCGTGTATAATCAAGTAGTAAGCAGTTGTACTGAGCGGCACGTTATCTTTGCATTCGAAATCTATCCTAACATCAGTCGTGACACTCTTTAGAGATTCGTTCTGACGCGAACAATCTATGACTGCAAACGGATCACATGATAAAAACTCTAAAATATCAAGCAGGGGTTCACCGTGTCCGTAATATGATTTTCGAAAGTTTGCGTACATATCGTAAAGTGTCGCATACTTGTTTTTATCAAAATCCAGATTCAAGTCATCGTATGGATGAGATTTTGAATTTAAATGTAGTCGTATGTTTGATAGTTTACAATTGTCAAAGTGATTAAATGTTTTGTCCAATTTGTTCTTTCGATCGGTTTGCATAGCGAATATCACATATCGCGGTTTCTCCAATTGCGTTGCAGTTTTCACAGACTAAGTATGCTTCGTGGTTGTTTGTAATAACGGATATTCATACAGATCCCAGGAGCAGAAACTCATCGAAATCAGTCGACCACTTTCAAGAATACGTAAGAGCGCCAATTTGTTCAATTCATCCAAAACGACGTGAGCCGTTCGCCATTGAACTTTAAACAATTTGAGTACAGGTTTCCAAACGGTAGGACCAATCAGGGCGTTTTCATCGTTTCGCGATCGAATTAAAATCAATTCATGGCGCGCATTGATTACGATGCGTTTATAATCTTCACAGAATCCGAATAACATACCAAGCGGCACGCAAAAATTAAAATCTGCAATTGCAGCATTTTGCTTATGATACCAGACAGCATTACCTAACGTTTTACCTTTTTTCAATGGACAGAGATACATAATTCTTTATCGCAGTCGTTACTCCCGGATTTTTGCAACGATCTATTTCAACCCCATCCAGTTCATATCGAATTTCATCAAACAGAGAGGCAGCACAGTTGATACAACGTTTACGGTGTATACTTTAAAAATAATGGGTTAATGCTTGGTAACTTCAACTTTGATGTGGACAACAACGACAACATCATCATAAACAGTACGAGGTACAGAGGTACTCGTGGTCTGTACGAATTAATATTTAAACGAATACCGGATGATGCGTTGTACTCAAGTGCCGATCTACAGACGTACAAGAACATATTACTCGTACCAACGCGTACAAGTGTAGTCACTTGGCGAGCAATCCTGTAATGGGTAACCGGGGATACAAGTATAAACAAATTATTGCACCGCTATTTAACAAGCGTAAAGGAAGCGGTTTCAAACAATTGAAGCGTACACCTTCAGAGAACGTGCGACAACAGTACGAAGGAGAGTGCTTGGGGTTGTTGCCTGATGATATGGCGGTCACCGACAACGCAGTTGATTACACGCATTCGGACGATCCGAACGAATTAGTAGATAGACTGAGATTGCTATTGTTATCACGAGCGGTTGGTCATACAGGTCACGACAACGAAATTATGTTAATCATAGAAAAGCTTCGCGAGGCTAGTTTGATTATAAATTAAATACTGTTTGAATTATATGCATCATTGCAAATCAAGATGTCGATCAACAAATTTGGTGTATTGCTACGTAACGAGTCAAAGAAGAGTGGATTAATACCTTATAGAAATTATATCCAAGATTTGACTCTTTGTCCCGACGGTGAAGCCTTCGACGCGCGAGAGCGAAAGATAAGATGTTTAGCGGAGCGGAAAAACGATACCGATGCTGTGAATAAGGCCTGCTTAGACAACAGATTGACGCATATTTTAAAAATGATAAATCAGATGGAGAAGGACAGATTAAAGATGTATAAGGAGACCCGCGAGACAATTTCAAAAATGTCTAATGAAATGAGAGAAGCCATAAAACGACAAGTCGAAATGCACGTTGAACATAATATTGCAGAGGAAATAAAACGATCGCAACGCATAGCTAAAAATTATGTCTCTGAGACAGAGAAAAAATGCGAAGCCAGATGTTCAAAGATCCAGGAAGAAATCATGAACAATGTCCATAAATTGCAACAGTACGTTGAATTCAATGTGAAACACACATAGATATTTCAACATAATAAACATATTTGCATGCTGTAAACCATGTCAGTCTCTAACCAAGATGTATCCAGAAGAGACCAGTAGGGGTGAACAATCGGATGAAACCGGCGAATGCAACGTCAACGGAAAATTCATAGATCACATCCTACAATTATTTTCATACATTTTAAATTTCTTTTGTCCAGTTTCAAGTCCTCAATATGAGCAAAGAGAAGACGCGATTAGTGAAGGAACTGTGCACGCTCCCGCCAGACGGACTTTTCCGCGGCGACGAGTTATAGTACATGGTTTCGACGATTTATGGCAAGCGGATCTCACCATAATGCAACCTCACGCGCGTATAAATGGTGGTAACAAGTACATACTAACCATTATGGATGTGTTCTCCAAGTATGCGTGGGCTGTGCCGCTCAAGACTAAAAGTGGTAATGAGGTAGCTAAAGCGTTTGCAAAGATATTTCGAAATCGATGTCCAAAAAATTTGCAAACAGATCAAGGAAAAGAATTTTACAACACTGAAATGCAGAAACTCATGACAAAACATGGTATTAATCATTATTCGACGCACTCGGCGATGAAGACTTCCGTCGTAGAACGGTTCAATCGTACGGTGAAGAGCAACATGTGGAAACTGTTTACTTTAAACGGCTCTTACCGATGGATTGACACCCTACCCAAACTTGTACGAGACTACAATCATTGAAAACATCGAACGATAGGAATGCGTCCGGTTGATGTGACTTTGAAGAATGTCAGTAACTTATTATCTACCGTGTACTCTCATTTGAAAATTGCGGGTCCAGCGAAATTCAAAGTCGGAGATTATGTACGCATTAGCAAGTACAAGACAACTTTTACGGAAATACACCAAACTGGACGACCGAAGTGTTTAAAATTGATAAAATTTAGCAAACAAATCCGGTGACGTACCTGTTAACAGATTCCCAAGAAAATCCTGTTGCAGGAGGATTTTACGAGTACGAGCTACATTCGGTTGCAGATCCAGACGTGTACCTGGTAGAAAAGGTAATACGTAGGAAAGGAAATAAAGTGTACGTGAAATGGTTGGGATTGGATTCGTTTCATAATTCATGAATCGATAAAAGTAATGTTTTGTAAGAAATAATTATTGAAAAAAGTAAGTTGTAACGGCCGAGATTGTCGACGGGGTTGTTTGTCGGTTCGCGGCAGGACTTGAGACGCCGAATCCGCGGGCAGAGCGCCTTGCTAGACAGCGGTTAGAAAACGCAATGGTTCAGAAGTTTTTTTTTTATAAAAGCTGTTTATTTATAAATACAACATTGAACAATATATAACTAAACTTCAAATATAAACAGTTGAAAAAGAAGTAACGAGAACAATTGAGTCGTACTTGCCCCATTGACTCTTTTAGAAACTTCTCTGGAGCTTACATTTCGGTCACTTTTAAAGGCTTTTTCCTGTACTCAATTAAAATAGTCTTTCGGACTTTCCTTGTTATACTTGAAATTTGTTCAGAAAAATATTTTTCATTTAGATCCGGCGTAAAAAGAAACTGAACATGAGTCAAAGGTAAGTAATCTTATACTTAAATTGCAACTATTACTTATAATTTAATATTTCAAATATGCAACTTATAGACTAATATAATGCACATTACATGTTTAATATCAGATCTGCACTGCGCAACCATTCAAACTCTATTTACAGAACTCATATACTCAATAAATCATCCAATCTTTTGTTCATTCATTCTGATACAGGTGCATTTAGATATATTGCTTTTATACAGATTGGCTGATTTACAATACAAGAAATCTAATCATAATTGTATGCGACAATTTAGATGTAATTAAAACTTAATCATTCTAGATGTAGGTATGTAATTACTATAATGTAATGGTGACAGCAATAATACGGGTCATAATTACTTGTTCCGTGATGCGATAATTCACACCCGAAATCTAGCGATGACGCGGGTTTTCACCATTTTCAGGATGCGGAGTGCTATGGTGCTGTTTTTAGGGAAACAGATGTACAAGGTGCGAATACAGAAAGGAAATGAGTAGGCGGATAGAATTTTCAGTCAGTGGTGTGAAAGATCGTTGTAATAATAACGTCAAGTTTATTGTAACACTTATTTGTTAAATGTTGGTCCGTTTTGTTCGTAATTACACTATATAAATTTGTATAACAACACAAAAACCGAAAAAGGTTCGTTAAACTGACTTGATCCACCGGGAATGTACCTTGGCAATGACGATCACTTATTTGGAAAATAAATGCGCGCGGAAAACTGCACACGCGATTTATTGGACTAGCGTTCGCGATACGCGACACGTGGTAAAAACGGAGTAAGAGACTCACTTTAGTTAAATTCACTTTTGCTTGAAAGTCGGGAATGGATAAGGACGTTTCAAGGAGCGCACGCGCATTATATAGTCTCGGTACACAAAGGATTCTCGCCACAAAATCGATAGATCGAAGTATTGATCTATCGATATTTGGCGAAGTATAGCGCGCGCAATCGCGTTTGCATGGAAAGGTACATTCTCGGTGGACTCAGTGCTAGTGATGTAACGAGCAAGTTACATGAGTGGGGCGCGAAGGCGCGTAGTCGCGTGAGCCGGTGCCCGGGTCTACGGATAGGCGAAAATTATTTCGATCCCGAATATTACTATTTATACGTAAACATATAAATAAATTTACTGCATTAAACACTAATTGTACGCTTAATTAATACGATTCTGTTTCTTTTTCCAATTATAATATTGTACAATATTAACTCGGCGAGTTACATAATTACACTAATAAGTGTAGTGTACCTGCCTACTAAAGTACCTGCTTTCAGTCAGTGGTCATTATCAGAGAGTTGGTTTGACAACCATGGCAACTTGGCCAAGTACCTATAATTTTTGTTGTCTGTGTCGCAACTGGGTAACGCTGTGCTAAATTATAAATATTAATGTATTAATGCTTCTGGTTGCCTAGTTGGATTATACAATAGAGCATTTGATGCTCTAATACGGCTCGTATGATAAATTAAAGGAATTGTAGAGACTGGATCTTAAATATAATCCTTTATGTCCAAATATATAAACGCTTCGGGTGGAGTGTAGCCCGATAATCGCGACTTTTCTAAATAGTCCTCAAATTGCCAACTCACTCCACAGATAAGGCTGTTGTGCTTTATTTCCAAAGCTTTACGCAGGTGATTTCTAATTATTTTAATTAACAGCACATCGAATCGGGAACAGTTTGCTTTGTCATAAATATGTTGATTACTTACGCATTTGACCCCCTCTGGAGAAAATCTGTATGTGAGTGTGTTTGTTGCAACTCTCAGTACTCTTCGTTCAAATACTCTAATTTTTTCCATAATATAAGGTTTTATATTAAATCATACAGGCGACGTGTATAAAAGAATTGATCTAACAAACATCTTATAGCAAAGTAGTTTCACTTCTGTATTATGTGCCTAGAATAAAAGAGTCATTTTCTTCCACGCAAGATTAGCCTTGGCAAGAGCTCCCAAAACATGTTCTTTAAAGTCCAACTTATTGTTTAATATCACTCCCAGATATTTTACCTTTGTATCGTGTGGAATTTTTTCAGATCTATTGCCTGGATTGACTAGGTGAAAATTCCTTGCAACCCTTCTAGAAGCAGACGAGTGGTATCGCGCGCTTACTCTAAACAAAATTGTTGAGCATTTTTCTATATTTATATTTAATTTCCAGTTTTTACAAAAATTAAAGATTTTATCGAACGCTATTTGTAATTCATTTTGAACAGACATAACTTTTTTGTTCCTTGCATAGATAACTAAATCGTCAGCAAACGCGAGAGCATTGCAAGACATCCCTGTGTTCATATTGAAAAGTTGTAGAATGTCTGAAAAGAATAAACTAAATAAAATTGGCGAATTAATAGCTCTCTGTTGCAGCCCGTTAGTAATCGTGAAAATGTTGCTAGAAGATTGACCGTCGAGCACAACTCTAAATTTCCTACCCACAATCATGTTCCGAATCATTGTAATTAGATAATTTGGAAATCCTTTTTTGTACAACTTAAGCAGCAAACCATTCGTCCAAACGGAATCGAAGGCTTTCTCCAAATCGATCAAACAGGCTCCCATGTATTGTTTATCATTCAGTGCCCAAGCTATATCAGATGTGAATGTAGATATAGCACGAATTGCAGAATGCTCGCGTCTAAATCCAAATTGTTGTTCTGGAAGTAGGTTTTTGGAAACCGTCAATTTATTTATTCTGATGTTTATTACTATCTCAAACAGCTTTCCAATATTTGGGAGGAGACTGATCGGCCTGTAATTTTCCATTTTGACGGACTTTTCTCTTTTTTTAACAAAGCCACCACTTTGGCAGTTTTCCAAATTTCTGGGAAATACAACGTATTCAAACAATTGTTAAATACTATTGTTAAAACTCTCACTGTGGCCGGAGGAATCTTTTTCAAGACATAATTTGAAATTTTATCAAAACTTTCTAATTTTGTATTATTTAATTTTTGGCTAATTCACTTACTTCTCTGCAATTAGTAAGAAAATCATCATACGAGTCTGCTGGTTCATCTGCATAATTATCTGACGAGAATTGTACCAATTCTTGGTTTCTGTTCGAGTTAATAATTTCGGTGACTCTACTATTCACTAATTCCTCTAGTCTTGAACAATCCCCAGTTAATACATTTTTGGTGTGCATCTTTTGAAAATGAGTGCCAAGAAAACTTAATTTATCACTAGTTTCCTTACAAATTATAGTATTATTCTGTACAGTCGGATGTGCTAGATCTAGACCAGCCTCTTGCAAAATCGAACTATTGTTTATTTCTATTTCAAATGATGCTGAATTCAACTGATTTTTTGGCCTAAACATATTATTGATTAATTGTAACGTTTTACTTGGGTTTCTTATATCCATATTCGAAAATTTATTGTTCCAGAAAGTGGAAGCAGCTCGGGTGTATTCATACTTTAGATCAGCGTTTACTAGTTTTAGTACTTGTTTTAATGTTTGGACTTGAACTGTTTGAAACTGGCGTGTTCTGCGATTAGAGTAAATAGCCGATATTATTCTACTTTTAATTCTTTGCAATTTTTTTATTGAAATATTTTGATATGCCCTAACCGAATTAGGTTTCTTGTAAGTAGGGGTTGAATTGCGCAAAGCTTCGACCAGCTTCGTTTCAAGTCTTACTATAACATCATCGATTTCCCTATGAGACAAATTTCTTGAATTATCTAGATGCAAAGTTTGATCGTTAGATAGGGTTTCCGCAAATTTTTTCCAATCTGTTTTCATTAAATGAAGGAATTTCGTATTATCGACCAGACTCGCATTTATGATAAAATTCTCATTAGATAAAATTAGCTGAATTACTCCATGGTCGCTGTCGTAAGGTAGTAACTTTAAAAATTGAGGAGTTGTACCGTTTAAATTGTGCAATCTATTGTCAACAAAATCTAAATCCAGCGTGGAGTTTCCTCTTATGAAAGAAGGTTGTTCAGGATAAAGTACATTAATTTTATAACGAGCTTCGTTTAAATGTAGCCAGTTTGCTAAACGAATGCCTTTGGAATTGGTTGCATTGTTTCGCCATGAATAATGCTTTGCATTCAGATCTCCGCAACATACATAAAAATTGTTTGGTTTGAATAATTCTAGGTGCTCACAAATTTTGTCAAATTCTACTATGAACTGGCCCCCATTAACTTTTGGACTATACGCCGCTACGATGGCTAACGAATTATTTGCGTTTAATTCTATTTTAATGATTGTTGTTTCAATAATTTTATTGTTTAAAAAATAATTGTCTATTCTGTTGAACGATATATGATTTTTTATTAAAATGGCTGTGCCGCCTCCTTGTCTTGCGCCTGATCTGTCGTTTCTGATCTCGAATAATCTTCAAAATGGACACTATGCTTTGAAGACAGCTTTGTCTCGTTTAAGCATACTATATCTGGGCGATGAATCTTTCAGAATTGCGACAAATACGCCCTTTTATACGAATGAATTATCGAATTTACATTTATTGATATAACATTCAAGTCTATCACTCGATTATGCGTATTACTATTTTGCAAATTTATATCCGCGAATTTAATATATATGAATCCTTTACTCTGGCGGCTCCGACCGCAAACCACTTTCTTGAATTGCTATTATATTTAAAATTAATTCAATTTTCTTCGAATTTGAGTTTACTATTACAAATAAATTTGACAATTGGTTCGACAGTTCTTTAATAATATTTGTGAGTGAGGGCTCCTCGCGATATGGCGCCTCCATTTGCGCGGTTCTTTTTGCCCGAATTCTATCTATCGAAGATGGCTCCTTGAAGGTATGTTTTTCCGCCGTAATATTTTTAACAATTTCGCTGTACAAGCTTGCAATTGTAGACTTACTTGAATGGACTGGCAATTGATTTCTATCATCAACTTTGGAGTGGTAAGCACAAATTGCATGCTTTTTTAACTCCGCCTTTTTTTCGCCTTTGTTTCTACTATTGCCGGAAGAGATGAGATTTGGACATCCTCTATAAGTCGCTGGATAGCCATGTGTCTTACAATTGACGCAAAAGAGCTTCTCTTTTGGTATCTCTTCTGATAACGAACACTGACCTTTGGCATGCTGATTATTACATTTTGCGCACCTGAAATTTAGATTACAGTTCGTAGCTGCGTGTCCAAATCTTCTACAATTTATACATTGCAGTACTTCTTTTCTAATCAGTTTTTCCCATGTTATTCTCTGATAATTAATTACCTTGATTAATTTTAAACATGATAGATCTGAATCCGGAGAGAATTGGATTAGAAATATAGGAAGCTTATAATTTTCTCTAGCCGACTTTCGTGTTTTAAATGGTGCGATTTTAATTAATTTTAATTTATTACCTGAGAGTTCCTTCAATTCTCTCCCTATTTCTATTAAATTATAGTTTGAATCTATACCTTTCAATAGAAATGTTTGGTGTTTCAACTGTTTCGGGGTATAAGTGTTACATCCCAATTAGTTTGGGACTTTCTTTAGGGATTCTTGTCTTCGGTTAAAAAGCTAAAACTCACCTTATCTGTATTTCATTGGAAAAGAAGGAATTCTAGGATTCTATAATGATTGTCACTAAGTTTAAGTATTAACAAATATAATTATGAAAACAAAACTGAGTTTGGGATTACATACAAACAAGAATATAAATTATACAATTGAAGATGGTTTTAACAATACCAATCGTTGATCTTATGCTATCGGCGGCGTTGTCAGGTTGTCCCGGGCTCGGCTGTGGCGAGGATCTGGTCTGGTTGTACACTCGCGACACGGGACTCTAATAATTGGCGAATAATAAACGTCGGACTGTCGTAGGTAATTCCGCGGTGACTCTATCTTCAGTACGTATGTTCTCACTTACGCAAACTCTTTACTCAACTGGAGATACGATACACGATACTAACGTGAGAGATTAACTCGTCCGCGACTACAGAGTATTGCCTGCGAAATAATAATACACAAAGAGCTCTCCGTGGTCGTGACCACGTGTTTATATAGCCCCAGATCCTTGCCTGGTGCAATTCGTAATTTCGGAATCTTAATTGCCACATTTCCCGAATCTGGAGCAAGTCCCAAATTCAATGCTGACGCTGACGCTGTCGCTGACGCTTGTTCGCTGACTTGCGGTTCACGCGACTCGGTTTAATAACACAGTTTCCGAATTGTGGTTCGTGCGCATTCTTAAAAGTCTACTGATCCCAACTATTCGCAATGCGAGGTTAATGAAAAGGGACACCGGCAGAGCCGGATGTAACATAAGTAAAAAATTTTTTATTATGATCTATTAGAACACTATTAATTTTAACGTAATCAATTAGCGTAGTCGGATAAACTAAACGTTTATTTTCTGTAATTCTTTTTATTGAGAATTTTGCATTGTCCGCATACTTACCAATAACATTAAGTAAAATTTGGGCCGAACAATCATGAATAATGAAAGGTGGCGATTTATTATGGATTTTTACCGTATTACCTTCGTTATCTTTATACTCATCATTTTGGTTGGTGGTTAGTGGTTGCGAAGTTTGACCTTGACATTGCTGTATCAGTTTCTGAGATGTAGAATTGCTGGCCTGAGAAGACCTTACTTGACTAACGGTTTCCGTAGCTGTAACCTCCATATTTTGCAAAATCTCGAACCTATTTGCTGTTTTGATTCTTGTTGGTGAATCTAGCCTCGCGAACTGATGATTGGTGCTTCCTCCTTTCTTTTGAAGACTATCTTGTAATAACTTGTTTTCTTGCTTTAACATTTCGAGTTCATCTGCAAGCTTCTTTATAGTATTTAATAAATCACCCATTTGAGCCGATGATGAAGGCGTACCATCCATAGTTGGTGCCGTATTATCGCTTGCTAAACTCTCCATACTGCTTCTGAACGGCTCGGATAATTGATCGAGCTTTTCGTTCGAATCCTGTGAACGTGCAGATCTAGCTGCCTTCAGGTTTTGAGCACGCTTTATGGGCTTCCTGACAGTTTTACTTAAAATTTGCTCACTTGCTGAAATCTCAGTATTACTCCCCATACTTCTGTAATCCATGCCTCTATATTCGGTGTGGGATCTCTTCTGTGCAACAGTACCAACACGAGGTGATGATGGAGCAGCTATATGAGACTGTGCAATTAGAGCATTTTCCAATAGTTGATCATTGTCTCGATTTTGATTCAATGAACTGACACATTCAGAATTGACTATTGGACTGCCTTGTGAGATTGTATCCTTTGAAAATTTTTGCGATAATCTAAACGGTGTGGCCATACTGCCATATGGCCGTTACCCTTGTAAGTACGTTAACGCTATAAATGTATGTAGCAACTTGTTATGATGAATCTTTGAATGTAACCTAAACACTAAAGTGACCCTGCGCGAAACGGATTACAGCAGATCCGCGTGACTCGACGCCAAGATCGTAAATACAAACTGTTTTTGTACTCGCGCTCGAACTCGAGAGATTTGTCAAAACGTCTATTCACTACGACTGCTCGAACGCGACTGACGGTTCAGAGCTAGGCTCGCAAGGGTGGCTACTCTAGGTTTCACCGTGCAGAGTTTGGGTGGTCAGCGTTGTCGGCTGTGCCACACTCGTGCATAGGCTCTTCCTACAGAGTTCCCCTTATCGGGCAGAAGACTGCTGGTTTTGCCGAGTAGGGTAAAGAGTTAGTTTTGTCCGCTGTGCTCTTCGCCACTGCCTGGTTCACTAGCCTTGGTCTCTCTTACTCTCAGACTGCCTTGACTACAATACGTTGCCATTTTTGTAAGCGAGCACGGACTATGGAGAGTACAAAGTTTTATGGTTCCTCGGCGCTACCTGACAAGACACTCTGCACCGCGTCTAGCTTCGTGCGTATATACAGGGTTCCCCCCCCCCCCCCCCCAGGTGTGACGTCGTTACGGGTTCCATGCAGGGGCGACGCGTTACAAAGTAAATATAAATATAATAATTATAATAAATATAATGAAAATAAATATTTACAATGTTAAAGTTTCGATAATTATTTACATCATTTCGACGTCATCATCATTTTCTTCCGCAATACAGTAGTGCCCCCACGGCAAGATATTTACACCATTCGTCAACACACATCTCTTATCATCGTGTGGACTAAGAGCAATTTTTTGTTTGCTAATCCAATACACGTTATGTAATTTTGATCGAATGCAGTTTTGTTTAATTGTTGTTTCTGTATGATTTTTCAAAGACTGTATGTAGTCATCAAAAGTTATTTTGTCTACTGTAATATTCTTTTTTATTCCCTTAATTCTTTTCACATCATCCTTGTCAAGCACGCGGGTAGCGTACATCTTTGCTCTCAGTCCCACGAATTCTGTCATTATCACACCGTTATTTTTATCCTTCATCAGACCTGGCACTTTCTTGGCGCGTGGCATATCGTACACGTTACCTTCGGCGTAATCGCTCGTATCGAATCTAGCTATATTGCGTTTCATAATATTATACATGTTTTCACACTCGAGCTCGTAAATTAAACTATCTTTGTCTGTATACAAAACTTTACATTTCTGACAAAAATTTGGAAACATGTAATCATAATAAAAACTATACAAACATGTTTTTGATATGTCCAAAATACACATACCTACGTACACGGGTTTTTCGAATTTAACTCTCAATTTACGCAATTCTATTGCTACTAAATTTTCATCGAAAATGCTACAACTATGAAAATTCGATTTGGAAATAAGGGCTTCCGCTCCGTATCGACCATCCCAACGTGTAACTAATTTCACATCTACATGATTACGCACATTTTCCATCGTTTTACCGAATACAGCGTTGTTCATTAATTTGAACAAATTCTTGGCAAACTCGTTTGTAGTTTGCGTTTGCAACATTGTATTAAGTTCGATGTAGCTGCGCAACCATGGAGACTGATTGAATCTTAGAACGCGATAAATTTTTTTCAAGCGGAGTCCGTGACGTAGACATTGCTGCAGGTTCCAGTAATGTATGACGTAGCGCTCTTTATCACATACCGTGGCAAGCAAATTCTCGTCTCGTTTACCTGGCGGTTTCTTGCGCACGGGATGCAGCGGAAGATCGGCGTGCGAATCATGAAGTTCACGGGGATACTCTAAATCTACTTCTATAATGTACCCCGCAGGCCCGTCAGTGGGAATAGAATTTACATCGAACTCGGACGCCTCGTGTTCGTCGATCCATCGAAAGCCTCCGTACGGTAAAGGTTGCGATATGGCCCATACATACAAATTGTTTACGTCAAAATACATTAAATATTTTGAGGGTTTCGATAGATCGTATGATGGCATGTTCTTGTTATTTGCTTTGGCGTACCGGTGCGAGCATTGACTCAGACCGCCACGTATTCCGCGCTCGAAAAACATTAACATATCCACGTCAGTTAATAATTCAAATTTGATATTTGTAAACTTTAACATTGCATCCCATGTGAAACCAGGAAGAGTATAGTAATATACCGGATCTAATCTATAGCTCTAAATGCAATCGTCTCTGAAATTTTCAAACACATCAGCCAATAATAATACATAAATTTTTAAATACAAATCGCTGTATTCGCCTAATGTTTTGATATTAAAATAATTCCAAACGTTTACTGCGTGCTCGTAATCGGATATGAATATGTTCTTATCATTCAATCGATTGTAAAAGTCTTGGTGAGCAGACATCCGAGTTTCGTTTAATTTATCATAACAAGTTACATAATCATACGGAAACACACCCTTGCGGGTAAGAAGATCAAAGTACGAGTCTAAAAGATGTTGAAATTCTTTCTTCACGATTCGCAGCCTTTCTTTTCCAAGACCGATGACAACTTATCGAGGCTCGAGCTAAAAAATTTCCATGAATCGATGAAACGAAATTTTATGCCATTTTTCTTATCTTGCACATTATCCTTTACATGTTTCGTGAAAGATATGTACTTTCCCTTGTCATCAGCAGCAAATTTATTTTACCCTCAAATGCGTTGGCCAATTGTTTAATTATAAAATGCGCATTGTAGCCAGATAATTTATGAAATATTACAGGCACTGTGAATGAATTTTTATGATTTAGATTGCAACTATTATGCGCCGCGCCTCTGTACTTTCTCGTAAAATGGCAATGATCACGAACCTTTGCATCGTCTGTGGCGAACGGCTTTTCACACACATGACAATGGTTAGACTCGTGAAAATTTACCGAATCCTGTTCCATAAATTTCATCGGCTCCACGGTTCGGAACTTTAATTCTAATTGATGCGCTAAATCATACAATTGTTTCACAAACCATTCTACGCAATCCGTTTCGGATCGATACGAGCGATATACGCTTAAAGAGGTGTTGTATGAACAGTGTAGATAACAAAAAAGTAAAAAAATTACGCCAAGTACATGAAAAAGTGGAGGACTTAAAGAGTAATCATAGAAAAATTCGGTGCTTTCCAACTATGCGCAGCTAAAATGCTGTGTTCAACAGTGCAGACGTTCGGACCCTAATGACGGCTCATGTAAACTGACTGCTCCGCACTTTGGCGGTGAAATGAAGAAGCTAAACAGTGTACCAACCACAAACTGAGACTGTTTAGATATTCGCCTAGATGTCCGTGGCCTGGAAGTCAAATGCTTGGCGTGGCCAGGCAAAGCATTCTCAGATCATCAATATCCATACTTTCTCTCTCAAAGACTTTCACATAATTTGTCAATTTAAAACTTGGACAATATGAGTACATTTTCATTTTATTGTGTTTTAAAATATTTCTAAGGACATTCATTGACGCAGATACCCCTCCTCTCACAGACTTTCAGATAATTTGTCAGTTTAAAACGCTGACAATATGAAAGACAATATTTTACAGTTTAAAATAATTCTTATTCATCAAAACCTTGACCTTGCCTGGCCACGCCAAGCATTTGACTTCCAGGCCACGAAAATCTAGGCAAATGTCTAAACAGTCTCAGTTTGTGGTTGATACACTATTTAGCTTCTTCATTTCACCGCCAAAGTGTGGAGCAGTCAATTTTCATGAGTTGTCATTAGGGGCCGAACGTCTGCACTGTTGAACACAGCATTTTAGCTGCGCATAGTTGGAAATTACCGAGTTTTTCATTGTGTTATACAGTGTCGCCTTTGCACTTTGGTGGAAACCACCTTCATGTACTGGCAGCTCATTTCGATTTCACTTTTTTTTCTACTTTCTTGAATTTTTGTAGGGGGATCTTCTATTTTTCTATGATTACTCTTTAAGTCCTCCACTTTTTCATGTACTTGGCGTAATTTTTTTACTTTTTTGAAGTTTTTTATAGGGATCTCGCTTCTTTTTACAAAGCTAATTTCTATAGTGAATGACTTTAAATAATAGAAAATGAAGTTAAATGAAATTAAGGTTTTAAAAGTACGCGGAACACATTGCAGGAAGTCTTATTGCAAGAAATTTAATAAAGAAAAAATGTAATCACTTTATAAGTAACATTTAAATGCAACAAGACTTTCTGTCATGTGTCATATGTACTTTTGAGAAATTAAAGGATTAAGTTTGACCTCTCTTTTTCTATATTATTGTAATACAATAAATTATGTGTTACAAATAGGGGATCTCTGTTCATTTTCTCATTATTTAAATTTCTTGCAATTAACTTTCTGCCATGCATTGTGTGTACTTTTGAAAATTCTAAGGACTGAAACTGATATTGCAATACGATTAATTGTGCATTACAAATAGTGGATTTCTTTTTTCATTTCTCCCTTTATCTTTAACATTCGAATTTCTTGCAACAAGACTTTCTGCCACGCGTTCTGCGTACTTCTGAACTTTATTCTAATACAATAAATTATGCATTACAAATAGTTGATTTCTTCTTTTCATTTCTCACTTCATCTTTAACATTTAAATTTCTTGCAGTGAGACATCTTGCCATACGTTCTGTATACTTGTAGAAACTTAAAGAACTGAAGCTGGTCTCTTTCCTATATCTGGCTTCAGACACATTATGTATACTGTAGATTCTACGCTTACTATAATAAAAGACAAATTTAGTTTTATTTTAAGCTCTACATTAATTTGCAAGTAAAATAAGGATTGTATGTGTTATTTACAAATAAAATTAATGTCCCAGATTCAGTCCCTTAAGTTTTCAACATCACACAGAACGCATGGCAGAAATTCTTGTTGTAACAAACTTAAATGTTAAAAATAAAGTATGAAATGGAAAATGAGGTTCACTATTTCCAACGCACAATGTATTATATTATAATACCAGTTTAATTCTTTTATGTTTCCAAAGTACACACAACGCATAACAAAATGTCTTTTATGCTAGAAATTGAAATGTTAAACATGAAATGAGAAATAAAGGAAGATATCCACTATGTGTAATGCACAATTTATTGTATTAGATTAACATTCACAGTATGCACAACGCGTGGCAGAAAATCTTGTTGTAACAAATTTAAATGTTAATAAATAAAGTGGGAAAATGTACAAAGAAATCCACTATTGGTAACGCACAATTTATTGTATTATAATTCCAGTTTCAGTCCTTTAAGTTTTCAAAAGTACGCACAATGCATGTCAGAAAATCGTTGCAAGAAACTAAATGTCACATATCCAAACTGACAGTTACAAGTTAGAAATGAACGAGCGGCATGAGTGACAGCAATATTAAAATTCCGACCGACGAGCCTTGACGACTGATTCCAAAAGTCGATGAATCGACGAATGACCTTAGCTTCTATTGGCTAAGTGTTGACGAAAAGACTCAGAATCAGAATCAGAATCAGAATCAGAATCAGAATCAGAATCAGAATCAGAATCAGAATCAGAATCAGAATCAGAATCAGAATCAGAATCAGAATCAGAATCAGAATCAGAAGAAAAATCTACAATTTCTGACCGATTCATGACATGATATTACGATATTTCAGTTGTACGTAGACCGATTTTATTAATTTTAGTTTCATTAGAAAGCTTATATGCGATTTACATTAGAAAAATGTCTTTAGATTTAGAAAATACAGCAGGCGTGACGAGATATTAATGACAGAATTTTCGGGTTAGGTTGGAATCGCAGTTTTACGAGTAAAAGATATGTGGTAGCGCCAGCGCCAGTATACACGGTAGCGTATAATTTTTCATGTACTTGACGTCGAGACGCTACCGCGTCGTCTCTAGATAACCTACGCTAAACGCCTGATGCCGCTGATATGGATAGCTGTGCTGATGTGCGTGGTCCTCCGGTATCACGTCTGCGAGCAGGCACTCAAAGTCGGCGTACACGACTAAGGGCTCTCTCTCCTTGCGGCTGTAGTTCTTGAAGGACAGCCATTTGTCCTGTTCCGAAGGGAGAACGATGGCGTAATCGTTTACCCGCCAGCAGTTCACGAGGTGCTTCTGGAGCTTTTCAATTGAGTGAAAATAATGAAGACACTTGGAATGTAAAGCATACAATTGGTATATAAGAACTCGATGAAAATACCACGAATGTTTCAAGATGTAAAGAGAATGAAAAATTTCTTACCTGTCACATATATGGACTTTATGGTAATGCTGGTTTAGCTGCGATGAAACAAGCCGAGAGAGGTTCCTCACGCAGGCAAAGTGATTAATCCACGGCCTTTCCTTGCTCTGCACGAGCAGCAGATTCGCATGTATATCCCGCTTGTTGGAAGTCAAGTACAATGGCACACATTCCCCATCTTCCCACCGGTAAACGTTCACGGAGATATCGTTTTGCCGTTCGAATTTCGGGATTTGATTCAGAGTCATGGGAAGTTCTATGCCATCCGTGTTTAACACTGTATCGTAGTGAAGGTACGAGGATTGTCTACTTGGCATGCCATTTGCAGGATAAAATCCGGCGATCACTGCTCAGAAGAAACACGCATTGTCGTCAGATTTCACGTTCACCACAGCTTTTTTGACCCGAATTTCTCGAGGTATAGGAACGTTGCAGCCGGCGCGCAAGGGATTGTAGTTATTAATGTATATCTGCAGATTCGATATACGTGAAAGTGTCCATCCGCTGTCACGCTCTTGGAACTCTTCCAACAATGCTAGAATGGGTTCCATCACGTCCTTCTCGTACCACTCGTGCAGATTCGACACCGTGTAGAGTTCGCGATTCCGCGTCTGAAAAATCTTCACATCCACCTTGTCCTTCAATACGAATTTCACGTTAAACACAGTATTCACTTTAACGGAATTGTACTCGTTTATAAAGTCTGTCATCCGCTGGATCACCATAGGACATGCATGTTGCAAAAATTGACGCGGATCAATGTGTTCCACATTTACTATCACGCCAGTAAAAATGTGATTCCTAAATGCGCTTTCAATTTCTTCCCATACGAGGGATGACGTATTCGGTCGACGTACTTTCAAAAATCTAGCCCCGCTACGCGTAAATCGCGCTCGTGCTAACACTTTCAAAGTCTTAATTTGCGCGATACACGATATCTGCCGTTGCTTCGCGCCTACCGACAAATTTTGATTTTGGGAATACTCTGCGATCAATCGCAACCACTCGTCGCATTGTTCCGACCATGATTTGAATTCACTCCTGGTATGCGACAGAGAAAGCATTTCTCTCAAAGTCTTCATCGCACGTACCACCACATCCATGATTGTTTGTTTTCTTGGTCACCGTAATGTTTAACTTTATGTACCTTAGCAAGCTGTATACAACTAATGAGTCGTTCTATTGAGATGTATTATATTATATCACTCTCCTTCCTCGTGAAACACAGAACGTTTAGCTTGCAGTTTTTTGACTTTATGCTTGAGGCAACATATCAGTGTCGCGAAGATTCTACCGCGAATCTTTGCACTTGACTGAAACCTAATCTTCCACGAATACATTGCTGGAGTTTGGTAAAACTTTACCGCTATTCTTGAGAATTAATCCAAAAAGGAGCTCTTTTTCTTATGTGGGCGTTGTTTAAGACGAGGGAGTACAAATTTATATTCATTCTTTCGAGTATAGTATGTACTGGGGTATAAAGTTGGGTACTTTATGTTGTCCATTGCGTTGGTGAACACGCAATTTACATATAAATAGAGATTTTATCTTCTCTTCTTCCCGCGATGCAACCTGCAATATCTCCAATAAAACTACTGAGGTCTGTACACACAACCAGTTGCGGAAGAAGAAGTTTTTATAATTGAGTCTCTGTTTTTTACGCGGATTATACAATACAGTAACACACTATCATCGTTGTAAACGCATTCAACGAGATGTCGTACTATCCTTTGATCTTTGTGTTCTAATTTCTCAACACCGTGTAGAAACAGCTTTGACAATGCAATTTCTTGCAGGGATGGTACTTTCAATTTACGCGACATGGTTCTTCAAACTAATGAATCGCTTCATCGAGATGTATCCTATTATACCACTTTCCTTCTCTATAAAAGAGAGATGAAACGTTTAGTTTTTGATACACCTACAATTGAATATTATTTCTTTCTTCATAAGCGCGAATCACTGGGGGCAGATGCTGGTAACACAGAACGTTTTGCATGCAGTTTTTGACTTTGTCCCTGAGACAACATATCGGTGTCTCAAATATTCCACCGCGAAAAAGCGCATTCCTTCACGTATGCCCTTGAAATAGAGTATCCTGTATCCATGGTTCAATCGTGAGTCGGTATGGATCTTTGATGATCTAATCTTCCGCGAATAATACATTTGCAAAGAATGCATTTCATCGCGTATGACATTAGGATGGTAAAACGGAACGTTTAGCTTGCAGTTTTTAAATTTGTCCTCGACTCGTGAAACTTCGCAAATCTTTGCACGTGTCTTTGAAATAGATCCATTAGAGCACTTTAAAGGGGTGCGGGCAGCCGATTAAATGGCGCCTCGAAAAGGTGTTCAATCAAAAGTGGGCGGGGGTGGAGCCTTATTAACTAATTAAAAAACACGAAGAGGTGGGAGGCAGCCAGTTAAAAATCAAAATGGCGCCTTGACGGGGGTGGTTAATCACCCCATGACGTCGCCAGTATACCCGTGCTCGGCGCCGCCACTTCTTAGGCGGTGACCTGGAGTGAAGAGTCGCCGAATTGTACGGGGTGTACAGGTTGGCGGCGGTGGCCCTCAAGCGCGCGATAGCCGCAGCCAAGGCCAGAGCGTGGGACGAGCTCCTGCTCACCCTCCGTGACGATCCGTGGGGGCGCCCATACAGGGTGGTGCTGGGGAAGCTCCGCCCTTGGGCGTCCCCTGACACGGAGAGGTTAGACCCGGAATTCCTCGGGCGCGTGATTGATACCCTCCTTCCCCTCAACGATGGGGGAGGAGGATGGGGAGAGGGTGCGTTGGAACGCGCCTCGAGTCCAACTATTGAATGGTCGGATGAATTCCGGGTCACGGACTCTGAGCTGTCCCGGGCTATCGGGGGGCTCCGGGCTAGGGGCAAGAAAGCACCCGGCCCGGATGGAGTACCCGGTAGCCTGCTGGCTCTGGCCTTAGGAGTCCTTGGCCCGGTGTACAGGAGCGTCTTGGATGCTAACCTGCGCCGGGGAACCTTCCCCAGTGTGTGGAAGAAAGCGTGCCTGGTTCTCCTCCAGAAAGGGGGAAAACCCGCAGAGTCTCCCTCTGCATACCGGCCGGTGTGTCTGCTTGATGAAGCGGGCAAGCTTTTTGAACGAATCATAGCTGCCCGCCTCCTCGAGCATCTGTCGCGCGGTGGTCCCGACCTCAGCGACAGCCAGTACGGATTCCGGAGGGGTCGCTCAACGATGGACGCGTTGGAGCGTTTGCGCCTCCTCCGGGAAAGGGCTGTCGCTCGGGGCCGGGTATTAATTGCTGTGTCGTTGGACATATCCAACGCTTGCAGCACCCTGCCCTGGAGGGAGATAGCAGTGGCGCTGGATTATTTCCAGGTGCCCCCCTATCTCCTGGAGGTGGTTTGGGACTATCTCCGCGGCAGGGAGGTAGTATTTACCGGCCGGTACCAGGTTGTGCACACGAGGGAGACGCACCGCGCGGTTCCGCAAGAGTCGGTCCTCGGACCGCTTCTGTGGAACCTTGCGTATGACGCGGTGCTGCGGGTTGTCCTTCCTCCGGGTGCGGGTGTCATCTGCTATGCGGATGACACACTGTTATATGCCGAGGGGGAAGACTAGGGGAGGACCATGCACCTTGCTGAGTCCGCCCCAGACTGCGTTGTCGAGCGAATCCGGAGGATGGGTCTGACCATGGCTGCTGCGAAGACCGAGGCAATCTGGCTTTACGGATTGTCTCTAGCGCGGCGGCCGCCCTGCGATCGGGACCTCCGGATTCGCGTCGTGGATACCTTCGTCGACATCAGGCCTACCATGAAGTACCTGGGCCTGATCGTCGACGGCCGCTGGCGCTTCAAGGGACACTTTGACCTTCTGGCCCCCAGAATGGAGGGGACAGCGGCCGCGTTAGCGCGGTTGCTGCCCAATATCGGAGGGCCAGAGTTGAGGGTTCGCCGCTTATATGAGGAGGTGGTGCGGTCGATAGCCCTTTACGGGGCCCCCGTGTGGCATCGCTCGCTCGAGGGCAGCCGGCGCAACCAGGCACTCTTCGAAAAAGTGCGGCGCCGGCTCGCCCTGCGGGCCATACGGGGATACCGTACCATCTCTGCCGAGGCGGCAGGCCTCCTGGCCGTGATTCCGCCCATCCATCTGGCGGCGGTGGAGCGGGCGGCAACGTTCACGATCGCCTGCTCCGCCCGCCGCCCTCCGGGTGTAGAACTCGCGGCTGAGGAGGTACATGAGGTCGAGTGCCAGGAGCGTCAGGCCCGTAGAGACACGCTGGCCCGGTGGAAGCAAGAGCTTGCTCCATCGGGACGTCCGATTGTCCGGGCCATCCTGCCTATATTTAATATATGGTGCAGCATGCGGGGAAGGTTGACCTTCCGCCTCACGCAGGTGCTCTCCGGGCATGGATGCTTTGGAGAGTACCTGCACCGGATGAGGCGAGAGCCGACACCGCAGTGTCACCACTGCGGCGAGGAGGTGGACACGGCGTGGCACACACTCGAAGAGGGTCCGGCATGGGCCGCGCCGCGCCGTGCCCTAAGAATCGTAGTGGGTGGGTGGGACCTCTCCCTCGCGGCCATGGTCGACCACATGGCCTCGAGCGAGAGGTCGTGAAAAGCGGCGGCCACCTTTTGCGAGGAGGTTATGTCGCAGAAGGAGGCCGACGAGCGAGCCCGGGAAAGAGACCCGGGCTCGGCAAGGAGGACATGGGCGCGGGGACGTCCCTCGCGCCGGCGAACCCCCCTGCGCGGCGGTATGAATAGTGCGGGGCCGCGAGGAGCGCCCCCGCGACGATAGGTGCCTCGCATGGAGGCGGCGAATGTGAAGGGCCGGGGCTTGAGCTGACCCTGGCCCCCTGAGGGGATATAATTCCCATCGGGACGGGCCGAGGTTGTGTGGTCGGCCCGTCCCAACTTGGACCAACGGGTCCTGTGGGGGCGCATGGGGGGTGGGGTGGAGAGGGTCGCGGCGTGCCGGATCACGCCTCCGACGACCCTCCCTTACCGGTGTCGGCGTCTTCTTGTTCTGGCGTTCAGGAAGCTCTTTGTTTCCTGAACCAGTACGGACACGAAGATGTCGGGGGCTGTGGGTGGACCGAGCGGCGGCTCGGGAAGCCCATTCCGACGGCCCCAGGGATGGGGACACCGGGCGGGTCCCTCCGAGGTTATGTGGTAGTCCCACATAACCTCGGTGTTTCCCCCCGGGAAACCGAGGTATGCGTTAGGCATGTCCCCACAATAAAAAAAAAAGGGGGGGGCCGTAGCTACCCAATTGGGTCGTCTGATGCCCAATCTCGGGGGTTCGGAAGAGAGGGTGCGCCGTCTTTACGTGGGGGTGGTGCGGTCAATGGCCCTATACGGGTCACCCGTTTGGGCCGGCGACATGATGGCCCGTCGGCGCAGCCGGATGCTGCTGCGCCGCGTACAAAGGCACATGGCCATCAGGGTCGCTAGGGGATAACGCACCATATCCCACGAGGAGGCAGCCGTCCTGGCAGCCGGCTACCAGCTGCTCCCGCTCCTGCCGGTGGGGCTAATCCCCACTGAGCTCCTCTCCTCTACCGGCCGGTAACCGCAATACATGGTCCGGCTGGGGGAGCGATGCCACGAAACACGAGCGGCAAACCCAGCACTGGGCTCGCCCTCTGTTGCCCGTGGTATCGCTGGGCATGGGAGGACCGCCGTGCATCAACGGCGGAGATCCTCACTAAAACAACCCATGCCCAGCAAGGGCACCGTCGGGTGTGGCCCCCCGGTGGCGCTTTCCCCTGTGTAGCGGGGAACAAGAATACGCCCACAGTAATCCCTGCTTGTCGTAAGAGGCGACTAAAAGGGACAGGTGATTGCGGGTAGTGGCACCCGCAGCCATGTGGGAAGGGTTATCGCTCCCCACCGGAGATGAAACTCCTCCATTGCAAGAGAGGAGGCGCGGGGGAGCACCGGTAGCGTTCGAAAGAGATCCCGGTGCCCCTCCCCAATGCGCAGAGCCAGGCCACCGTGGAATTTTTAGTGGGTATTCCCCTCCTTCTAAGGAGCGAGTCCCACACTACCCCTTCCTTTGAGGGAGTGTGCGTAAATGCATTTCTCCGCGTTAAAAAAAATAAAAAAAAAGGGGTGGTCAATCAAAAGTGACGTCACACTTCCCCACCCACGAGGCCCCGCCCCTCGCTTCCCCCACACACATGGCCCCGCCCATCGCTTCCCCCGTCCCCGCGCCCCCCTTGAGATCCCCCTGTTCCAGAACTGGCATACCTTACCTACTTTCGCGTACGAAAGAAGAGGGAAGGCCGCCTGCCATGCGGAGTTAACTTTTATTTGGGAGGTTTGTTCGCGCACTCGGCTTCATTAATACCCATCGGTAAATAGATTAATGTAGTAATCGGTCATCGATATTCGCTTTGCGCCGTCTTAATAGTAACGGCGCGATTGATTTCATCGGAATCAGGATGACATTTCATGATCCGCCCTAATTCCCATTTGCACGGTGGAACGAGTGGGTTTCAAATTACAACGATCCGTCCTGTTTGCGCGAGGTTTGTTTTTATTTGCCAATTCGAACGTTATTGCAACGTGTGTAAATAGTCGCGCGACCACGCCTGCCAGAACGTCTCAGTCATCAGACGAAGCAATTGCCAGCGCGTTAGACGTTGTTCGCGGATGTCTAGTAACGTGGGGTTTGGTACTGCATTTAATGCAGTCCCGGTGATAAAATGTCCCAATGTGAGTGCGGAGTAGTCGTTAATATCATCCAACATTGGCGCGACCGGTCACGAATTGAGACATGCTTTGGTTTGGCAGGGAGCATGAGGCTGGACGCACGCTTTTCTGGCACGGGGGCAGTTGGTCGAGGTCACCACACCTCTTCCACAAACCCCCAGGTCCGGTCAAAAACCACGACCTAGCTTATGTTCCCTTATACCAGGGAGGCGCTTCGGCGTACCCCTGGGCGGAGAATTTCGGCGAAGTCGGCGGGCTGCGCCCGGTCAAGTCCACTCACCGCACTTCCTCGTGGTGCTCCTGGGCCTCCGCTTCAGGAGACGGCGATCGCTTGCGAGAAACGACTTGCTGGATGCGGAGGGCGAACGCGGTGAGATGGCAACAGGACGGATTTATTGCTGACGACACGGCAAGTGAGAGGGAGTTCAGGGTACGGTGCCCACCCGCAATGGGGCACCCTATGACATGAGTAATGGAACTGAATGGAATGAACGTCTACGGTGCGGGGGGCTTCGGATCCCCCAGCACCGGCGCATCGGTGGTGGCTGACCGGACCACCGGTGCGTCGTTATCCGACGACCGGGACGTGCGCGGGGTGAACCCCACGGCCCCCGCACGTAACACTGCTACAGGAAGAGTACCGAAGCGACGAACGCGGTCCCCGGGCCTTCGGGCCTGTAAGTGGACAGGGCTACGCCGGCACTGAAGCCGGCGATAATCACCGTCGAGCGCGTGGACGCGGTTGCGGGAAAATTTTGGCGGCGGGTGTCTGATTCCGCCTCGCTACCCCTTAGCGGCGAGGAGTCGAATGGCTCATCGGTAGCGTCGTCACGCAACACGCGCTCCGCGAGGGCACGCAAGCGGGGATGCTCCCCTTCCACGGGAGAGTATGTTGGCCTGACGATGACAAAAAAAAGGCCATCGAGGCTGCATTAAAGGGGTACGAGATGGATCGAGAGCGGGCGGCCATGGATCCGTGCATCAGGGCACCGCCCGTCTCCCGGAGTAGCAAACCCCTTCCGCGGGAGGAGGAGCTCGGGAAGGAGATGAGACTGGCCCCTACGCCTGACCTCGGCGCGGTGATATTTGACCGCGTAGGGGTCATCGAGAAGGTGGCCAGTAAGTCAAACAACCTTAAGGAGACGTTCGTGCGCCTGCTCCGCGAGGCGGCGTTGTTTATCAAACACGCCGCCGTGGGACAAGGAAAAAGAACAACGGCAACCGGGCGCGAGGCGGAGCTGGAGCGTACGACGCTCCTCCTCCACGCTCGGGTGAACGAACTTGAGCAGTTGCTCGGCCGTGGATCCATCGCCGACGTCCCCAAAGAGCGACGTACCCCCGCCGCGGTTTGTCCGCCGCGGCCTGCGCCACCCCCTATGGAGGTGGAGATGCCGCCTACGACCGCCGAGCTGGCCCAGACGCGGCCTCGGCAGCGTCGGATAGCGACGACGACAGCTCAGCTGCCGTCAGTGGCACCCCCTGCTCCGCCTCCTGCGCCGCCGCCGCCGACGCCGCCGATGAGCGGCCTCCGTCTTACAGACGTTGAGGCTGTAGTTCGGTGTGTGTGCGCCGAATCGGAGAGGCGGATGCTGGCGCGCCTCGGTCTGCCGACGGAGGGCGGCAGGCGGCCGGCCGGCGGTGCGTTAGACTTGCGCCCCGGCACCGCCGTTCGGACGCCTGTCCCCGTTCCCGTCTCAGTGCCCACGGAGACAGTGGGTGAGGGTCGGAGGAAACGGCGCAGTAGGCCCGGCCAAAAGCAGCGCCGCCGATAGGCCGCCCACGCGGTGAAGGAGGGTGAGCGGAAGCAGGTGAAGAGGGACCCGGCCGCGGAGGGGCTATGGAGATTGCCTAAAACGGGTTCTCAACGCCCCCCTGCGACGCGGGTCCTACAGGCCAATCTCAACCACGCGGCTCGGGCTCAGGATCTGCTCATCCAGACAATATCCGAGCTGCGGGTGGGATTGGTCGTCGCCTTGGAGCCCTACCGTGTCCCCAATCGCCCAGACTGGGCCGGGGACGATTTGGGCTTCATGGCGATTTTGAGTAGGGGAGACGCACCCTTTAGCGTTTTAGCTAGAGGGCGCCGCTATATCGCGGCACGCTATGGCGGCCTGGCGGTCGTAGGTGTCTACGCCCCGCCCAGACTGACCCTCGCGTCCTTTGAGACGTTATTAGATCGGGTCCGAAGTTGCGTGCAATTGCAATACCGAACCCGACCAACCTTAGTCCTTGAGGATTCCAACTCCAAATCCACGGCTTGGGGTTGCCCCAGGACAGACGCGAGGGGAGATACAGTGCTGGAGTGGGCAGCGGGACTAGATCTCCGGTTACTCAACCGGGGGTCCGTCAATACGTTCTCGCGGCGGTGGGGAGGTTCCATTGCGGACATCTCCTGGGCTTCGCCCGCCGCCGCGGGTTTCGTGTCGGGGTGGAGGGTGGCAGAGGAGGTAGAAACATTGAGCGACCACCTCCATATCATCTTTGACGTATCCGCACCCAGCACGGCCACCCCACCCGCCGCCCCGCGGGGCGACAGCCACGACGCCGATGGGCGCTGGGCCGTCTTGATGAGAACGCGCAGCCCTCGCCATGTACTGGGCGGAAACACCGTCCGGACCGTGCGACGACGTCGAGGTGGAGGAAGAGTGGTTCCGGGGCGCAATGGCGGCTATCTGCGATGCCGCCATGCCCCGGATTCGCGCTCCGCCGCGGCGGCCCGTGTACTGGTGGTCGGACGAGATCGCTGCCATGCGAGCTAGCAGTGTGGTGGCCCGACGCCGGTTTACGCGTTTCCGCCGCAGACGAAGTCGCGACCTGGCGAGGGAGGAGGAGCTATACCGTGACTACCGCCAGGCAACGGTGGCCCTCCAGTCAGCCATCAAGGACGGCAAGGCTCGAGCCTGGAACGAGCTCCTGGACTTTCTGGACCGCGATCCGTGGGGCCGACCCTACCGGATCGTTATAGGGCGCCTGCGACCACCGGCGCCCCCGGTCACGGAGAGTCTAGACCCCGACGTGCTCGAGCGGGTCGTCGATACACTCTTTCTGGACGATCCGGAGGAGCGAGGATCAGCCGAGCAGGCAGACCCGATTACCTGGCCCGCCAACGTAGGGGTTTCCGAACAGGAGCTCGCCGATGCCGTCGCTAAGCTCGGGACCCGCAACACGGCCCCGGGCCCTGACGGCATTCCTGGCCGGGCCTGGGTAATGGCCTTGCGCGTCCTCGGGCCCCGCTTCCGGCGGCTGCTGGACGGCTGCCTGAAGTCGGGGCGCGTGCCGTGACAGTGGAAGAGGGCCAGGCTCGTCCTCGTCCCCAAGAAGGGAAAGCCCGCGGACTCTCCCTCCGCCTATCGGCCCGTTTGCCTGCTGGACGAGGCGGGGAAGCTTTTAGAGCAAATGCTCGCTTCCCGCCTCACCGCCCATCTGTCTTGCGTCGGCGAGCTCGGCCTGGCCGAGTGCCAGTATTGATTTCGCGGTGGCCGCTGGACGCTTGACACTCGGTCGTGTCCCGGGGCGGGGTGGCGCTGGGGGTGTCTCTAGACATCTCCAACGCGTTCAACACCCTGCCCTGGGGCAAGATACGGGATACCGTATCTCACGTGATAGCCGTGTTCGCCGACTACCTGCGGGATAGATGGGTGGAGTATCCGGGACGGTACGGCATGCACCGGAGGGATGTGACACGCGGTGTACCCCAGGGGTCCTGATCGGGCCCCGTTCTTTGGTTGGTGGGATACAACCGCGTGCTAGGCGGGCCCCTACCTCCCGGTGTGGCGGTCGTCTGCTTTGCAGACGACACGTTCGTTATCGCCGGAATGGATGGAATGGACGAGGACGAGCCCGGATCCGCGCATTGGGGTTGGAAGTGTCGCCGCAGAAGACGGAGGCGGTCTGGTTTCACGGGCTGCCTTTGTCGCGGCGACCTCCCCCGGCGCGGATCCGCATAGGTGAAGCCTGCATCGATGTCCAAGACCGGATCAAATATCTCGGCCTGGATATCCATGGCCGCTGGCGCTTCAAAGGTCACTTCGACCGCTTGTCCCCCCGGGTTGAGAGGGTGGCGACCATGCTTGGTCGCCTCATGCTCAATCTCGGGGGGCCGCAAAAGAGGGTGCGCCGCCTCTATGTTGGAGTGGTGCGGGCCATGGCCCTATACGGATGTCCCGTATGGGCCGACACCTTGGCCAAGTGCCGGCAAAGCCCGCACATGCTCTGCCGCATACAGCGGCGGGTGGCCATCAGGGTGGTGAGGGGCTACCGCACCATTTCCACGGAGGCGGCGCTGATCCTGGCGGGATACCTTCCTTTTGACCTCCAGGCGGCCGCCGACGCCGAAGTTTTCAAGCGTCGGCGGGAGCACCGCCGGAGCGGGGAGGACCCGCCGGACGAACGATGGAAGCGCCAGTCACGGCGATGCACACGAGATGCGTGGTGGTGGGAGCTGCTAAACAGCCCCGCTGCCCGCAAGCGCACTGTCGACGCGGTTCTGGCCAACCTTGATGGTTAACTGGACCGCGGGCATGGCAGGCTCACCTACCGGCTCACGCAGGTGCTCACGGGGCACGGATGTTTCGGTAAGTACTACAGATTGGTGGGGACCTCTCGCTGTCGGCCGTAGTTGCTGCCATGATCGACAGCGAGAAGTCGTGTAGTGCGGTAGCCTCCTTCTGCGATGCAGTCATATCGCAGAAGGAGGCAGACGAGCGGTATCGGGAACGCTCCGATCCCGCTCGTCAAGAGAGAAGACGGGTTAGGCGGGCCTGGAGGCGGCGTCCGGCCGTATTACCGGCCGATCCCCACACAGCTGGGGGGACGGTACCGGGGTGCCCGGAGCCCCCTAACGGCCTGCCTGCCCGCCGGCCGCCCTGATCGAGGGCGGCCAAAATGGTGAGACGGCCCCTTGCGCGCACGTTTGTCATGGGTCACAGTCACGGTGACCCGGCGTGTCGCGCGAGGGGCCGCGGGGACCGAGACGGCTGGCGATAGGGCGCCGCCGTCTTCGTGATCGGTCCCAAGGCGGTCGGCGTCAGGGTATGGCCCCTAGCGCCGAGAGAAATTGAGGAGATGGGCTCCCCAACGATTAGGGGAGCCTGGGCACGGCGGCCGTGGTGGAGTTCTTCTTAGAGTGCTCATGGCTGCCGTAATGCCCGACGTTGGCCATCGGGGGGGTTTTAGTGCGTGTACCGTGGGCGATCGAGCCCGCTGGGAGTCCCACACTACCCGGCGAAAGAACCCTACATCGCCGGGTGTACTTAATGCATTTCCCCCTCGTTAAAAAAAAAAAGAAAAAAAATGCTTTGGTTTGGCATAAGACTGTGTACAACTTCTCGAAGGTAAGGTGTGCGCCCCCGATCACGCGTTTCAGATGATATTTTGTACTGCGCACGCCGGCTTCCCACAAACCACCGAAGTCGTGGCGCGGACGGAGGAATGAAAACCCAATTAATATTATCGACGTTTTGTGTGACTGTGGTGATGATAACGGAAGGCAATTCGGCTTGTAGTTTCGGTCCTACGTGTAAATGATAGTTCAACGAAGTCCCGTTCGATGTATGACACGACGCGTTAAAAACAACACGGAGACGAGTTGTAAAGCTGGACTGGCGTATAACTGCGTGATGGGGAATATACACGGTTCGATTGTCAGTGTAGTTGTGTTTACGGACTTCTTCCATGTGTCGTAGTGTCGCATATTCTCGCATAAACTTGGAGTATTCGTCTGCTAACGCGGAATTGTTTCTCAGACGATGTTCTTGGCAAAGCCACATAGTTTTCGCGGCGGCAAGGACGACCCGATATTAATCGACGGTCCACGGATGAATGGAAGCCGGACACAGTATTGCCCAGTGGAACTACGCGTGTGAGTAGCCAAAAAATGATTTTCGCACTCCTGTTCTGCAGGAGTGAGATTAGCAGTGGTGGGAATTTGCTTAATCTCCCAAAATTTACGAAGCGCAGTGTCCAGCGGTTCAACGACCAAGCAATGATGTGCAAAAATCACGGAAGATGACGAGGGATTATCGGAGGGAATAGGACCTGAAAGGATTCAACCAAGGGTGGTGTTCTGAGCCACCGGTTCATTCGCAGCGCCTATACGTATACCGGGTTTTAAAGTTAAACCGTAAATGTCAGCGCCGACAATCATCTCGATCGGATCGGAACTAAATGGATTCTCATCCGCTAAATCAAGATCCCGCAGATGTTCAAAGTTGCAGGCGCGGGAAACACGTGGAGGTAAATAGCTGCTTAAACTTTTAATTATCAGCGCGGTGGTAGAATACACAGCTCCGATTTGTTTACATGACCGTATTAGGATGTCGGCTTGTGTGTTACAGTAAGTCTCGCTCTTACCGACACCGGTGATCGCGACGGAGACTCGAGAGCGCGGCGCTTTCAAATGCTGTGCAAGGTTTTCGGTGATCCAGGACACGACCGAACCTTGATCGAGGAGCGCGCGAATACACTCCGACGACCGTAGCGAGTTTGCACGTATATCCAAGCCGAAGCGAGCATAACATGCGTGCGGAGCGCGGTTGATCGTATAACCGACAACGAAGCGACCTTTGATGATTCGCTTTCTTCCGCGACAGCAGGGGGAGCGGAATTTTCTTCGGTTTTCGGATGATTAGTCTGAACGTGAAGCAAGGTATGGTGACGCTTCCTACATTTTCGACACGAGTAATTGCTCTTACATTCCGGTAGATGATGTTGACTGCTTAGGCAATTGTAGCATCGTTTACCTTGCTTTATGTAATCGATTCGTTGAGCGACCGACTTTCTGCGAAATTCCAGACATTGGTTTAATCCATGATTTTCTTTGCAGAGCGAGCATTTCACTACGGAGGACGTAGTGCTATGTGAAGCGAACGATCGTCGCGCAGAAGTAGATTTAGTTACCGCGGAAACTGACGCGCGCGACACCGTTGGGGTTAAATTTACGAGAGCTTGAATTCGATTTTCCAAGAAATTATCTAAATCATTGTAGCGCGGAAAGTCGATGGAGCCGCCTAATTGGAGCTCCCACGCATGCTTTGTACTTCTGTCGAGCGAATTTACCACTAGGCATACTAATATTTCATTCCAATGTTCAACCTTGCATTGAAGGTTTTTCAACGATTGAATAGCCATATTAGCGCGATCGCGTACGTTATTCAGCTCGACTTTAGATTCGACTGTAGCGCGTGGTAAACTTAACAATTTTTGAACATGCACGTTAATTAACCGCCGCTTACTGTCATATCGTCGAACTAATGTATTCCACGCGATTTGAAAGTTCGAGTCGGTAATCTCAAGGCTGCGAATTTCACTCCGGATCCGGCTCGAAGGACCAATTTGTTTCGTGATGAGATAACTCACACCCGAAATATCGCGATTTTTTAGGATGCGGAGTGCGATTGTTCCGTTTTTAGGGTAACAGACGTGCAAGATGCGAACACAAAAAAATGAGTAGGCAGATAGAATTTTCAGTCAGTGGTATGAAAGATCGTTGTAATAACGATGTCAAGTTTATTATAACACTTATTGTCAAATGTCGGTCCTTTTTGTTTGTAACTACACTAAGTAGATTTGTATAACGATACAAAAAGCGGAAAAAGTTCGTTAAATTGACTTGATCCACCGGGAATGTACCTTAGCAATTGACGAGCACTTACATGGAAAATAAATGCGCGCAGAAAAATGCACACGCGATTTAGTGGACTATCGTTCGCGATACGCGACACGTGGTAAAAAAGTAGTAAGAGACTCACTTTGGTTAAATTCACTTTGGCTTGAAAGTCGGCAATAGTTTCGGCAACTATTTGATTCATTAAATATTACATCGCGTCTAATATATAGTTTTCTCTTTGAGGGATCGTAGACTCTGTATGCTTTACTATCGTCATTGTAACCAACTAATATCCATTTCATAGAATTATACTCTCATTTAGTACGTAGTTCTTTGGGAATGTGCACATAACACTCATTACCAAAAATTCTAATGTGTTTAACCGACGGGTTTGAGCCAAACCATTTTTCAAACGGAGTGCGTTATTTATTGTTTCCGATGCAGTTCGATTTTTTAAGTAAACAGTTGTAACTACAGCTTTACCGCAAAGATAGGTGGGTAACATTCTTCCGGCTAACATGGCTTTGGCTTATTCGATGACAGTTCTATTTTGACGTTCGATGAACCCATTTTGTTCAGGAGCTCTTAGGGTGGTAGTTTCATGCTTTATGCCTTTTGATAACAAGAAATTTTTAACTTGAGAGTTACAAAATTCCAGACCACAATCTGATCTTAATTTTTTGATATTATGACTTTGTGATTTTACTTCAGTATAGAACTTCTTTAAATTTTGCAAAACATCACTTTTATCTTTAAGTAAGTATACAAAGCAGTATCTCGAATAGTCATCTTTTAAAAGCATAAAATACTTTGCACCCCCTAAAGAACTTTCTGACATTTTTCCGCAAAGGTCGACGTGAAAAACCTCACCAGGTATCTTAGAACGATTTGTTTGATTTGTTGGAAAACTATTTATATGCTGCTTAGCCATTACGCAGGATTCGCAGAAGGGATTTTCATCAGTTAAATCAGTAATATGTAAGTCATCGACTGCTAACAATCTTTTCAAATTTCAATGTTTTGAAATTTGGATGATCTAGTCGTTGATGCCAATCCATCAAGGTAGAGCCCATGGCAACATTTTATTCGGTAATCGGTTCGCTATAGTTTGGTACTAAATTTAGACGATACATATTGTTTTCTTTAGTGCCTGTTACCATGAGTTCTCCTTGTTTCATGAAACGTACGGTTTTACTGTCTGCATCAAAAATTACATGAAATCCCTTCTCTGAACATCTCGCTATAGAAATGAGATTCCTTTGTATTTCCGGTACGTACAGCACATTTTGTATAGTATGTGTGCTTCACTTTTTACCCAACAATTCAACTTGTGCACAAACGTCACCTTAATGTGATACGAGTTGTCTGTTAACAGCGAAAAATTAGTTAGCCAATTTCGTCTAAAAGTCATATGCTCAATTGCTCCTGAATCAGCAAATCAACAATCACTTGCTTCAATTTTGCTATTTTCTTGTTTTTCAACAACAAAAAGTTCTGCGTTATTAAAACTATCAGTGTGTAGACAACTGTTTGTATTGTTCGAGGCTTGAACTACGTACATGTGACTCTTAGCCGAATTTGGGCGATCGTAACTTTTCTTACGACATTCTCTCGCGAAATGCCTATATTTACTACAATAATTGCATTTCACATTTCTCTTAAAATTATTCGATTTACTATAAGAAGCACTTTCAAACTTACTTGAATTCCTGTCACCCGTTACATGTTTACCTCTCGCTACGAAGGCTTCTTCGGCAGCCTCGTGCTCTCTTGTCAACATTCTGGTGTTCATGAGAGTCTCTTCGTTTACAAGGTGATCGGTCAGTTTTTCTATTGTTTGATGTCTCGTCGGAACAGCAAACCAGGCTGTCCTTACAGTGTCGAATTTCCGTGGTAGCCTTCCGAAAATCTTCGCAATAATTACTTGATTTTTCTACTCCATATCCATGTCCTTCAGTCTTTGAGTTAGTGAAACTATCCTTGCGATGTAGTCAGCCACCTTTTCATCCTTTCCCATTTTACAATTAATGAATTTATTCAAAAGTACTTGAGGAGATTGATCCGATTTTTCGGAATGAACAGTTTTTACGTGTGACCACATCTCAGCTGCGGTAGTGCAGTCAGTTAAGTATTTCAACTGATTTAGCTGAAGTGCGCGCATCAGAAAGGCTTGAGCTTCGGCATCCTTTGCATCCCATGCTGCCGGATTTTGTTGTGGTCTTGCGATTGTATCAAAAATGTACGGCTTGAGGTTGTTCACTGTCATGTATATTTCCATTTGGCGACGCCATAGATGGAAGTTTTCTCCATTAAATCGATGAATTTAATAAAATTTCCACTGTTCAGCCATGTTCGAATTTTCCAGAATTTCTTTTTTTAAATTAAGAGAGAAAGGAGACTTGTCTTTAGTGTCAGATTCTAACTCAGAACCCTCAGAATTTTCAATGCTCTTGTCGCACATCCACAGTTCCAGAAAGGATGTTATTTACAGTTCACTTCTCAAGTAGACTGTAACCACTTTTCAATTTAACAATGAATTGGGCCCATAACCTGTTATGGTTTTGGTATTTAAGAGTCAAGTTAGATCTTTTGACTTGTATTTCATTAATACAGAATTGTAAAAGTAACGTTACGCTCTTTCACTCTCTCTCTTGTTAACCTTCGCTCACAGCCACGTGTATATTCGTACTGAACTAAACGTTCGTTAGCGACTGTTTTTGGGTAAAACGGGTCGCGGTAAGGTCATACTCGTGTGGGAGCATGAGGCTGGACGCACGCTTTCCTGGCACTGGGGCAGTTGGTCGAGGTCACCATGCCTCTTCCACAAACCTCCAGGTCGGATCAAAAACCAGCGCTTCAGCGTCCTCCTGGGCGGGGAATTTCGGCGAAGTCGGCGGGCTGCGTCCGGTCAAGTCCACTCACCGCACCTCCTCGTGGTGCTCCTGGGTCTCCGCTTCAGGAGTCGACGCTCGCTTGCGAGAACCAACTTGCTGGATGCGGAGGGCGAACGCGGTGAGCTGGCATCTGGCGGATCCTCTGTTGACGACATGGCTAATTTGGCATTGACAACCGAGGATTAGGCGTTTACGGTGCAGAGGGCGTCGGATCCCTCAGTACCGGCGCGGTGAGGAGTAGTCGACCAGGCTCCCCCGCATCGTTATCTTACGACTGGGAGAACCCCGGGGTGGACCACTAGGCCCCCGGGTTCAGCAATGCGCCTAGTAAAGAGACGTCTGTAGCGGGGACCTCCTCCGCTGCGGCGTCTTCCGGCGTCAGGGTGCGCAAAGACGTGCTTCTCGCGCAGCCCGTCGTCCGGTTGGAGAGAGTGGAGGGGCGGGAGCTCCGCTCCAGCCGCCTCCTGGCGGCTGCAGACGCGTCCAGCACCGGCGCTGACTCCGACGGGTCAGACAGCTCAGTGTGGTCGGCGCGCTCCCTGCAGTCGCCGCTAAGGAAGAAGCGAGGTTGACCCCCTACTGCTGGAGATTGTGTCGGCCTCGCCGACGCTAAGTGAAAGCCTAGCGAGAGGGAGCGGCGCCTGGCGATAGACGTCGCGGATCATTTAGTATCCTCCGTCCGAATCTCCAGGTCCTGCAAGCCCCTCAAAGGCGAAGAGGAGCTGGCGGCGAAGATGCGCCACGCGCCGACCGCCGAACTGAGCTCTCGGATTTTTAAGAGCTCGAAGGCGGTCCTGAGGGTTGCGAAATGCTCCAACAACCTTCAGGGGCTAATGGTGCGCCAGCTGCGGATTGCAGCGGCCACCATCAGATACGCTGCCGTCGAACAGGCAAAGCGTGTCAAGTCCTCGGTCCGAGAGGTGGAGCTGGAGCAGACGGTCGCCGAGCTCAGGGCCCGCGTGACCGAGCTGGAAGCCCGCGCGGTGCCGTCGGTGCCGCCGCCCATCGATTCGGCGGTAACGGTGCCGGTGCCCCCTTCGCGGCCGAGTGCGTCCTCGACGGCGAGGTCGAGTCGGTCTGCTGCCTCGAGGCCTGCGCCCGCCGGTCCGTCGCGGAAGCCTGCGATGGGCGGCGCGACTCTCGCGCCGGGCGTGGACGTCGAGGGCCTCATCCGTCGCCTCTGCGGCGAGATGGAGGTGAGCCTCGCGGCGCGCCTGGGGGCGGTTACGCTGGAGTCCGCCGCGGGCAGGGCTCCGCAGCGGGTGCCGCGGGCCGCGCCGTGCCTTCCTGCGGGTCCCTTCTAACCTGGCCGCTCGGCGGTGGGGAGCTGCCCCGGGACAGTCAGCGGGGAGCCCGCGAAAAAGAAGAGAGGCAGGAAGAGGAGCGGGAAGAAGCAAGCGGGTGGCGCCGCTGCCCATCCTGCTCCGGCCTTGCCGGGCCGAGATCGGCTGCGTCCCCGGCGAGGCCTCCGCCTGCGCTTGTCGCGCCCTCCCTGACCCGTTCGGTACCTGAGACATGGTCGAAGGTGCTCAGACGCAAGGAGAGGCATGCGGAGGCGGCACGCTCTCGCACTCGCGGGGCGTGGCCAGCTGGAGCTCCGGCCGGGCCGCGGGTTCGTCCGGCGCGTGCGCTGAAGAGGGCGGCGGTATCCCTCACCGTCGCCCCGGACTGCGCTATGACCTATTCAGAGGTCATGGCAAAGGCGGTCGCTGGCGTGCGGTTACGGGATGTCGGGGTAACCGGCATCCGGTACCGCAAGGGGCAGACCGGGTCCTCCATTTTGGAGATCCCGGGCCCGGACAGCGCTGCCGGGGCGCACCGCTTGGCCGGTCGTCTGGCGGAGCTTTTCGCCGGCACAAACGTGAGGGTGTCCAGGCCGATTAAATCCGCCGAGGCGAGGATTAGCGGCCTGAACGAATCGGTCACGGCCGACGGCGTGGCGGCAGCAGTTGCCGCGGTAACCGGGTGCCCTGTGGACGGGGTCCAAACCGGCATCATCCGGCGTTCCGGGTCCGGGCTGGGCGCCGTCTGGCTCCGCTGCCCGGCGGCTGCCATGAGGGCCCTCCTGGTAGCTGGCCGCCTGCTCGTCGACTGGTCGTCCGCCCGAGTGAAGGCCTTGCCCGCGCGAGCCCTCCGATGCTTCAGGTGTCTGGAGCTCGGGCACGTGCGACAGAAATGCCCCCTCGAGTCGGACCGCGGGGACCGGTGCTACAGGTGCGCCGGTGCGGGCCACCGGGCACGTGAGTGCACGGCGCCCATGCGATGCTCGGTCTGTGCTGACCTGGGCAGGCCAGCCGACTACCGGCTCGGGGCCAGAAAATGTGCCCCTCCACCGCCAAAGCAGGGGAGGAGGGCTCGCGTGACGACCCCAAGTTCGGGCAAATTTACGCCGGTCAATTGACCGGCGGCAGATGCGCCGGCGCTGGCGCTGACTGAGGCGCTGCGGGCGAGATCGCCCGCTGCGATGGAGGGAGGATCCGGCCTGGGGGAAGCCATGGACATGGCCTAAAGTTCATGCCCCCGGTCCGGATCCTCCAAGCCAACCTCAACCACTCGGCCAGGGCGCAGGACTTACTTATCCACTGCCTGGCTGAGTTAGGTGTGGGGTTGGCAATCGCCGCGGAGCCATACCGCGTCGCCGACCGCCCGAACTGGGTGGCCGACGCGTTGGGCTCCGTGGTGATAGTGGGCAGCGACACCGCGGCCCTCCGCGTGTTCGCCCGCGGCGACGGGTTCGTCGGGGCGGAGTGCAGCGGCCTGGCCCTGATCGGGGTCTACGCCCCTCCGAATGCCCCCTCGCGGCGTTCGAGTAGCTGCTGGTTTCTCGATTGTTAAAGGGAGATGATTTTCCAAGGCTAAAAAGAAAAGACCAAGCAGATAATCATTTGCAAATTTGAAGAATATATTTTGACACTTTTAATAAGAAAATACAAAAAATTTCATGCAAAATATGGCTCCCCATATCTACACGGGTCAGTGTATATGGCTGTGCCGTTCATACTAATAACCTGGTTGAATCTTTCCACAGTGCTGTAATCAGGAAATTAAGGATTGCTCATCCAAATTTTTGGTTTTTCATAGGTATAAATATCATTATTATTGCAGTTAACTTATGTTTATCATTAATAATAGGATGAATGTACGATACAAGATCAAAGGCAAGAAAAATATATACGAAATGTGTGCAAACGCTAGTTATATTGGAGAAATAAAATTAAAAAGAAAAATGTACTACAATGAAGTAGCTCTGTATTTTGTTTCTAATTTTCTTTTGTATTATGTTGCACAGTAATACATGACTCAAATGAATAACTTACATATGTTTCTTCAGTTGATGGATAGGTGTTTGACACTTTTGTTCGACTGTATGTTTTGACAATTCTGCTCCAATTGTAATTGTTTTAATACGTTCATTGCAAAGCTGAAAATTGGAATTTTGTATGGTGGCCAAATTTTCTATTTCGTTTTTGTTGTACTCAAAATAAGTTACTGTATAATTATGTATAATTGTTTATACAAAGTATCCTATGCAACTGGAACAAGCTGTACCTCCTAACCGGTTGGAAATAGAAAAAATGTTATAAGTGAAAGTTAAATAGTTTGGAATGGTGCATAATGTGTAACTAATTTTATGCATTTTGTGCATCGGTGCATCAGAAAAATGCAACTGCACTTTTTTTAGACATGGAAACCTATATTTTTGATAACATAGATCGATGTAGTTTCTTGTGTTCTACAAAAAAGTACTAACATATTTATGCCCTAAACTTGTTCTTGTATTTACACGTGTATTGCATGCAATACACAAAGCAACATGTAAAGTTGGGATACCAGATAGTTCGTATGCCTTGTAAATTTGTGTCAAAATATTGTTAGTCCAAATCAGCTGAAGGGCACTTTTGACCACCGTATCCTGCTACCCTTTATTAAATGAAGTAGAAACTAATGTACTTATTGGTTATTCTGTAAATCATCTGAGAAATTTGTATTAAGAGATGTTGTTATATAACAAGAGTATTAAGATTAAATCAAATGGAGATACACAAATTTACAACATATAAATTCTATCTTCTATGTCCCAACTTTATATGTACTTTCCAAATAGTTTTAACATATAGCGATGTTTCTATGGCAACGATAAATATATTAACTCATCAGATTCTGGAATAGATTGGACTTTACTTTGGGGTACCAAAATTTATTGACTTTTTTAATACCATTTAGTTGCTGTTGGTGTCTAGATTACAAAAACAGAAGTTTTAGTGTTAGGAATCCAATGGTTTAAAAGTTATGCGTACATAAAGTTGAGCACTTTTGGTGTATCTACTGGTTAATCCGACACGATATTGACTTTTACCAATGCTCTTTTGATCAATTAGATAGAGAACCTGCGAAATATATCAAAAGTGTTCAACTTCAGATACAAATATTTTACACTGTTCCTAACATTAAAACTTAGATTTATGAATTCTAGGCATCAAAGACTAAATGGTACAATAAAAAAAAAGTCAATAAAGTTGGATGCCCCAAAGTAAAGTTCAACTCTAGATATCAATTACATTTATTTTTCTAATCTTAATGTGGTTTTTTATTTTTAAATACAGATAATTTAATAAATCTGATTGAGGATCAGAAAACAAATTATAAAAGATTATTGAACAATGAAAAAATAAAAATGATACGAACACGCGTGAACAAAGCAAAAAATAAAAAAATAACAATGGCACAAGATAATTTACTGTCTGGGACACTGCCGTTAGATCAGTTTTTACGCTTCTTCAGCAATGACTATAAACAAGAGCAATACGAGACTGATTTAATGCCAATAGGTATGTTGAATTCGTATAAATTATACTCATGCATATTATTCATTATATAATTACTATGAAATAATACACAACATTGTATTTTTATCTGAATAAAATGTATTGTTTTACACAATATATTACAGAGTCTGACGAAGATGATCAATCTAATGAACTGCTTCCAAAAACATTCATTGCAGGTATTTTCTTTTAAGCGTAAGCAATATATCTGTTGACTGGTGCAAGAAATGTCAATGTCAGCTTTTTCGAGATAAAAATATTAGCACTTAGAATTATGTTCACATAATTTCTGATACAGAAGTTTCTGCTTTTTCAAATTTTTCCAATACATATACAGAAAGAATTAAAGCTTATGTTTTTTGTGTTTTTTCCTCAAAGAAGCAAGTTTATTGATCAAGTTCAATTGATGACAAATTTTGATGTTGGCATATATGAGTAACCTCCTTTTTAAAAGTCGATTAATAAATACTATAGTCATGTCTAGGTAGAATTTGAGATTGTCATTTTATATGTATAATTCCCCACAAATTCAATACCAGTTAGAAATCATTTTTACAAAAAAAAAGGAAGTGACGTTTCTAGCATCAGGCCGCTGAATATTTCCTTTGTTGTTTTTCTTTTATTTACCTTCACTTTTTCAGAAGAGGTTTCTACTGTATCCAATGAGGAATATAATAAACTTTCTCCAGAAATACCATTGTTAGCAGGTATTTTCTTTGCAGCAAAAGTAATATACAGAATGTCTCAGAATTAGTGTAAGTTTCAGAAATGGGGAATAATTAAGACGATTCTGAATAACGTTATCCGCTTTCTCGATAAATATTTCTATCTTCCAGATCTTTTATGCATTAATTCAAAATTTGGTATCTCCTCTTTCACGGGTCATTTTAATTTTTTAACATTTACATATTTTCACCCATTTTTTAATGCACATATGCTGTACATTCCAACGATTCTCATTTTAAACATAGACTGTAATTTATGATGATAAATAGTCATTAATATTTTTTAACGATTACATATTTGAAGGTAGAAAACGTAATTTCTTGATTAAATGTACAGATTTGAATACCTTCTATTTTGATCATTAACGTTTAATATAAAAAAAAAAGTTATATTTGTTTACAGATATCATTATAAATAGGAAATTTTATGTGTTAGAACCTCTCACTTATATTACCACGTGCTGTTTTACCGAACTACTTGTTAGATGTCTGGCACGAGCGTCTTTGCTCACACTAATGCTCTGAGCACGCGTTAATCGGATGCTGTGATTAGACGGTGTTTTTCGTTAATAATTAAAAAATCGAAGCACCTTCTGATATTTTTGCAAAGGAAATTGTTATTCAGAATTGACTCAGTTATCCTCCATTTCCGATTCTTACACTAATTTTGGATATATTCCTTATTATTCTTATTTTTGTATACTTTTTTCCACTTCTTCAGAAGACGTACTAACTTCACCTAATAATGAATCCTATAAAAATCAGGAAATACACACACCCACGATAGAAGGTATATATACTATGCCCATTTTCTCTTACATTCGTGACATACCATTTTTATCTATATCCTTTTTTAGATTATAGTGACGCAAAGTCAGCCGAAATTCATATATGTGCCCAAAATGTACACAAAATTACTGCGGATACAGAGAGTACGTATATATTGTTTAGTGTATACACCTTATTAGTGCTTGGTAGATGTTATAAAATTTTCTACATGTTCATTTATTGTAGATAACAAGAGGCAGAAACTTGAATCAAAAAAATATACTCAAAGGAGCAATATGAATCCACAAGTTGTTTTAGAAAAAATGTCTATGTAATAGACCGATGAATTATGGATTGTTTATTAAATTGACCGTGATTTTATACAGGTTGATAGAATTTAAATGTCAAAACTTTCGGAACACGTAGGGCACCGATAAACTAAGAAAAAAGTACTTAAGAGATTTCCTAGAGAGTTCCTATTTCGACAAAATAAACATTTACCTAAATTTGTATTATAAGATGCACACACAAACATGATTTATAAATATTTGTTTCCACCAAAGCACGGAAGATTTTTCATCACTTATTCGCTTCTGTAAAATCACGTTACAATCTCACTCACACGAAACGCGTAGAAAACCTCATACCTGCACATACCACATTGTATCAGATTCAAATTGAATATATTTCGAAATTTCACGAAATGCAATAGCTCTTTAAGTTTTGCAAACACAATACTAGCGAAACAATACAGATTAATGTGAATACTTAAATAACTATCTTGTTATTATAATATTTTTTTTATACATATAAACTTTAAGCAATGAAGTATTTATTTAAAGATAGGAGATGATAATAAGAACCGTACCTTATACTATATAATACAGAAGAAATGCAAATAAGAAATTATTTAAGAAATTATTATTCTTCTGTATTATAACCATTTGTCCAAGCATTACAATAGAAACTGTATATTTTTTATATATTATGTTTAGTCTGAATGATCAAAGCATTTTATTACATAGAGGATTGTTTAATTAAAGTAATTGTTACGTCTGCCTAATTTCAATTATAAGTATGTATTCTTCAAGTAGACACATTATGAGATACTGCGAAACTTGTCAACACATAGAATACATAAAACTAAAAACTGCAGTTTGTACTGTTGAAGCATAACACCAATTAAAGCATGTAATGGCTATTAATATAGATCAAAGTGCGAAACTGCTTTTTCTTGTAAATCACCAGTAGACACCAGCTGATTATCAACAACATATCACAGGACTCAAGTAATGGGACCTTCAAATATTCCATCCCACTAAAAAAAGTTCCGTGTCATGTACATTGACCTGGTTTACTATCTTCTTAATCTTTCTTGACAAAATTAAAATCATTAATATCTGCAATATTTCAAGTATGAAAACTGAAATTTCAAGAGCATACAATCATAATTTTCATAAAAACTTTATATACCGATTACTTAATTTTAAATTAAAGATAGTGGTATGTATGTACCATATCACGTTGCACTGCTAAAATTTATTATGCTTCTAATACGTATATACACATATTACAAAGCAACATTACTGAATCTTGTGCATTATTTCTAGCAATATCTGGTCGAATTTTTTTCCAATATTTTGATAATTAATATGCAGTTATTCTACACTCTAACCTATACCTGTCAAACGATATATCCAAGTGTTTCTTATTTGGACAAAATGGACATTTACTTTAAATTTGTATTATGAAATGCACACTCAAACACTCTTCTTGTATATTTTTTCCACAACGGCAGGTAGGATTTTTCATCACTTATTTTCCTTTGTAAAAACACGTTATATTCCCACTCACAATTGCATAAACAACGCCATACAAGTTAAATTCTACAACTAAAATGATAGAAATGCGACGTATTTGCGACGTTCAGTAAAACAAGACGTTGATCATGAAAATGTACGAAGAAATAACGAAATTATCGAATTTTTCTGATTTTTCTTATTTCATTGCGTCACCTAATCAACAATTTAATTTCCACGATAAACTCCTTCCACAATTAAAAAATTAAAAAGTATTAGCGATTTCCAGTAAAATAAAGCGTTGATCGTGAAAATATGTAGAGAAAAAGTGAAATTATTGATTTTTTCGATTTTTGTTGTTTCATTGCGTCATCTAATTAACAATCGATTTTTCTCTATAACCGTCTTCTCTCGGTCTAAGATTGAAAAGTTTCTGCGATGTTCAGTACAATGAGACGTCGATTCTAAATAAATATGATTTGGTATTTAGTAGATTTGGATCTGAATTTAATTTGTATGTCGTTTTTCATGCAATTGTTGTGAGTGGGAATTAATGTGTTTCGTGACAGTTATATGCTGTAAATATAATACATACAATAATCATTGCTTTTCTAATGCTACGTATGGTGATATTGTATTCTGATACATACAGTTAAATATAGTTTGGAATCTATTTAATGTGGATCTGATACAATGTGGTATGTGCAGGTATGAGGTTCTCTACGCGTTTCGTGTGAATGAGATTGTAACGTGGTTTTACAGAAGCGAATAAGTGATGAAAAATCTTCCGTGCTTTGGTGGAAACAAATATTTATAAATCATGTTTGTGTGTGCATCTTATAGAACAAATTTAGGTAAATCTTTATTTTGTTGAAATAGGAACCATCTGTATACATCATTTGACAGATATAGGTTAGAGTGAGGAAATAGTATGTGTAGTAAATAGTTGGTCAGTCAAAATATCATATCTTAACACAGTGCGCAATGAAAGGAATTAAGTGATCTATAGATAAAAATTGTATGAAAATTATGCTTACACGCTATTTTGCTTATACACTTTGTATTTGAAACTTTGCTGGAAACTTTGCTCAATATTGGGTTTTGTATATTTAAAGTATTAATTTTGATGTAGTTATCTGTGTACGTAAGGCAGAAGTAAGATAATAACCGAGGAGAAAATGATTGATTTTTCAAGGATGATTAAGATGATAATAAATCAGATCAATGAACGTGGCACGGAACTCTTTTTAGTGGGATTGTATATTTGAAGGTCCCATTATTCAAGTCCTGTGATATGTTGTTGATGATCAGCTGGTGTCTAATGGTGATTTACAAGAAAAAGCCGTTTTGCACTTTGATCTGTATTAATAGCCATTACACGCTTTGTATTACATATGTGCTTTCCATTATTTGATAAGTAGTTTTGTATGCTTAAAGTATATATGTAGTATCGTTGTAAATTTTTGTGCATTTTCTGTTTCTACAGTCTTCGATTGATCTAGACAGTTACAGTCATCCAAAAATAAGAGGAAATGAAGGGATGAATCAGATGTTTTAAGAAGGAAAAGTAGCCAGTTAAATTAAAAAAATACTACAACTAGACGGAGTGTACAACAGAAGAAATTAAGTTAAGTGATCCATATATAATGTTTGTATGAAAATTATGATTTCTATTTTTATTTTAAGCTCCACGTTAATTTGTACCTAAAATATGGTTTGTATGTGTTACAGATTATTGAAGCATAAGATGATGTGATGTGATGTACGTTAGTGTAGACTATTCCAATTACCCAGTTGAAATACTACGATCTGCCAGAGAGTACAACGGAAGGATCTGTATGTAGTGTTCATATAAAAATTGTAATTTCTATTTTTATTTTAAACCCTATGTTAATGTACGATTAAAATATGGTTTCTTCTATGTGTTACAGATTATTGAAGAATAAGATGATGCGGTGTGATCTACGTAGTATGACTAGAAATAAATTTTCACATATTTATATTAATCATTAATGCATGCATGGAATGAATAAATGTTTGTAATTAATAAAGTAATTCCATATGAATTGTATGTATTCGCTCTTATTGCCTCCTTTTCCTTTCATTTCTTCTATCAATTAAATAACCATCTCATTATTATAACAGTTTTTTGGATATATAAACTTTAAGTAATCAAGTATTTATTGAAAGATAGAAGAAGATAATGAGAACTGTACTTTATACTATATAATACAGAAAAAGTGCAAATAAGAAATTGCATTCTTACCATTTGTCCAAGCATTACAATAGAAACTGTACATCTTTTATATATTATGTTTATTCTGGATGTGTAGAACATTAAGAATTACTATTAAGGGGCTAGACTAGTTTCTCGGGTATGAAAGGAAGGTGATTTTCCAGGGCTAAAAAAAAAGACTAAGCAGACAAATATTTTCAAGTTTTAAGGATATATTTAGACACTTTTAACAAGTAAGTACAAAAAATTTCACGCAAAAATATCGAGTCTAACTCGAGTTATACGTTGCGCCTCCAAGAATGAAGTTGTCAATCGGCTACAGTTGTAGACGTCTTCAGAATGTCAGTATCAGAGAAAACAAAATTTGACGTTAAACTAGGTAAAATTCTTCGTACCAGGAACTAGGATCTTTTTGATATTATAACAATTGCAAGTTTTCCAAGCAAAAAACGAGCGTTTTTTTTTAGCAATAAGGGAATTTTATTTTCAAACCATTATCACTTTGTTAATTTTCAATATTTTTGAAAGATCCTAGTTCATGGTACGGAGAATTTCATCTAGTTTAACGTCAAATTTTCTTTTCTCAGATACTGACATTCAGAGGACGTCTAAAACTGCAGCTGATTGACAATTTCATTTTTGGAGGACTTCACGGTGTAACGTATAACTCGAGTTAGATTCGATATTTTTGCATGAAATTTTTTGTATTTTCTTATTAAAAGTGTCAAAATATATTCTTCAAATTTGCAAATGATTATCTGCTTGGTCTTTTCTTTTTAGCCTTGGAAAATCATCTCCCTTTAACAATCGAAAAACCAGTCTAGCCCCTTAAAGCATTTTATTACGTAAAGGATTGTTTAATTAGAATAAATGTTACTACTGCATAATTTCAATTACAAGTATGTACTCTTCAAGTACACATTATGAGATACTGTGAAAGTTGTCAACACATAGAGTATACAAAAGTAAAAACTACAGTATGTACTGAAGAAGGATAACACTAATTAAAGCATGTAATGGCTATTAATACAGATCAAAGTGCAAAACAGCTTTTTCTTGTAAATCACCATTAGACACCAGCTGATCATCAACAACATATCACAGGACTCGAATAATGGGACCTTCAAATATACAATCCCACTAAAAAGAGTTCCGTGTCACGTTCATTGATCTGATTTATTATCATCTTAATCATCCTTGAAAAATCAATCATTTTCTCCTCGGTTATTATCTTACTTCTGCCTTACGTACACAGATAACTACATCAAAATTAATACTTTAAATATACAAAACCCAATATTGACATAAAAATTATAGCGTTAAAAATTCAATACTTCTGGCAAAGTTTCAAATATAAAGTCTATAAGCAAAATAGCGAATAAGCATAATTTTCATACTATCTTTATATATAGATCACTTAATTCCATTCACTGCGCACTGTGTTAGGATATGGTATTTCAATTTGCCAACTATTTACTACGATAGCACACATAGTTTAAGCACAGAAAAATACTTATCGAATAATGGTAAGCACTATTTACTTTTAATTGTGGATTTTACTTACTTTCTCATTGAAGGATGCTTTATGGTCCACTTCTTGTTGGAAACAGGTAAGTATCACATTAAAAAGATAGCGATATAGAAGTACATTGCCATATTGCATTGGTAAAGTGTACTGTGGATCTAATGCATGGACATATGTAATACAAGGCAACAATACTGTATCCTGTTCATAACTCCTTGCAGAATCTGGTACAATTATGTCTGACTGCATTAATAACAGGCATTAAACTATTCCTCACTCTAACCTATATCTGTCAAACGATGTATACAGATAATTCCTATTTCGACAAAATAAACATTTACCTAAATTTGTATTATGATATGCACATACAAACAGAATTTTTAAATTTTTTTTCCACGGTGACACGGAAAATTTTTCGTTACCTATTCGCTTCTGTAAAACCACGTAATAATATCACACACAAGTTATAAATAAATCACGTAACATTTTGTATCCGATCCAAATTTAATAAATTTCAAACCATATTTAACTATATAGATCACAATACTATACCACCATAAGTAGCATTGAAAAAGCAATGATTATTATACGCATTATATTTAAGGCTTATAAATGTCACGATTCCAAGTCAACATGGGTCCAATCGCCCGGAGACGAAAAGGAACGTGTCTAAATGGCACGGAGTCGAAAAGGAACGCGTCCAATCGGGAACAGCGTCCAACCGGCACAAGTCCAATCGGCACGGAGTCGAAGAGGAACGCGTCCAATCGGGATAGTCCAATCGGGATAGTCCAATCGGGACGAGTCCAATCGGACGGAGTCCAAACGGGACACCCCCAATTAAAGTGGTACTCGCAGCTGTCTAATTGGGCAGTTAATACCTCCCACTGATGTGAGTAGAATTGAGATGATTCCACAGAATTCTATCCTTGTTACACACACACACACGCGCGCACGCGCCCACACACTGGTATAATATTTCTTTCGCACGTGCCCTTGTATTCATTTACTTTTAGTTCTCGAGCGTGCGTTTGTGGATCTTCTGTTCGAGGCCATCACCGCGAGACATTCCTACTGATGGGCTGTGTCAAAGATTGCAATCTAGTCTTAAATGTTGCATGGTAAAAAATATTGGAGCATGCGTTGAAGATTCGAGAACGTGCTTCAAAACAGATCATCCAGCGTTTAACAGAATGAGTATGCATCGACATCCGAGAATATAACATAATATTATATGTCGCGCGTGTACACGGACATGAGTGTGAGGAAGAAAATACTCGAGCGCGAGAGAGAGGGAACCCGCGAGTCCCGAAAAAACACCCCCACTCCTGCGGGCGAAGAGGACGGTTTCCCTCTCCCTTACGTGCTTATATCGCTATATGTAAAATTTGCGTTTTTCTTCTTTACCGATCTCTGATAATTACCGACCGGTGGTGTCCCCTCCTCTACCTTAACGACCGTAGGCAATAATTGCAGCCTACCTTATCGACCATAGGTAATAATTACCGCCCCCATCACTCGTGGTCCCTCCCCCCGCCTCCCCTCGCCCATGGTATCTCCCCTCCCCACATCCCCCTCGCCCTTGGTTCCCGCCTCCCCCGCTCCCCCCCTCGGAGCCCCATGGCTTAGAACCGGCCTAGTTATACTACTTAATACTGTCCATGCGGGAAAAAAACATGAAAACAGTGCTTGGCTCGATGCCTTTGACCGTGAGACATGCGCGGCACGCGACGCGGCGACGTTTAGACCCCTACGCCTGAGGGTGGACCACCCCTAACTTTGGGCCACCCCCGTTCAGTTCCAGGGGCAGCTTTCGAAACGGGATCTTTTTGGCATTGATCCTTAACATACCGATTACACACATGGTGGATTTCACCACCCTTCAATGTGTGGAAGTACCCTATTCGAGTGAATATCGAATCATAAATTTTATAACAGTTTTCTCGACTATTGCAACTTTCGTGAAGTGCAAAGACTGCGGTGGTGAAGTGAAATTTCGAACGAGCGTAACACGTGGGCTGGGTTTCAGAATTGTGATCGTGTGTGACAACTGCGACGATCGCGAAATTCCATCCTGCTCGTACGTTGGCCACACATACAAAATAAATAGAAGGTTTATATTTGTAATGAGGCTTCTTGCCCTCGGATTGCACGAAAATTCTGTGGACTAATGGACATACCGAAACTTTTACCACTCCACCTACGATATCTGTGACGGGGCAGACTTTTTCTGCCCGTCACGAAACCACCCTGACCCCCGGAAGGGCCTCGCTCCCTTCTCACCGGACATCCCAATCCGGAGATGGTTCGCAGCGTATGGAGGGATGGAGGAATAAATGTTCCGCGGTCCCCTTTTTATAGGCACCCCGCGTACTCGCGATCCACGCTCCGTCCTTGCGCGAGGGCGGCAAGTCGCAGGTCGCGGTGTCCTCCACCCCAGGACCCCGGTGTGGCCACTACGAAGAGGACTGACCACCCTCGGAAACATGCACTGCTACCATCGCCCCTCGGAACTGCCACGAGGGGAAGACAGCCTGGAGATGCCATGGTCGCTGCGAGCCGGCGACGAGAAGAGCGTGACGATCGATACGCGAACGATTTTGGGGAAAATCAATTAACGGTTTGATGGCGAACAGATCGGACGTACAAGCCAGCGCTCTGAAGTATTCCGTTGTTTCCCTTGTGTTTTGTTTGCGCAAGTGTGGTGCCTCCAGGCTGTCCACCGTCGAGGACCCGCAGAAGACGTAACAGAGAGCCTGGGAGTTAGAGCCTGTTTTCAGGTAGGGGCCACTGACTGAGTTTTCTTCCTTTTATGGCGTGCGTCTGTGTGTGAGCGCGAATCGTGAGTGGGTGTTCGCGAGCGTGGTCCAGAGCACCCTTTTCGTCCGCGACAGGACCACTACCGGAGGTGAACTCCGTTAGACTTCCCTCCGATCGTTTCGCGAATCTCCCGCGTAACCTTGTGGGGTTTGAGAACGCGCCACGTTTCGAAGGGGCCCTCTCCTTCGAAACGCGAAACCGTTAATTACCGGCGTAATCCCTCTTTTTGGTTGTATTTAATTCTAGGGCGGACTATTTGTTTTCGACGCCCCCTACAGAATAAGCCGCGCCGGTTTTTCCTTCGTTTACGAAACGTTGAGTTGTATCAGGAACCTTAACGGTGTGTGTACCGCGGAATTCCCCCGCGTCGGTTTCCATCAAATAAAGAAATCTACTCAAACGTACGTGGATCAAAGTTTATTTCCCCTTTCGACCTCCCCTGGGTTTCGCTCTCCGTAGAGCAGCCAGAAGGACGAAGGGAACGGACGCGTGTACTTGGCACAGGCGCCCAATTCTTACAAATAAATTCGTCCGTAGAAATTGTGCGACTGAGCGTGTCGATGAGCGGTTTTACCGGCCGCCCCCGCGAGGTACGTCACAAAATTGGTGCCTAACGTAGGGTCTAATTAAAACTTTGATCGAGGGAAGCAAACGTTTCATTATCGAACGTTTCACTATTTAACTTTTTTTTTTCAAACGACGGTTTGCCAGTTTGATAGATTTGTTGTTTCACGAACGGTCGGTTTGAACGGCCGTTGTTGTTCTTCTGGTGCAGAGGCAACGTCATTGGTGTTGACACGCGATACCCTGCTTTGTTTGGCTTAACCGCACACCTGTACGTTACTCATTTAAATTCGGACGCTAACGAGGATTCGCCCGGCAACGTCTTCGCCGCGAGTAAACACCTCAGCGTCCAAGAAGAATTTTGTAGGACTTTCGAAGTACGCGAGTACCGGTATGTCAGAAACGACGCAAAGCGAGTCCGAGCGAGCGAATCGCAATGAGGCGCGCGGACAAAGGAAGGACGCGAGACAGGAGGCACTCCGTTTTCTCCGGCGGCAAGACAATCGCGACCTCCTGGTGGTCATGGATGTACTCGGGATCTGGACAAAGGGTCCCTATAAGGATCTCCGCGACCGGTTCGTTCGATACCACCTGCGTCAGAAGTTTGGATCTCGCGCGGCCACGTGAAACCCGTTAAAGGACGAGGAGCCCGTACCCCACGAGTCCCTTTCCGCCATGCTGGAGAAGGGCCCCCAATATTCAATAATTGTCAAAGAATACGAGGCAATATTGGGGAAGCGGCTTCCAAGGCGGCGGACCACGGGTCGGCCGGTCGAACCCCTCGCGGAACCACCTTCTACAAGGTTAAAAACCCCGCGAGGCCCTTTTGGGACTCCGACCGCGGGTCCCTCACGAGGATGGTCCGAGACCGCTGCGTGGTTGCCCACCGGTCAATGGGCAGGCCGGTAGAGGGACTCCGTAAGCTTTTTCGGCTCCCCGGCCCTAGGGGATCGCAAACCGCAGGCGACCCCGCGAACTCCGGTCGCGACCGCGGAAACGGGCCGTGGATTCGTCGCGAGTAGAATCAGATGAGAGGGAGGAAAGCGACGCGACTTCGTGGGCTCCCCCCTTTCCCGCGGCGGATCGGCTAACAGCACTCCTTCCGCCGAGGCCGGCCCCGAGGCCGAAGAGATCTAGCGAACGCACGATATGAAGCGACGAGGCGCGGCGCAAGAGAGGAAGGATGGAACGGAGGAAGAATGAGCGAGCGCGACGCGCCGGGCCACTTCCCCTACTCTCCCGGCGGCAGACGTCATCCGTTGACAGCATACACAGTTGTACGACGGAAAATGACGTCAGCGAGCCCGCGTCGTACGCTAGCGTTATTAAGAATGCGTCACTGCGGACGTTTAAAAATCGCAAACGCGAAATAGAAAACCGCGTTCACCCTCCGAAACCCTTGCGAGGCACGGACAGAGAGGACCGTCCACCTCGTGCCGCTACGCCCCCCCCCCCCTCAATCGAAAAAGGATAGGGGAGCGCGAGGGCAATCAAGGAGAGAAGGGTTTCATCGTTAGATTACAAAATAGCAGTGTCACTTAAAAGTTACTGTACATAATGTATTACAAATGTTACGTTGAATGTAATAAAGAAAATTCTTAAAGTTATTAGTAATTGGCAAGGAGTATCTTTTGAGTCTTAAGAGATCATAAAATTCTATAACATCGAATATTTTCAGCATACTCTCTCCTATATAATTATGCAAGAATTATTTCCTACTTCGTCCTATTTTACAAGTTATTATTCTTTAAAGCCATGCATATCGCTGGGTGTATAGGATCTATCAGCGCTAGATGGCTGCGGTCAAGTTTCAGTCACCACAACGCGATACAAAATTCTTCAGATTGAAAGACTTCAAATGTTTATGCTATGGTACAGATAAGAGTTCGACTATGCTTTCCTCTTTCGATCTGCATTCAGTTGATCCGAAGCCTTACCAGCGTGAACAGTGACATTTTTTTGAGCATTATATTTTATTTTTTTTTCCTATTGTTAAAATCTTATATTGCGTAGTTTTTATTTATTGTTTATCTCGATATAGTTTTTTTCTTTTACATTAATTACTGTAGTTCAATTATTGTTTAGTAAAGTGATTAGTGATTAAGTTTCTGTTATATATTTCACTTGTATTTGGTAAGTACCTACTTAAATACTTGGACATTTGTTACGTGTGGTACTTTCTGTGTTTACAACTTCTTCTTTTCTTATTCAGGCATTTGTTATTTAATAAGAATGGACGCTTTTCGTACAAATTTAGATTTATTTATGACGTTAAGAAATTCGACCAAAGATTTAAATGACTATTCATTTTTATATGAGAAAGTATGTAAAGAAATAAATATGCCATTAGAAACATCAAATTAGTTAAAAACAAATTTAAAAAAGCTTGTTTCTAATTTAAAACAGAAATGGGTGCAATCTCGTTATATACAGGACAAATTTTTCAAACGTAACGAAAAATGGTGTAAATTGGGTGTATTTGCAGTCCATTGTTGAAAGGGTATGTTGTACGAAACGTGTAAAAGGCATTCAAAACATTTGATCCATGCATGGAGAGTAGAAAGGCCAAATGAATAATTGTTAACATCGCACATTTTTGAATTTACCAGATCTAAATCATTCATTTCGATTGGTTTAGCCTTACAAACATAAAAACGCATTGCAGATTTTGTATTAGTAAGGGCATTGCAAATTTTATTATCCACCATTGTAAGGAGCATTACATATTCTATTTGTACAGGGTGTCACAAAATTATATGTCACGGCCACCATAGCGTGATTCTACACCTACGGTTTGGTGGAAATTGACATAAAAAACCCCCCGAAAAATTGACCTTGAACTTGAAAATCAAGGTCAAAAAACTTACTCTTTTTTTTGTTTAATCGTGTTTTACTGGTCATAACGATCAACTTTGTGAAAGAAACCATGGGACGCATCTCAAACGTTCTCTTAAAAAATGATGTTGCATTTCTTATGATTTTTGCAGCTTCTTTATTTGTTAATTTTTACATCTAGTGCCAGTATATATGTAAATAGCGTACTATTGACAAAGCAGCGGGGAGTTATGGGTTAGCTCGGGAAATATAACTAAATGCTTCGCCATGTTCGAGCACTTTATCCAAGTGATTATGCTGCTCTTATTGCTGGTAATTAAAATGGTCCATTTTCTTAAGGAATACTGTAAAATTTGTGCGATAATTAAAATTTTTGCATGACATAAACATTACATTTGAGACACTTACTCTATTCGGTTTATGTTTCTTCTCCGCACCTACAAGATCCCACCATTATTTCTGATTATTCGAAGAAGGCGTGGCTGCTGTCCAGCTTTAATATGTCTACCTCTGCGGCTCATACACTCTCGCAAACGAATTTCCATATTTCGGCGAATTTTCCCACCAAGATTGGGAATTGATCGAAGATAATTGGAAGCCTCTTCAATTCGGTGTTTTAATTGATCAACTGATCTAAACTGTTGACCTGAACGATAGACAATGTCTTTCACTGCACCCCAAAAGAAAAAATCCAGTGGTGTTAAGTCTGGTAAACGTGGAGGTCATACGTGCGGTGAAGGTCTACGTCCTATCCATCGCAATCCAAATATGTTATTTAAACATTGGCGAACCGGTTGACTATAATGAGAAGGAGCACCATCATGCATGAAATAGATGGAATGACGCCTTGTCGTGGTATAATTTGCCGCAGTTCACTTAAAAAACGAGATCTGAGGAAGTGCAAATATGTTGCACTTGTCATCCGTGTAAGAAAATAAATAGAGCCAATAATATAATTTCCAATTATTCCTGCCCATACGTTAATAGGGAACCGTCCTTGATTATATCGTTGAACCATTGCGTGTGGATTTCTATAATCCCAAATCCTGGCATTTTGTGGATCAAGAATGCTACTACTTGAGAAACTGCATTCATCGGAAAATAACACGCGTTCCAGAAACTGTTGTTTATTTTCCAATTTGCGTAGCACTCAAGAACAAAAACTTCGTCGAGCAGCATAATCACTTGGATAAAAAGCTTGAACACGGCGAATCTTATAAGGTCGTAAACCTTCTCTTCGAATTATTCGTCGCACCGTTTCATGACTCAATCTTACTCGTTGAGCTATATTGCGTAAACCCATTAGTGAAAACGCTTAAACAAGAGCGATGACTTGTTCCTCTTTACGCCAATGACTGCGGGGTCGTCCTGCCCCTCAATGAGGATTGAGATTCCGCAATATAACTTCTTGGTCACCAAATTTTTGATCTAGTCGTTGAAAATCGCGTCGATCTGGAATTTCTGCTGGACGTAATCGCCTTCCATAAATTCTCACTACATTTCTATATATTTCCCGAGCTGACACATAGTTCCTTGCTGCTTCGTCAATAGCACGTAACATGTGTCGTAAATTTAAATTACAGTGGACGGGATGTTTCTCAATCGCTTGCTTAAGATAGACTAAATTGTCAATATTAGTCGCGATAATGAATCGCGTGAAAAACTATATGGTCATTGTTATCTGAATCAAAATATTTCGCATGACAACATTCGGCGGGTACCATCAGAGAGCTATCTTGTTGAGTATGAAATTATCAGAATCAAGATATTACTATTTCCGTAACTACAGAATAAAAGGAAAAAGCTGCAAAAATCATAAGAAATGCAACATCATTTTTTAAGAGAACGGTTGAGAGGGTACAAAAAAAATTAATTTTGTAATATTTTTGTCGTTAATATATACAATTATTATTGTTATAACATTTTTCAATTTCCTACCTATTACTATGTATATAAATATTATTTAGTCCAAGTTTCATGCTGATATCTACTATGGTTCAAAATTTATAATCAAATGTTACTAAATTTCTCGATCCAGACCACTGTGCGCCGTCGCCGGCCCAGACGTCGACACTCCCCCAAACAAACTGCCAAACGACGAGATGACCGTCGTCACCATCGCCGTCGCAGTCCCTCCACGGACCAATCCACGGAGGAAGCCCTGAGTAGCACGAGTTCTGGGACCATCCGCAGCAGCTCCGATACCGATCACACGGTAAACAGCGACACAAGTCGCGAATCCTTCCGCCGCCGCCACTCCTCTCGACGCTCTCGCCGACGAAGGTACTTTACAACGGATCGAGTGGTCGAGATATTGAGTCGGTGGCGACTTTGTTTTGTGGAGGGGGATGCGGCTGAGCCTTTCCTAAGGCAGCTCGGTCAGGTAAAAAAGAGCAGCAGCATCCCGGGTCGCACGCTTATAGCGGCCGCGGGGATTGTTTTGGCAGACGAGGTCTCACGGTGGTATTACCACCGTGGAAATAAATATCGGTCGTGGCGTTCGTTTTCCAGGGCGTTTAGAGAACGTTTTATAGGCAAATATGACCAGCCCCAGCTCTTGAGCAATGCAGTTCGCCGAACCCAGGGAGAAGGAGAGCCAATCCGAGCGTTCCTGCATAATCTCTGTATCATTTTCTCCCACATAGAAGTAGCGCCGCCCCTAAAGGACCGCCTCGGGATAGCGTATAAGAACCTGAGGCCGTTCTATCAGCAAAGGTTCCGAAGGGACGAGTCTTCGACCTTCAAGGAACTAAGCATTCTTGGGGCAAAGGTGGAGTACGTGGCCTTACAGGCGGAGATGCCTTGTCCCACACCCGAGCCAGAGCAACTCTTGTTATCCTTTACGGCGTACCACCATTCGAGGAGGTTGACGCGCCCGGCTGCAGTCAACCGCGCCTCCACCCGAGAACCCCTATTTGGAAGTACGAGGGAAGGGGTGAAACCTCACCCAGAATGGGAAAGAGAGAAGAGATTGGAGACGGAGCCAAGGTCGTACAATCCTTCAGAAAAGTGGAGTTCTCGCAGAGAATCGGAGAGGCCCCCCCAGCATTTCCCGAAAACTCGCCCACCCACGAGGAGGTCGAACCCTCCACCGGCGTCGAGGAGCCCTTCGCCGAGAATGAATGTACATGCGACGAAACCACGCTCCACGCCGGCTAAACCGGTTGCAACCCCCACGAACTCTTCGACGTCTAGGGGGGGGGGGGGGTTACAAATGCCACCGCTCTGGGCATTTGGGGGTGCTAAATCCCCCCAGCCCCATCAGACAAGGGTCTCTTTTTTTTTTGCGTGTGGAAAATGTTTTATACATACCCCGTCCCCCCTCGGGAAGGGACGAGGTTATGTGGAACTTTCCGGCGGATTGGCGCCCTCACAGGACGGTATCCGCAAGCGTAACCACTAAAAACCCCACGGTGACCTCCCTGAGCTAATAGCGAGGTGGCCGGGATCTCGTAAACGAATGCAACCGACCACCTCCCAACCCATGGCAACAAAGGCCCTATCCCAGGGGGGGGGGAGAGAAGCTCCCCCCTACGAACTTCTATGTTAGTAGGACATCGCATGGGTCACCCATACCCGGGAGCATGAGGCTGGACGCACGCTTTCCTGGCATTGGGGCAGTTGGTCGAGGTCACCATGCCTCTTCCACAAACCTCCAGGTCGGGTCAAAAACCATGACCTAGCTGATATTCCCTTACACCAGGGTGGCGCTTCGGCGTCCTCCTGGGCGGGGAATTACGGCGAAGTCGGCGGGCTGCGTCTGGTCAAGTCCACTCACCGCCCCTCCTCGTGGTGCTCCTGGGTCTCCGCTTCAGGAGTCGGCGCTCGCTTGCGAGAACCGACGCGGTGAGGAGTAGTCGACCAGGCTCCCCCGCGTCGTTATCTTACGACTGGGAGAACCCCGGGGTGGAGTACCAGGCCCCCGGGTTTAGCAATGCGCCTGGTGAAGAGACGTCTGTAGCGGGGACCTCCTCCGCTGCGGCGTCTTCCGGCGTCAGGGTGCGCGAGGACGTGCTTCTCGCGCAGCCCGTCGTCCGGTTGGAGAGGGTGGAGGGGCGGAAGCTCCGCCCCGGCCGCCTCCTGGCGGCTGCAGACGCGTCCGACACCGGCGCTGACTCCGACGGGTCAATCAGCTCGGTGTGGTCGGCGCGCTCCCTGCAGTCGCCGCTAAGGAGAAAGCGAGGTCGACCCCCTACATTTGCGGATTGTGTCGGCCTCGCCGACGCTAAGCGAAAGCCCAGCGAGAGGGAGCAGGGCCTGCCGATGGACGTCGCGGACCATTTAGTGTCCTCCGTCCAGATCTCCAGGTCCTGCAAGACCCTCAAGGGCGAAGAGGAGCTGGCGGCGGAGATGCGCCACGCGCCGACCGCCAAACTGGGCTCTCGGATTTTCAAGAGCTCGGAGGCGGTCCTGAGGGTTGCGAAATGCTCCAACAACCTTCAGGGGCCGATGGTGCGCCAGGTGCGGATTGCAGCGGCCACCATCAGACACGCTGCCGTCGAACAGACAAAGTGTGTCAACACCTCGTCCCGGGAGGTGGAGCTGGAGCAGACGGTCGCCAAGCTCAGGGCCCGCGTGACCGAGCTGGAAGCCCGGTTTGCCATCGATCCGGCAGTATCGGTGCCGGTGCCCCCTTCGCGGCCGAGTGCGTCCTCGACGGCGAGGTCGAGTCGGTCTGCCGCCTCGAGGCCTGCGCCCGTCGGTTTGTCGCGGAAGCCTGCGATAGGCGGCGCGACCCTTGCGCCGGGCGTGGACGTCGAGGGCCTCATCCGTCGCCTCTGCGGCGAGATGGAGGTGCGCCTCGCGGCGCGCCTGGGGGCCGACTCGCTGGTGGCCGCCGCGAGCGAGGCTCCGCAGCGGGTGCCGCGGGCCGCGCCGCGCCGCGCCGCGCACTCCTGCAGGTCCCTCCCAACCTGGCCCCTCGGCGGGGGGGAGCCGCTCCCGGAGAGTCTGTGGGGAGCCCGCAAAAAAGAAGAGAGGCAGCAAGAAGAGCGGGAAGAAGCAAGCGGGTGGCGCCGCTGCCCATACTGCTCCGGCTTTGCCGGGCCGAGACCGGCCCCGTGACGCGCTTGCTCCGGCTGCGCGACCTCCCTGACCCGTCCGGCACCTGAGATATGGTCGAAGGTGCTCGGACGCGAGGAAAGGCGTGCGGGCGCGGCACGCTCTCGCTCTCGCTGGGCGCGGCCGGCTGGAGGCCGGCAGACCGGGTCCTCCATTTTTGAAATCCCAGGCCCGGACAGCGCTGCCGGGGCGCACCGCCTGGCCGGTCGCCTGGCGGAGCTGTTCGCCGGCACGAACGTGAGTGTGTCCAGGCCGATTAAATCCGCCGAGGCGAGGGTTAGCGGCCTGGACGAATCGGTCACGGCCGACGGCGTGGCGGCGGCAGTTGCCGCGGTAACCGGGTGCCCGGTGGACGGGGTCCAAACCGGCATCATCCGGCGTTCGGGGTCCGGGCTGGGCGCCGTCTGGCTCCGCTGCCCGGCGGCTGCCATGAGGGCCCTCCTGGTAGCTGGCCGCCTGCTCGTCGACTGGTCGTCCGCCCGAGTGGAGGCCTTGCCCGCGCGAGCCCTCCGATGCTTCAGGTGCCTGGAGCTCATGCACATGCGGTAGAAATGCCCTCTCGAAGCGGACTGCCAGGACCGGTGCTACAGGTGCGCTGGTGCGGGCCACCGGGCACGAGTAACACCGTGGCCCTCCGCGTGTTCGCTCGTGGCGACAGGTTCGTCGGGGCGGCGAGCGCGGACCTCCGGCTGCTTAACCGGGGGTCTGTGAGCACGTGGGTGCGGTGGCAGGGTGAGTCGATCGTCGATTTGTCGTGGGCGACGCCTGCCGTCGCGCGTCTCGTGTCGAGATGGAGGGTAGCGGAGGAGGTGGAGTCCCTCAGTGACCACCCCTACATCCTTATAGATGTCTCCGCTGCCCCTCAGTACCATCTCGCTCGCGGACCCGCGCCGGGCCGACCGCCGCGCAGATGGGCGCTGAAGCGCTTGGAGAAGGATGCCCTGATGACGGCCGCCCTCACCGCGTCCTGGCCAGATGCGACGGCTGGACTGGTTTCGGGAGTCATTGACGGCGGCGTGCGACGCCGCCATGCCCCGAGACAGGAAGCTCTCGAGGCGTGCCGCTTACTGGTAGAGCGACGAGATTTACGCGCTGCGTGCTACATGCGTCGCGGCGCGACGTCGCTTCACAAGGGCCCGCCGGAGACGGAACCGCGACCCGGCGAGGGAGGCGGCGCTGTATGAGGTTTACCGAGAGGCCACGGTGGACCTCTAGCGCGCCATCAGGAGGGCCAAGGCGAGCGCCTGGGGAGAGCTCCTCGGGACTCTGGACAAGGATCCATGGGGGCGGCCCTACCGCATTGTGCTGGGCCAAATGCACCCGGCCGCTCCCCCTGTCACGGAGTCTCTTAACCCCCCTGTTCTGGAGCGTGTCGTGGATACCCTCTTTCCAGTAGATCCGGAGAAGGGTCCGCGGCCGCTCCTGTCGGCGAAGGACAGTAACTGGTCCGCCGGCCTGGGGGTCATCGAGGGGGAGCTCGGGATGGCCGTCGGGCGAATGGTGGCCAGGAATACGGCACCAGGGCCCGACGGCATCCCTTGGTAGGCGCTCGCTTTGGCGCTGCGCGACTTGGGTCCCCGGCTCAGGCGGCTGTTCAACGGCTGCCTAGAGTCGGGGTGGGTTGCGCTGGCCTGGAAGCAGGCCCGGATGGTCCTTATCCCGAAAAAGGGAAAGCCCGCGGATTCGCCCTTCGCGTATCAGCCGATCTGCCTCCTTGACGAGGCGGGCAAACTCTTCGAGCGTGTGCTCGCTGCCCGCCTGTCGAGGGGCCTGTCCGACGGGAGTATGCAGTTGGCTGGCTGCCATTACGGTTTCCGCAAGGTCCGGTCGACGCTTGATGCGATCGACCACGTCCATGCCCTCGCGGACCATGCGGTCTCCCGAGCTGGGGTGGCGTTGACGATTAGTCTCGACATCGCCAACGCATTTAACACCCTGCCCTGGGGCACGATCCCGGAGGCGCTCCGAGAACACGGAGTGCCTCCATATCTACGGGTCGTGTTAGCCGACTACCTGTCGGATAGGTGGATCGAGTACCCTGGCTGAGGCGGGGTGCCGATACGTCGGGGGGTCAGCCGAGGCATGCCCCAGGGGTCCGTTTTGTGACCCCTGTTATGGAACTTGAGGTACAACTCGGTGTTGTGCGGGCTCCTCCCACCCGGTGTCTTTGCGGTCTGCTACGCAGACGACACATTGATCATCGCGGTGGGTCGGGATGGGACCAGGGTCCACAGGCTCGGGCCTCCTCGCGTAGCGCCTCCCCCGCGAACGGCGGCGGTGACGATCACCGTTCCGGAGGGGAGAAGCGCGACATACGAGGAGGCCGTGCGAGTGCCTCGCCGGGGCATTATTGACCTGGCGGTGCATGGTATTGAGGGCCTCTCGTGGAAGAAGGCTGTGACCGAGGGCCTGATCATTCAGGTTCCCGGTGCCGAGGGTGCCGCCAGGGCCGATGCGGACAAAATGAAGACGGTGCTGGGGGGGATGAACGTGAAGGTGTCCAGACCCGTCAAGAAAGCGGAATTCCGCCTGACGGGACTAGACGTCTCCGTCACCCCCCAGGAGGTAGCGCTGACGGTGGCAGCCATCGAGAAATGTTCCCTGGATTCCGTGAGGGTGGGGTCCCTTAAGATCCCCCCCCTCCGGAATGGGAACTATATGGGTGCAATGCCCGGCCGCGGTGGCTGTCGCCGTTCAGAAGACGGGCACAATAAGGGTGGGGTGGTCCGCAGCCCGGGTGGTGGTGCTGACCTCGAGACCGCTTCAGTGCTACCGCTGCCTTGCCGTAGGGCACGTTCGGCAGCGGTGCACTGCGACCGTTAATAGGAGCGGCCAGTGCTACCGTTGTGGGGACCTCATCCACAAAGCAGCTAATTGTTTGAGGGCCCCCAATTGCGTGGTTTGCGCTTCGCTTGGGAGGTCCTCGAACCATAAGGCGGGGAGCAAGGTGTGCTTCCCCTCCAATAGCTAGGCGGAGCAAGTGCTGCGCGGAGTCCAGCTCCGCGCCGCACTGGTGGCACGCGGGCGACCCCTCCGCCCCCACCTTGAGCAGACTCACCGAAACAACCATGTCCGGTGAGCATCTGCGTGAGTCGGTAGGTGAGTCACCCGTGTCGGCGGTCCAGCCAATCATCGAAGCTCGGCAGGACCACCGCTACCGTCCTACTACTGTCTCGCAAAAGGAGGATGACGAGCGGGATCGGGAGCGCATCGATCCCGCTCGCATAGAGAGGAGGAGGTTGTGGCTGGCCAGGCGACGGCGGCTAGCTGCCGCCCCTGCCGCAGGGGGGACTGGTCCCACCCCCGTAAACCCTCACCTCCTCCTGGCAGTCTGCCGCGTAGGGCGGCCCTGCACACGTAGCCGGCGAGCTCAAGTTTTGGGCTAGCAGGGCCGCCGTGCATGGGGGGGGGGGTTCGTCACCTGACGCCCCCCCCGCACTCCTTTGGAACATGCCCGGCGCTTGCGCCGCAAGGGGGCGTGGGTCCCATTGCTGACCTGTCGTCAGCAACCATGTGGTCAACCACGGACACCAACGATAGTTCCATCTCAATAATACCCCTTAGGACATGACGCGTGCGCCGACCACGCTGGACATACTTCCAGCGTATGCCGTGCCGTGTCCTGGGCCTTCCCGCAGGACCCTGCCCCTGCAGGCCTTCCCGTGTGCGACCTAGTTACTTGCCGAAACATCCATGCCCAGAGAGCACCTGAGTCACATGGTAGGTGAGCCTATCTTGCCTCCTGCACCATTCTCCCAGAATGGGCAGGAGGGCTCGGACTATTGGGCGACCCGAATTTTCGGCAGCTACTTCCTGCTGCCATCGGGCCATCACGTCCTGCCGGGCCTAGTGCCTCAGCACTTCGACCTTGTCCCCCTCAGGGTCAAGCTCGCCCCGACAGATGGAGCAGGCAATCCGGTAACCGGACGCCCGCTCCCCCGCCATTATATGGAGAGGAGCCATACCCGCGAGGAGGAGCGCCGCCTCCGCGGAGATGGTGCGATATCCCCGTATGGTCCTCAAGGCCAGCCGGCGTTGCACGCGTGTTGCCTGCATCATACTGCGCCGGCTGGCACCCAATTGTTGGGACCACGTGGGGGCTCCATATAGAAGCTTTGAATGCACCATCCCCGTATAGAGACGGCGTATACGAACTTCGAGCCCCCCGATATTCGGCAGCATCCGCCCTAAAGCGGCCGCAGATTTCTCGGTTCGGGGGGCCAAGCAGCCGATATGCTCTTCGAAGCACCAGCGACTGTCGAGGATTAGGCCGAGATACTTCATCTTGCCCCTCACTTCGACAGAGGCATCACCCACCTGGATCCGGAGTGAGGGCGGCAGCCGGCCTGAAGGACGACCAGAAACCTTGCCTATTTAATTAAAATCATCCCCCGACCCCGTTCGACCACGGACACGGGAGGAATTTCGGCGCCTAATCGTCGCCGGATTGGCATTGAGCCCCCAATGTCCTCTTTCTAAGGGGGGGAGGCAGGGATATCGTAGGGCTCAGTGTCAACGGCCAGCCCGACCTGCCGCTCAACCAGACCCTTTTTTTTTTAATTATGGGGAAATGCGTTACGCATACCTTGGTTTCCCAGGGGGAAAACCGACGTTATGTGGAACTACCCACTAAAACCCCACACCCGCCTGAGCTACGTTGGAAACGCCTGGTACACGCAAGTACTCTCAGGACGCTTCCTAGCTTACATGCATCCCGGGAAGAGGGTGACATTCGGTCGAGGAAGGAGGCCTCCGCACGCGATCGGAGAGGGAGCGGAGCTCCCATCCCTACCCCTCCTACTCCGCCCCTTAAGGGGGTAGTTTTACGATAAACCTGGTTCTGTCAGTAAACCCTTGTATGTCAACAAACGTTGGTACCATCGTGACGATATCTTTGAAACTACGACACAATGCGAAGTGTCCATCTCTAACATATTACAAATATTGCTGATGCTGCAGTTTATGTGATTTTGCGTCCAACGTTGGACAATGGACAGTATTCGATGACGCGATCATGCAAAATAAGACAGTACGCGGTAGTATTTGCTGGCACGTTTTCTTTGCATTCAAATTCTATTCGCACATCTACGGTGGCGCTCTTGATTGATTCGTTTAGTCGCGAGCAATCGATGACTACAAACGGCCCATGCAACAAGAAGTTGTCCGTGTTGCAAAGCGTTTCGTAACAGTCGTATCCGAATAAGCTTTACGAAAATGTGCATACATATAAAAAAGAATAGCATATCTGTTACTATCAAAGTCAAGATTCAAGTCATCGTATGGATAAAAGTCAGAGTTTAGATAAAGTTTCACGTTGGTCAATTTACATGCATCGAAGTTGCTCGCATCTTCAGACCGATATTCTTATGATAGTCAGATGATATTCTTTCGACCAGTCTGCAGTGCAAAAATGACGTATCGTGGTTTCTCCAGCTGAGTCGCAGTTTTAACGGCCCACGAATGTTTTGTCGTAGTTTGCAACAAAGGGTACTCGTACAAGTCCTACGAACAAAAACTCATGCTTAGGTATTGCCCGCTTTCCAAAATTCGCAAAACGATAGTTTATTCGTATCATTCAGTACGACGTGAGGCATTCGCCACTGTATCTTTAATAATTCGACCACGGGTTCCAGCGTGGAATCTCCAAAGATGCAATTATTATCACTGCGCGCGCGTATAGGAATGAGTTCGTGACGAGCGTTGATTATTATGCGCCTGTAATCTTCGCAAAAACCCAACAGCATGTTGAGCGGTACACAAAAGTTAAAGTAACCTATCGGTATGTTTGACTGTGTGATCCATCCAGCATTCCGTAAAATTAGTGATTTGTCAAATGTTAGGGACACAAAACTATCGAAATATATGGTGCGAGTTCCCCGTTTTGCGTACGCAACCCAATGAGTATCAGGTCCCTCGAAAGTATCCAAATTTACGATTCCGCACTCGTTTCTGTGTATCCCATCTGTTGGTAAAATATTGCGGATAAAAAAACCCCGACATATGGAATACGCATACACTTTGACAGATGTTGTAGTTGTACGTTGGTGGTTACGCTTTCAGGCATTTCAATTTTAACGTTTTTTTTTTTTTAAACTCCTCGTCCACGTTTGTATGTCGCGAGATGTACTCCGTGACCTTCCATAGCACGATTATGCCGCTGCATTTCCTTCAGCTGTTTTCGAGCAGACTTGGAGTCATTCACGGCCTTAGCCACGCCAACAGCACCACCGATTAACGCTCCTATAGCTGCTAACACAGGCAGGAGGAACGGGTGGATACCGCCACGCTTTGCTATCGATAGAGCTCGCTCCCCCTTGTTCTTCTTACAACGACTTTTTTTTTTCTTGAGCCCCATTCCAAGCTCCGTCTTAGCTTTCATCGCAGTCCAAACAGCTGCAGCAGTCACCTTTTCGCCGAATGTAGCGTCCTTTGCAGTTATGCGCTGGCGTGCTCAATCAGCTAAAATTCGATCTGCCTCATGACGATTGGTCAAATCTTTGTTTCGGGAGTACGCAATATCGTGTTCTCTACAGGCTGCAACCAACGGATTTATACCTCGATCGCCGCGTGCTAAACGTTTGTCCAGACGTGTACCCGGGCCGCAAAATTGATACCCTGGTACTTGTAGCTCAAACGGTAATTTGTTTATTAGAGTATTTTCAAGTCCTGCTCCTGTCTTTCTACGCATAGGTAACAATCTTTTTTCATAGGCGTTGGAACGTCTATGTGCGTACGTTGATCTGGACGATTGTAATGCAAGAGTCACCTATGATAAAACTGTACTTCAGGATCAGCTCTTATATGTTTCGGCAGTTTATCCCACGCGTAATGAATGTCGCTAGCGAACCGATTCAAGAGTACTATCTTTGGCACACTGACTGATACGTCTGGGTCACGCTAGTATAAATAGCCCCAACATCGACACATACCTTTTCTTTCATTTTTTACTACAGCTACGATGCGGTTCGTACGCCAATCGCCCACGATTAGAGTAACTAATGTAGACAAAAAGGCACAGTCTGAGAAAGAAGTACGCAAACATGGAAATATGCTACCGACCTGCATACGTGGTATCATCTGCGGTCCATCGAATTGCAGCAAAACGAACGTACTGATTAGTTTGTTAGAAAGTCCGCACGGCGTTCGCTTCGAAAACGTATGCGTGTACTCGAAATCATTGCAACAACCGAAATATCGATATCTAGAAAATATACTTTCGTCAATAGACGAAATTGGTAATTTTACATTTTCGAATAACAGCGACGTCGTTCCACCGAGCGAGGCACTTCCGAGTTCTATTTTTATCTTGATGCGATAGGCAAAACGCGGTAAGAGAATACTTTGCAATGGGTAGGTACTCGGACGTTGACTGTTTCTATCTTTGTCAGACATATGCGAAGATACCGAAACATCTGATACGCGACAACGCGAACCTGCTGATCATGTTCAAACAAGATGGTACAAATCTGAAGCATGTATACAACGATCACATAAACACTGACATGTCTTTTGAGAATTTCTGAAAATTGTGTAGTGCTTGCTGGTAAGAAAAGTATGGATTTGTAGTGATTGACAAAGACAGTGTTTTATGGAATGGTCGCTATGCAAAAGGATTTAATGACTTTTCAAGATCGTAACACGTCCAGTTATCTCCGATAGTTGAGAAAGCAGTGTTCCAACATGAGCAGTAACAGCGTTGAAGATCGTGAGAGGATAGCGAAACAGATTGCAACAACGAGCGATTTGATTCGCAGAAAGTAACGTGAATTGAAAACCAGTAAAATTGAGGAAGAGATTGCGTTGGAAAAACACTTTCAACCTGTTACTGAACCACTGAAGACAATTGTCAGCAACACGTTAAGAAATTATGATCTACACAATAACCATTATCCACTCCGAATATCAAGGAATTAGATAAAATACAATCAAATTTGTGGTTAAATCTCTCGAAACCGCCAAATATAAAAAAATCAAGATTAAGCAGTTTACCCGATATGAACCTGATGGCCCCTACACCGACATCTACACCCATTAAGACAGAACCAACAACAACGAAAACAAAAAGCTTAGCAAACAAATATGTTCTTGGAAGTCCAAACAGCTATTTCACGACATCTGATCGAAATCAATTGCAAACATCGGAAGGCGAAGAAACGGTACGTAATCATCTAGGTCCACTGAGTCAAAAATACATCGCACCTGTATTTCGCGGCGACGTAGAAGTTGGTATGGATTACGTGTACGGTGTTTATCTCATTAAAGATGGACTGATGCCTGGTAACAAACATGTTAACGTGGACAATGCGGATAACACAATTATCGATGGCACTATTTCAAAATGCCAGCAGCGTATTGCTTTTCTAAATATCATTCCAAATTCCCAGAGCGTATTGCTTACTTAAATTTAATTTCAAGTTGCCAGCGGCGTATAGCTTACTTAAATTTTATTTCAAAGTGCCAGCGGTGTATTGTTTCCTAAATTCTATTGCAAAATGCCAACTGCGTAGTGCTTACATAAATTTTATTTCAAAGTGCCAGCGGTGTATCGATTAATTAACTTTTATTTCAAAATGCCAGCGGCGTTATGCTTACTCAAATTTTATTTCAAAGTTCCAGCGCCGTATTGCATTTCTAAAATTTATTTCAAAATGCCAGCGGCGTAGTGCTTACATAAATTTTATTTTAAAATGCCAGCGGTGTATTGCTTTCTTTAATTTTATTTCAAAATGCCAGCGGTGTATTGCATTCTTTAATTTTAATTCTAAATGCCAGCGGCGTAATGCTTACATAAATTTTATTTCAAAGTGCCAGCGGCGTTTAGCTTACTTACATTTTATTTAAACTTGCATGCGGCGTATTGCTTTCCTAAATTCTACTTCAAAGTGCCAGAGGCGTATAGCTTTCTTTAATTTTAATTCATAATGCCAGCGCCGTATTGCATTTCTAAAATGTATTTTAAAGTTCCAGCGGCGTATAGCTTTTATAAATTTTATTTCAACTTGCATGCGGCGAATTGCTTACTTAAATTCTATGTCAAAATGCCAGCGGAGTTTAGCGTACTTAAATTTTATTACAACTTGCATGCGGCGAATCGCGTTCATAAATTCTATGTCAAAGTGCCAGCGGCGTAGTGCTTACATAAATTTTATTTTAAAATGCCAGCGGTGTATTGCTTTCTTTAATTTTATTTCAAAATGCCAGCGGTGTATTGCATTCTTTAATTTTAATTCTAAATGCCGGCGGCGTAATGCTTACATAAATTTTATTTCAAAGTGCCAGCGGCGTTTAGCTTACTTACATTTTATTTAAACTTGCATGCGGCGCAAAGATTTCCTAATTTCTATTTCAAAGTGCCAGCAGCGTATAGCTTACTTAATCTTTATTTCGAAGTGCCAATGGCGTAAGGCTTTCCTAAATTCTATTTCAAAGTACCAACGGCGTAGTGCTTATTTTAATTTTATTTCAAAGTGCCAACGGCGTATTGCTTTCCTAAATTCTATTTCAAAGTTCCAGCGTCGTATTGCTTTCCTAAATTCTATTTCAAAGTGCCAACGGCGTATTGCTTTTCTAAATTCTATTTTAAAGTGCCAGCTGCGTAATGCTTACTTAAATTTTATTTTAAAGTGCCAACGGCGTATTGCTTACCTAAATTCAATTTCAAAGAGCCAGCGGCGTAAAGCTTACTTAATCTCTATTTCCAAGTGCCCATGGCGTAAGGCTTTCCGAAATTCTATTTCAATGTGCCAGCGGCGTAATGCATACTTAAATTTTATTTCAATGTGCCAACGGCGTATTGTTTTCTTAATCCTATTTCAAAGTGCCAGCTGCGTATTGCTTTCCTAAATTCTATTTCAAAGTGCCAACGGCGAATTGCTTTCCTAAATTCTATTTAAAAGTGCCGGCGGCGTATTGCTTTCCAAAATTCTATTTCAATGTGCCAACGGCGTATTGCTTTTCTAAATTCTATTTCAAAGTGCCAACGGCGTATTGCTTTCCTAAATTCTACTTTAAAGTGCCAGAGGCGTATAGCTTTCTTTAATTTTAATTCATAATGCCAGCTCCGTATTGCATTTCTAAAATTTATTTCATAATGCCAGCGGCGTTTAGCTTACTCACATTTTACTTTAACTTGCATGCGGCGCATAGATTTCCTAATTTCTATTTCAAAGTGCCAGCAGCGTATTGCTTATTTAAATTTTACTCAACTTTCATGCGGCGTATTGCTTTCCTAAAATCTATTTCAAAGTGCCAGCGGAGTATAGCTTACTTAAATTTTATTTCAACTTGCATGTGGCGAATTGCTTACTTAAATTCTATGTCAAAGTGCCAGCGGAGTTGACGGTACTTAAATTTAATTTCAACTTGCATGCGGCGAATCGCGTACATAAATTCTATGTCAAAGTGCCAGCGGCGTAGTGCTTACATAAATTTTATTTTAAAATGCCAGCGGTGTATTGCTTTCTTTAATTTTATTTCAAAATGCCAGCGGTGTATTGCATTCTTTAATTTTAATTCAAAATGCCAGCGGCGTAATGCTTACATAAATTTTATTTCAAAGTGCCAGCGGCGTTTAGCTTACTTACATTTTATTTTAACTTTCATGCGGCGTATTGCTTTCCTAAATTCTACTTCAAAGTGCCAGAGGCGTATAGCTTTCTTTAATTTTAATTCAAAATGCCTGCGGCGTAATGCTTACTTAAATTCTATTTCAAAATGGCAGCGGCGTAATGCTTTCCTAAATTCTATAAAGTGCAAACCGCGTCATGCTTTCCTAAATTCTATTTCAAAATGCCAGCGGCGTATTGCTTTCTTAAATTCTGTTTCAAAGTGCTAGCTGCGTATTGCTTTCCTAAATTCTATTTCAAAGTGCCAGCGACGTATTGCTTTCCTTCATTCTATTTCAAAGAGCAAGCAGCGTGTAGCTTACTTAATTTTTATTTCAAAATGCCTGCGGCGTAATGCTTACTTAAATTATATTTCAAAGTGCAGCGGCGTAGTGCTTACTTAAATTGTATTGGAAAATGCCAGCGCCGTATTGCAGTTCTAAAATTTACTTTAAAGTGCCAGCTGCGTATTGCTTTTCTAAATTCTATTTCAAAGTGTCAGCGGTGTATTGCTTTCTTTAATTTTGTTTCAAAAGGCTAGCGGGGTATTACTTTCTTTAGTTTTATCTCAAGATGCAAGCGGCGTAATGCTTACTCAAATTTTATTTCAAAATGCCAGCGTGGTATTGCTTTCTTTAATTTTATTTCAAAATGCCAGAGGCATAATGCTTACTTAAATTTTATTTCAAAATGCCAGCGTGGTATTGCTTTCTTTAATTTTATTTCAAAATGCCAGCGGCGTAATGCTTACTTAAATTTTAT